>NW_006399867.1:7527927-7548409 GCF_000299155.1 Elephantulus edwardii
CCCCCAGAGGCCATAACTTTTTAAATCACTTGATATTTGAGAGCTGGACAGTGAATAAGGATGACAAAAGAAGAATTGATGCCTTTGAGTTGTGATATTTAAGAATACTGTATATCCTGTGGACTGCCAGAAGAACTAACTTATAATGTCTTGGGAAAAATGCAGCCAGAGTGCTCCTCGGAGGCAAGGATGACAAATCTTTGTCTCAGCATACTTTGGGCAGATTGCTAGGAGAGACTATTCCTTGGAAACGTACATGCTATGAAAGGTGAAGGGTCAGAGAACGAAGACCCTTAAAGAGATGGATTGACAAAGTGACTGTAGCACTGGGCTCAAGTAGTTAGAAATGATGATGGCGGCACGAGATAGGATAGGGTTCATTTCTGTTGTTCATAGGGTGGCTATGAGTTGTACTCCAAGGCAGGTAATGACAATAACATAGATGACTCGAGGTTCATATTTACTAGCTACCTTGCAAGGGAAGGATGAGCATTGTTCTTCTCTGTGATTTATATACAAAACCTGCTGGAGAGTCAGATCCCATGTGATGGCACACAATGACAACAACAGTGTCATGGTACTTTCTGTTTACATTTTCTGGCATGGCACACAATGACAACAACAGTGTCATGGTACTTTCTGTTTACATTTTCTGGCATGCATCCTAAGGGTGTAAGCGTCTTCCCCCCCCCATGTATTCACACTTTAAGAATGTGAAATTATGAACCATCAAAAATAAGCTGATCTTTCTGATCAAATCAGAATATATCAAAGGGCAGGTACAAATGGAATAAAATAGAATAAAAGGTAGCTTAAAGATAATAGTATATACCTTACATATTTTTTATTATACAGTTGAAATTTTAGAACTAAATCTTAAAAGAACACCAGTTGAATAGAGTTGTATTTTCAGTCAGTCTGTCAGGCTGTGTGTGTGTGTGTGTGCGCGCGTGCGCACGCTAATTGGGGGTGGAGACAAAGAAGTCTGTCACAATCTTGGACATAAAGCTTCTACATGCTGTCACTATAATTGTTTTTCACTACTTAAAAAAACCATCTTCTAAACGAAGAAAAAAGTTCATAGAGTTTCAGGAGGCATGTTATTTAGGAAGTGAATGCCACTCCTGCTTCCAAACCTGTCATAGTACGTTATTGTTTTTATGTGTCATTGAGTCGCCTGTGGTGTTTAGCAACCCTATGTACAGCAACTCTGAACCCTGCCCTGTCCTGAGCCAGTCTCACTGACTCCAACACACCACCCCCCATCGCCCCAGTTACTGTATTAGTCCATCTCATCAGGATTCTCCCTCTCTTGTGCTGTACTTCCTCCCTTCCAAGCATGATGTCCTTCTCCAAGGACTGAGCTCTCCTGGCCACGTGCCCAAAGTAAGTGAGGCAGAGCTTCAAAATGCCAGTCTCCAAGGAGAGACTTGGTTTCACCCTCTCTAACACAGACCTACTTGTTTTCTTGGTGGTCTGTGGTATGTTTAAGACTCTTCAGCACCACAACTTGAATGCATCTATTCTTCTGTCATCCTTGTCAAAAACAGGAATTAATATTATAAGAATGTGTATACCTTATTCAAACTCTCATGAGCTATAGGTACTAGTCTGAATTGTGGTACTCTACATTTACTCAATGAGTAAATGATTACTGTCCCCTAAGGAATTTAATGTCTAGAATAATTGGTTTTTGTTTTTCTTATTAAAAGGGATTATGAAAATTACTGATTTTAAACCACTGAAATCAACCTGATTATAGTGTGTTTACCCAAAAAAAAGAGAGAGAAAGAGAAGGTTTGTGCAGACTTCATGGGCCACTGATGTGGCTTCAGTGATGATTTTGGATTGTTTCATAACTGTCAAACTTAAGGCTAAGTACTTAAATTAATTCCTAACTTCTGCAGAGTATTGTTTCTTGGCTTGAGTGTTGCTTACTTATATATTCTAGTAGCTCCCCAAACTCGTAGTACAATTTCTCACAGTAGGAAGAGTAGTTTAATTATTATTCTGTATTGTCCTTTTGGTACCTACTTGGTTTAGGAAACCATATCTTTCAAGATTTTTCTTAGGCTTTTTTTTTCTCTTTTTCTTCGTGTGTGTGTGTGTGTGTGTGTGTGTGTGAGAGAGAGAGAGAGAGAGAGATCGGATCTGATACAGGAGGACATTGCCCCTCCTTCTCCAGCAGAGGATCTGGTGGATTTGAACCACGCACCTCTGGGATTGCAATGCAGCTTCTTGCCACTAGGCCACCAGAGTTCTCCTTAAAAAAAAAAAAAGGTAGTGAATAAATGTCAATTTTAATATCACTGCTGAACAAGAAGTCTTAGTGCTTTAGCAGGAGGGTTTGCCATATGTGTTTTACTTCCGAATTACATGCTTCTTTACCTGTTTGTTGTTTAACAGTGGTTCTACTGTCTGTATAATTTGAAAAGGCGCTCTATTCGTTTTGGGTGGTATTTTCCTCTTTGAAAACACTAGGCTGAATGACAAGCCTGCAAGTGTATCTTCATGTTTATTTGCTATTGCATTTAAGATGTATCCCATGCTAAGGAATACATGGAAAAATTGCTTGGTAGACTGTTGCTCTTTTGTTACTTAAAACCTTGGCTGTGCCCAAGATTTGCAGAGTACCAAATCAAACTATCTTGTATTAATGTCTAAGTTGATATATTGTTAATGTGCCATCAAGTTTGGTTGTGTCATTTGTGTGTCCAAGTTGTTGATGAGATCCTCACTGAGATGAAGTAACAGTGACTGCGACAGCGGTTGCAAGCCCAGAGCTTGTGAAAGTGGCACAGGATCTGGTGCACGGGGTCACTGTAAACCAGAGCTAATAACTTAATAGTACTTAACATCACCACCAGAGTGGCTTTTTAGGACTATTTCTAAAAAATTGTTGTTAATGTGCTATCAAGTCAGAACCTTCAGAAGGAGTAAATTGCAAGGGAGGAGATTGTCTATCCTTTTCCCGAAGAATAACTGGTGGATTCAAATCACGTCCCTTTGGGATTGCGGCACAGCTTCTTAGCATTAGGTCAGTAGAGTTCCCTATTTTTATTTTATCAGTAATAATTTTGTTTTCATTGTTGAACATTTTCTTCCTGTTCACCACTTACCCTGCAACACATCCCTTGTTCCAGATTGTTACCATTCATATAAATGCCTAATCATGTATTCCTTTTGGGTTATTCTTCCCCTCTTCTGTTCTAATGCAATGTTCATTATCTATTCACTGTTTTCCCATTCTCCACAACCCCCCCCTTGTCTGTCTTATTTTATAACAGCGGTGTTATGCAGTCCTTGTTCTTTTTGACTAAATTATTTCACTCAGCATAATGTCCTCTAGGCTCCCTCGTGTTGTGTAATGTTTTACGAATTCATTGGTTTTTCAGTGCTGTGTACTATTCCATTATCTGAATGTACCATAGTTTTTATGTCTATTCATTTGGTGATGGGCACTTGGGTTGCTTCCATCTCTTTGCTATTATGAATAATGTAGCAAAAAACGTGAGTGGTTGAATTGTGGCTCTGGTTTATTTAGGGTATATTCCCAGTAGTAGAATTACTAGGTCAAATTGTACTTCTATTTCCAGCTTTTTGAGAAAGCGCCAGACCACTTTCCATACTGGCTGTACCATTTTACATTCCCACCAACAGTGAATAAGAGTTTCAGTAGTCTCTCCACAATCTTGCCAGTATTTGTTATTTGCTGCCCTTTTGAACTTTGCTATTGTTGCTGGGGCAGAGCTCCCCGTTTTTTAAAGGGAAAATGTTAAATATGTAGTTGTTAGGACATTTTACGAGCTTATCAGTTTTTTGTGTATTTACTTGAATATATTGGTTAGATAACTTATATCAAAATAACTTTACAGTCATATTTTTTTCCAGTACTTTAGAAAGATAATTTAACACATTTTCTTATGTTGTTATGTGCTATTGAGTCAGAACAGACTTGTAGCTAAAACTCTAGCAGGTGTTGAGCGGCTGTAAATCACATAGGAGGAGATTGCTCATCTTTCATCCATGGAGCAGCTTTTGGATTTGAACCAGTGACACAGCAGCTCCTTAACTAACCACTAGGTCACCAGAGCTCTCCACATATCTTACAGTAAAAATTCTTTACCTTTTCCTTGATTATAGATAGAATTTTGGTCTGTTTTCAGGACTTTTCCCTTTAGTGTGTGCTACATATTTGAATTTATGCTTGTATTGAGGATTAATTATAACAGTGGGCTGAAGCATGTCCACTGAAGATGGTGAGGATTGCACAGTTTAAGGCTAGGTTCTGATCTGTGTTTATAGGATTGTAGGAGTCATAGTTGACCCAAAACAACAGTATTTTCACTGTTCTCCCTTGTTTCCTTCAAGTCAAAACTGATTCATAGCTGACCCTCTAGTGGGGTCTCAGAGCCTGTGAATCACACAGGAGGCAATTGCACATCTTTCCTGAGGTGCGACTGGTGGATTTGACCAACCTACCTTTGGGTTTTCAGCATAACTCCTTACCCACCAGAATTCCCTTAGTGATTAATAATAATTTCTGTCCTAATCATCATTTAATTGGAAATCTTTTGGAGGGGATATTTCTTTGTAGCCTTTCAGTATTTTTAGTCTACTAGGGACTTCATGGAGTTAGAGATTTCTTTTAAATCTTGGCAATTTCTCAGATTGGGTGGCATGTTTCTAGAGGACTTCCAGAACTACTTGCTGAAAAAAGGGCAAGATAGGTGATTCAGATGAGAGCTGAAGCAGGGTCTCTTCAAGACTGTGGGCTAGCCTTGGTTAAAAATAAAGGCATGGAGAAAATGAGTCAAAGCAAAGTGATGATGTGGATCCTAGTGCCTTTAGGTGAACAGTTATGTAGCATAACTAGAATTCTTTTTAAAGGAACACTGCATTGATATTTGTACTGAAGAGTCCAGATTTTACAACTACAGCTACACTTAATACTGATAAGATACTGTTTAAGTGTACACAAAATGTGTTAGCAGTGGATTTCGTTTTTCAACCTCAGCTAAAGATTTCTGTTGTTACCAACCTAGTGCTTTATCTAAGTCCACATAAGCTTGAACTCTCCCTGTTTTGTTTGATTTGGGAAGGTCAAACAGGGTCAGGCCTGGTCAGCCCTTGGATGGGAGATCACCTGGGAATACTGGGTGCTGTAGGTTTATTGAGCCCTGTAGGAAGCTGTACTGATAACCCAAAGCTTAGTCTCTGTCTGGTTTGAATCTACCAGCTGCTCTGAATGGGAAAGATGGGCAGTCTCCTGTGTAATTTAACTGGAAAGTCAGCTGTGAGTTGGCTCTGACTCAACAGCAGTGTTGTTGTTGTTGTTGATGTTCTGTGCCGTGGAGTCTCCTGCGACTCATAATGATATACCGTAGCTCTAAACCCTGCTCTATCCTGTGCCAATCTCACTGTCTCCGACACCCCCACCCCCATTACCTCAGTCACTGAATCAGTCCACCTCATAGAGGGTCTTCCTCTCCTGTGCTGTTCCTCCACCCTCCCAAGCTTGATGTCCTTCTTCAAGGACTGGTCCCTCCTTGCTTCATGTCCAAAGTATGTGAGACAAAGTTTTAGAATCCTTGCTTCCAAGGAACACCATGTTTTAACCCTCTGCAGGATGAACCTGTTTATTCTCCTAGCAGTCCATGGTATATTCAGTACTCTTCTCCAATACCACAGCTCAAAGGCGTCAGTTCTCCTATCATCTCTAGTTATTGTCCAGCTTTCTGATGCATAGCAAGTATTGCAAAGACCATGGCCTGTATCAGGTGCACTGTAGTCTCCAGAGTGACATCATTACTCGTCAGTATTCTGGAGAGGTCTCTAATAGCAGACTTTCCCATTACAATATGTCTTTTAATTTCCTGGTTTTTGGTGCCAAGAATGTTGATTGTGGAGACAACAGTAATGAGAGTTTTTAAAAACATTTTTTTGAGAGTTCTTTGAATGTTAGTAATCCCCCACTCCCTCCCCCAGTGGTCACTTACTGAAAGTTTAGTAAGCCATCAAAATGGATAGGTAGTAAAATATTAAAAACTGGTCATGCATGTCTTTTTTTTTTAATTGTATTAAGTATTTTCTCAGACATTTGTTAGTCATTGATAAAGTAAAATTGCCATTATGATACAAATTTAGAACTTCATATTATTACACAGGTGATAACAGTTATCTTTTACTGATGACATAAGTGCCTTGGTTGGTTGGTTTTTTTGTGCTTTGACTAGGTTAATCCTTTGCAACCTTCTAGTTCCAGCTCTTCTGCGACCTAATTAATAAATTCAGATACTTTGGTTTCATTGGAACAAGCAGTATCTTTAAATCAGTACTGCAGATTTTGCTTTTCCAGTTGGTGGAATGGTAATATGCAGTAACAGTATACTTGTCTGCTAACTGAAAGATTAGTGCCCTTCTGAGGTGTCTCAGAAGACCTGAAAAGGTGAGCCATTGAAAAACCATGTTACTGTTAAGAGCCATTGAGTCAGGTCTGCCTTATGGACAACAGAATGAAATCCTGTCCTGTCTTTCATAATCTCTGTTGTGATTATAGTCTCACTGCTTCAGTTTGTCTTATTGAAGGTCTTCCTCCCCTTTACTGACTCACTATTTCCAAGCATGATGTCCTTTTCCAAGGAACTGACCTCTCCTGATAGGATCCTTGTGGCCGAATAAATTAGGTTGCTGACTGAAAGATTGGTGGTTTGAAACCATCAGTCCCTCTGTGGGAGAAAATGGGTAGACGACTCTGGAAAGACTCAGCCTTGGAATCTTGTTAGATGGTCACTGTGTGTTTGAACCAGCTCGAGAGCAGTGATTTCTTTTTGTGTTTTGTTTTTGTGGGAATGTTGTTATGTGCCATCAAGTTGACTGTGACTCATAGCGACCCTGTGTACAATAGCTCTGACCTGCTCTATTCTGAGCCAACCTCACCATCTCTGACACACCTACCCCCATTACTCCAGTTACTGGCTCAATCCATCTCATTGAGGGTCTTCTCCTTCTGCTCTGTCCCTCCACCCTCCCAAGTATAATATCCCTCTATTGGGCTCCTGATAAACATGCCTGAAATATGTGGAACCTGTGAAGTATAGTTCTTGTCTGATACATTTCAAGTAGCAAAGAGTTGGAGATGAATTCTTTGAGTTAGTTCCTTGACATAGTTACATAGTTACTTGAATTTTGACAAATGCATATCATTATGCAAATGATACCACATTCAAGCTATAGATACAGTTCCATCATCCCAGAATACTTATGTGTGCCCCTTTCTAATCAATCCAGTTCTTCTTGTGTTTCCCAGTCCTAGTAGCAGTTGTTTTTCCACCTCCATTAATTTTGTCTTTTTCAGATTATCATAAATAATATTTTTTTAATTATTGAAAAATACACATAACAAAATTTACCATTTTTAACGTGTACACTTCAGTGACATCTGTGATGTTTTACAGCCAATCCCCTTGTCTAGTTCTAGAACTTTTTCATCATCTCAGATAGAAATTAGCTCCCCCTCCATTAAGCAGTCACTTGCTCTGTCCTCGACAACCAAAATCTGCTCTTTTTCTTTATGGATTTTCTTATACTGGATATTTCCTTTAAATGGAATTATGCAATTTACAGTTTATGTCTGGTTTCATTCCCTTAGTGCAGCATTTTCAAGGTTCTTCCCATGTGTTTGTCGTGTCTGAGTACCTTATTTCTTTTTGTGATTCAGTGATATATTTTGTGTGTGTGTGTGTGGTTGAATAATATTCCGATTTTCTATATATCACATTTTGCTTGTTTATCCACCTACTAGACATTTGGGTTATTTCCATTTTTGAGTTATTTTGAACAGTACTGCCCAGAACATTTATGTGCACGCTTTTATTTGAACAACTGTTTTCACTTCTTTTGAGTATATACCTAAGAGTGGATGTGCTGAGTTACATCTGTGTTTAACTTGCTGAGGAACTGTCAGACAGTTTTCTGCAGTGACTGCACTATTTTACACGCCAGTTTCCCCACACTCTAGTTAGGCAACACTTCTTTTCTCTATTTCATTTTATTGATGTGGCCATCCTAATAGATGTAAGGAGTTCTTGGCATCCTGTGTTACTAACTGAAAAAGTTGGTGTTTTAGATCCACTCAGGTTGCTTTACCCTCCCTCCTTCCCTCCCTCCCTCCCTCCCTCCCTCCCAGTAAAATTTACAGAGACTTTAGATTTCCATTCATTCATTGTTGCACTTTTCTCCCCTCCCAACCCTCCCCCCCTAGTACACTACCCTCTTGGAAAAGTAAAATTCTTTCATTGATTTACACACACACCCCAGGTCCACTCCATCATGTAGCCATTGCTCTAGACTCCTGTCATGACAGAAATACCTAATCACATCTCCCTTTTAAACAATTTTCTCCCTCGTCTGTTTCAATGCAGTATACATTATTGAACCCATCTTTCTCAGTCTCTCCCCGACCCCAAGGTCAGTCCTGTTTTACAACAGTGGCACCATGCAGTATTTGTCCTTTTGTGACTGAGATACTTCACTCAGCATAATGTCTTCAAGAGGCACCTATTTTGAATAATATTGCATGAGTTCCTTGTTTTTCAGTGCAGCATAGTATTCCATTGTAAGAATATACCAGAGCTTCTCTATCCATTCATTTGTTGATGGGCACTTAGGTTGTTTCCAACTCTTTGCTATTGTGAACAAAGCTGCAAACAACATGGGTGTGCATATATATATCTGCTTGGATGTCAGTTCTGGTCTCTTTGGGGTATATTCCCAGGAGTGGAATTGCTGGGTCAAATGGTATCTCTCTCTGCAACTTTTTGAGAAAGCTCCATACTGCCTTCCACAGTGGTTGCACCATTTTACACTCCCACCAACTGAATAAGGTTTCCAGTTTCTCCACAACCTCACCAGCATTTGTTGCTTGCTGTTCTGTTAAATTTTGCTATTCTAACTGGGGTGAGGTGATATCTCATAGTGGTTTTAATTTGCATCTCTCTTAGAGCTAGGGATTTTGAACATTTCTTCACATGCTTGTTAGCCATCTGAATGTCTTCTTCGATAAAGTGGCTTTACTTTTCTTAACTAGTCATAATGACTTCTTCCAGTCACTTGCTTGTCTCTTTCCATAAACTGACCACTCTTCTAAATGTATATAGTATAGGTGGTTGTTCTTCTTGTTGTTCTTCTTGTTGTTAAGTGCCATTGAGTCGCAGATGACTCATAGCGTGACCCCATGAACAAAAGTTCTGGACATCTGTATAACTTTGGTCTTTTCTTCAGGTTCTTAGGGTTTCTAGAGGCTAGCTATTACGGAAGTGGATGCCACTCCTGCTTCCAAGCTTGTTTTAATCAGGGAGCTCCACCAAACACTGCCCACCATTCTTGCATTTGACACAACAGTGTCACAGTATTCAGCTTCACAGCAACCATGAGTTACCTCTGTACAGCAAGTGGACATACCAGGGTTACACGACCTAGAAGAATGTTTCACCAAAAACAATTAAAGGCAGGTCTGAGGGCCATGAAGTAGAGTCACCCACCTTTGGCTTGGGAACATGGCTTTCTGTCTGCTAGACCAACTGCTCTCTCTATGCTTTTGTTGTTGTTGTTGGTGGTAAGTGCCATCGAATCGCAGGCGACTCATAGCAACCCCATGAACGAAAAAATTGTGATTGTATATGCAGTGGAGCACCCTGGTAGCCTAGTCCCTAGAGAATTGTGTTGTGATTCAAATCCATCAGCAGCTTCTTGGGAGAAAGATGGGCGATCTCCCATGCAGTTTACAGCCTCAGGAATCCGTTGGAGGGTTAGGTGTCAGGAGGATCCAGTTTGACAGTAAGGAGAGTTATATGCAACTCATGTAAATGTGTATATACCTTTGCCTACATACACTTTTAAGTTCTTTTTTAATTATGAGATACACACACACACACACACACACACACACTTTCCTACATATACTCTTACACATACCCATATACTCAGATATGTCTTCCCATACAGTATATGCAAACATCTCTGCCTGTGTAACCACTTATTGTACCTTCTTTTTTTTCTTTTACTTTATTACCGTTGTTGAAAAATTATGTTACAGCATTTACCAAAATTGTCCCTTAATCTTGTGTTTGTCTAAGTGGATTCTCTTGAATTGGACAAGTTACGCAGACTTCATCCTGTTGTTTGGTGCCATCTATTCATAATCAAGTTGAGTATGATTCATAGTGTGACCCTTTGCACAAGAGATCTGACCCTTCCCCGGTCTTAGACCATTCTCACTGTCTTCATTGTGCACAAGCCCGTTGTTGCTGTCCCTGTAGCAATCCATCTCATGGAGGGTCATCTTCTCTCTCTCACCTTTTGCAGCATTCTTTATCTAAGGACTAACACCTTCTAACAGCATGCCCAGTGTGTGAGACGGATTTTCACTGTCCTTGCTCTAAGGAGTTGGTTGCCTCCAGGACAGATTTGTTTGTCCTTTTGGCAGTTCATGGTATGTTCAGTACTTTCTCCAACACCACAATTTAGAGGCATCATTTTTCTTCGGTCATTCTTACTCATTGTCCCACTTTCAGATGCATCGTAATGGAAGTACTTTTCAAGATACTCAAAAGACAGGATCGCTTTGCAATAGAAAAGTCCGTAAAGTGAACAGTAACACCAGAGTTAACCACAGGAGACCAAAAGCTCAGAAAGCAGGCGTGGTCAGGAAAGAAGGATAACTGGACACAGAGCACTCAAGAGGACATTGGAGAGTACTGTTAAAGTTGAGGGAATTGCAGCTAATACTAGGGAGGAGAAAAAAAGGTATAGAAATTGTTAATGAGAAACTAATTTGCTCCATAAACTTAATTCAACCCATAATTTAAAAAATCCTTAACTCTGAAGATCTAGGAGGAAGATAGCTGTGGTTTTGTTTCTTTTAAAAAATTATTTAGGAATACGCATAGTTTATTGCCACGAGTGGTAATAAAGCGGGAAAATTTTCAACACAGGAAAAGGAGAGGACACAGGACTTACCTCAGATGACTGGAAATAAGCCAAGCAGAAAGGCGCATTACTATAGATAGGACATTAATTTGTACCCCCTTTGTTAAGATAAGGGAAGCAAGCAGTGTGTGTAGATGCATGTGAATTTGTAGGTTTGTTGGAAGAAAGTTGACAAAGTAGAGTGTTGAAGAATTTGTGAATAATTCTTTCTCTAGCTTTTGCCTATGGGGTGATCAGTCAGTTCTGGAACCTTACTTTAATGATGCCTCATAGAACTGAATAGTGGTAAATAGACTATTGTCATTGTGACCCATAGCTCACTCTCCAGTGGGTTTTCAGAGGCAGTTAATCACACAGGAGATTGCCGGTCTTCCTCCACACAGCTGGTGGATTCAAACCACATGCCTTTGGGATTGTATTGCAGCTTCTTAACACAATGCCACCAGAGCTGCTGTCAGAATTCTGTTTTCTCATTAAGCTGCAGTCTGTAAAGTCATCCAGTGGCAGCAGGGAAGAAGGAGGAACAGGGACCAGGGTCTAAGGAGAGTGCAGTAAGTTTGAAAGCCTTGATGAGGACCAGGTATGATGACATTGGCTGTTGCTCTGCTAACCAGAAGGCCTTGTGGCCGGTGATTCTTTTCTGTGGATGACTCATGGGAAAAAGATGTCTGCTCTTGTTAGTATTTACAAGAAATCCAGTGTAGGGTTGCTGTGAGCTGGGATAAACTAGATAGCCAGTGGGTTGTATTGTTTGTTTGATTTTATTTATTTTTAATGTGTGACAGTACCTGGAAAGTGTTGCCAAACAGGGAGGCTCACCTGAGACTTGATATCTTAAGTCTTTCTTGGGGTGCCATAGTTGATTGCCTAAATGGCTGACCTTAATTGCCAGTCTTCTGGAGGTTGAGTTGATACAGTGTGACTCAAAGCCCTCTCTATAAATCAGTGTTAGACTGTGTTTTGTTGTTTACAGACCTGAGCTTAACAAGGGCATGCTCTCTCAAGCAAGAATTCAGAGATTGATTCTCAAGAGTTTCAGGGCAAAGGCCAGAATTTCTGTAGGCAAAGTTGAGTTCTTTATGATAATTAAATTTGTTTTGACATTTTATTAGTCTTCTCTTGCTGTTTGTTTTGAGAGGTTGATTTGTGGTTAAAATTTGGTGACAAAGAGTCTATAAAAGAGTAACTTAAGATTTGATTATTGTAGATAGTAATATTTGACACTTAATACTTGAGTAGCTAAGGAAAATATTAATAGTTAAATCTTACGAAACTAGTGTAAATTCATTTATAATTTTGTATGTTGTTATTAGGTGAGTTCATTATGACTCAGTTTTGTATAGGGTGGTTTAATTTTTATTTAAGTTGAATATTCTCCTGGGTAGGCATTTATATAATGAAGTCCTTAAAAAATGTTTTATTTTGTCTTTTTCCTCTTCAAGTTCGGCAGATGAGTATTGTAGTATTGACCCATATTTAAGGGAGCGCTGCAGGTCGTTCAGTAGGGAGTTATGCTGACAATTTAAAGGTGGGTGGTTCAAAACACCGGCTGCTCCTTGAGAGGAAAATGAGTGATTTCTTTCTCTTTGATTTACTGCTTCTAAAAACGAGGGTCAATTCTCAGCCTGTTCTTACTTGATGACAATGAAGTAAGACTATTTTTTAGGAAAAGGGTTATGTGTAATTTTATCCTTTCCCTTGTCCCTTGTGAAATAATATCTGAGTCCAAGAGAAAACCCAGTGTGTCCTACAACTGCTCAGTGACAGTGACACCGTCTTTCAGAATCTTATTGATTTGGGAAATAAATGTGTCCTTATTTTCTTATCTTTCGTGTACATCTCGTTTCCAGGCTGTTAGTTGTCTTAGTTATTTAGTGCTACTGAGACAGAGACATAATTGAGTGGCTTCAACAAACACATTTATTTTCTCACAATCAATGAGACTTAAGTCCACATTCAGCTTGCCTGTTCTAGAGGAAGATATTCTCTGTCATCTGGAAGGTCTATATCTCATTCAACCTCTCTATGTCCAAATGTTCTTGGAGAGATATATTTGTGTGTTTTGGTCTTCCCTTGTATCAAGTAGCTCCTCACTGCAAGGGTCTGGGTCCAAACAGGTGCATTCCACTACTGCATCTTCTTGGTAGTGGTACTGAAGTTCCCTTCGATTTTTTCCCTTTTATTTCTTGTGAGATAAAAGGTGTTACAGACCACAAGCAAGGAGTACTTTTCTTACCTTACCTTACCTTACTGTTAGGGAATCAGGACCATGATGGACTTCAGTGGGGCTACATTTCACCTTTAATCTGTTTACAGCTGTTTTGTATATCAGATCATGAGGATGTTCCACATTACAAGCATGTGTTTGGGGGAACACAGTTCATAACATTTCACCCTTTGTTGTTATGTACTGTTGAGTTTACAACAACTCCTAGCAACCCTCTGAACAACAGGTCACAACTTTGCATTATGCTGCACCATCCTCCCAGTATCCACTTGACTCAAGCCCATTGTGATAGTCGCTGTGGTAGGTCATCTTGTTTGAGGGTCTTGCTCTCTTTCAGTGACATGCAACATTTCCTACCATGATGTCTTTTTTCAAGAACTGATCTCTCTTGACAACATGCTCAAAGTAGGTAAAACAAAGTTTCATCACCCTTATGCCTTTACAGGAACAGCCTGGTTGTGGGTTGCACTTACTCCAAAACAGGTTTCAGTTCATATCCTTGTTACATACAGAACACTTTGACTCCATCATATAATCCCAGAAGTCTTAAATCATCTTCTAAGTCCAGATTGTGTCCTAGGGCAAAATTCTTCTTCATCTGTGAATTGAGAAAACAAGTTATCTGTTTTCAGTGTACAGTGATGGAGTAGGCACAAAGTAGACGTTTCCATTACAAACGGGAAAGTTGGAAGGCATCAAACAAGTCAGATACCAGAAAAAGTCAGGTATCTAGCAGAGCAATTTACATGAACTTTTCTTTTTTTTGGAGGTCCCATGAAAACATGAACTTTTAAAAGGACTTGAAAATAACTCTCTGTTCTCTAAGATTAGCTGGACTCTGTCTGCCCACCATGCTTGCTGTGTTCAGGATAGAGCACCCTTGGCCTTGGACTTCAGCTCTGCTTTCCATGCCCACTGGGAGAGCAGCTCTCTTCCCTCAACTGAGGAAGCCCCTCTACTTCTAGTCCATCTGAGTAGCGAACTCTATCTTGCAGGTCCAGGCAGGCTTCATTCTTCAGCTTTCTTGAGTATTCCCGTCCCTTTGGCCAGTAGCCTTATATTAACATTGCCCCCATATTCTTAGACAGAGTTGGCAAAGATCTGACTCTTTGAAACCTGGGAAATGGTGATCTCACCAATGGAAACCCCTAGAAACCCTGGTCACATACTTTGAGAACTCAGAAATTATGGGTTCACCTTTTGAGACCAAGGCAGCTCTGCTTCTCTCTTCCGCTTGTCTTCCATTTCTTGGTTTCTCGGTCTGTCTTAAGAGGCTAGTAAGGGACCTCTGGTGGCCTAGTGTTAAGGGCCTGTGCTGCCAACCCAGAGACAGGCAGCTGCTCTGCGGGAATAAAGATGGGCATTCTCCTCCCATGCAATTTATTACCTTTGAAAACCCAAGGACGTTCCAGCTCAGTGGCATACTACAGCAGGAGGCTGGCTAGGCCTTCATCCTGTCTAGGAAATGTTACAGAAGCTCTTTGGCTCTACTGACAAATGCCCAGAAGCATCCCCCTTGTAAGCCTCTGCCTGGAGGCACCTAGCTTATTTGCTCTGGAGCCAAGAAAGCTAGTGACTGACAAATGCTGAAATGCACCCTATTCTCTCAGGAAGTAAGTACTCTGCTTTGTCTCCAAGAGTTAGTTGATTCCCCTACTGTCTTGTGTCAGTATCCATCTCTCCTGGTTCTGCTGTTGCTCCTGCTTTGCCATTGCTTCCCATTATCTGTGCTCTCTCCCTGTGTTTGGAATCTTCACCCAAATTGCCTTTGACTTTTATCATTGTTCCAATAGTCTCTTCAAGGCAGTGTACGTTTTTATTATTAACTCATTGCCATTGAGTCTGACTAACTCATAACTGACCCTCCATTATTTCTGAGACTAAGTCAAATGGGAAATGATTGCTCATCTTTTTCCTGAGGAGCTGCTGGTGGATTCAAACTGACTGACTCCACCACCAGAGCTCCCGCAGAATCACTTCCACATTTCAGGTATCTGCTAGAGCAGCACCCCATTCCTGGCATGTAATATCCTAGGCTGGCTGTCCTAGAAAAGGCTTATGTGTGTGTATTTATAAAAGAGAGATTGAACTAAAAGGAAATGGCCCAGCTACTCTTAGAGTGAGAAATCAAGCTACCAGTAGAGGTTAACAAACCCAAGTTTGGCAGGTAAGAAGGTCACTGCAGTGGTTCAAGTCCAAAGAACCAGAGAGATGGTGAGCCAGACGCAAGATCCACATTGAGCAAAAAAACCAATTGAGCTCTGTCTTACTTAGATGTTCAGTGCAGGCCACACCCCTGAAGAAACTCCTATTCAAATGCTTAGCTGCTCTTAGCAGATCCCATCAAGGGAATGTTATATCAGACTTCATTAAATGGAATGACTACATCATAATTGCCAAACCAGAGATTCATTCACAGCCATCCAAGAGTTGACACACAGTCTTAACTATCATAAAATCCATTATAAATCATATTTCAGTGTGAGAGAGAAATCCCTTAATAAGCCTAGTTAAAAACAACTTCATGATATTGAAATACTTACTCCAGTGGCAACGCCAGGTGTGGTATTTGCATCAAGTCATTTTAGGGTGCCTTATGGAAATGCTTCTTGATAGGGAATCACTTGGTTTCATTTACTCTTCATCCAGAGATTTTGAGGGGCCTCCCCCCAAAGCCCCCATGTTTTGTTCTATTACTTTTTACATTGCTTTCATGAACTGAGTGAAGTACAAGCCCATGTTTAGCCAGGAGGTTCTATCCCCTCACACAGGATGGATTGTTGATATGACATCCACAGATTTGGGTTATACAGACTGAATGAATGACCTCAAAATTACCACATTTCTTGTATATTGGGAATAGACATCTAAAATGAGGGGCAACTATATTTGCATGTGATTTGTATATTTTGGATGCTCATTTAAATTCTTTATGTACTAAAGATTTTTTTTAGTTGCCACTTAGAGTAAACCTCTCAATCCTGAAACAGAGTGGCTTTCCACCTTAATTTTTGCTTCAATTTATAGTAAGTCCTCGGGGACCATAGTTCAGCTAAAAGCACCTAACCCATGAATGGTATTTGCTTCATGTTTGAACAACAAATGTTTTAACCCACTGTCTTCACTAATATTGTAACTACTGTCTTACAGATTGACTTGATGCAAAACATCACAAAGGCTCCATATTATACAGTATGCGATTTTTGAGGTATGAGCTTTAGAAACTTACCTCTCATGTGGCATGTACATCAGGCTTTACCTTCGGTTTGATCATTTTGGGAAAATTTATGCTTTTCTTTTTTTATTCTCGCCATAATATTTTTAGAGTGTTAATGGGGCTGTGGATATTCTTTGGATTCTTCCTAAAATTCTTAGCCTTAACAAGTATAGTTTTAACATTTTACTAAATTGAAACACTAATTTTGGCAGATGACAGCTTTTTTTAGTTCTCAAAACTAGCTTAACATTTTATGCTTGTCTCTTGAGTTCCAAACTCTTATTATTTGTGCCCTTGATTGCCTCATTCTAAATGTTCATTTTTGTTCTTCAAAAGTTTGCACTTTATTTGACTGGGGTGATGTTCTTTTTGGTGCTAACCACCTGTCATTGATTTTTTTCCCTTCTTTAGACTTATGCATGCAGTCAAGATATTAGAAGATTTTGTGTAATATATAAATGCTGAGCCACTTTGTACTTTGAGGTTTAGTGGTATACTTACAACCAGAATTCTTAGTAGAAAGGCATTGACCAATGAGTATTAAAGGAAGTTGGCTGTAAGAGAGTTTTTAGGGAGTTTTGAGACAATGCTGAGTTTATCTGTTATATTTTGGACAAGCTAGTTGTGAAAGAAAAACTAATTTTTCAGAATTCAAGAGATATTAAGAAAATGTATTTTTAACAGATTGGGAAGTGACTTATTCCCTCTCCCCTAGTTTTAATTCTGAGCTTTCTGGTTAAAAAAGATATATTAGTAGTAATAAATTGCTTTAGTCCTTCATTCAAGAACATAAAATCAGCAGTTTTGTATTGAGTATTTTGATGGTATACATAAGACATAGGAAGCCAGGAAATCTTGACTGTATCTTTCAAATAGTTTAAGGTTGTAAGAACTCTGTCCTCTGAGCTAAGTATTTCTTAAAGGAGGTGTTACTTTATTTAAGCCTCAGTACATTGTTAACATTTAAAAGAGATATTGCCCTCATTTTATTATGTAAGAGACAACCTCAGCTCAGAGATGAAGTGCTTGTGCCCAGGCGCACATACCTTTGCAGTGATGGAGTTGGGATTTGAGCCCAGATCTTTTTTTAACCTGTATTTTCTGCTGCCTTCTGTTTACTACCACATTACCAGAAAGTGGTGTGAATATTTTAATAATTGATAGTGAGGGTAATGCATATGATGCATAAAAAAGAAGGAAAGCAAGAAATGAAAGCAGATCTAAATATTAGTAACCAGTTATCTTGGTATTTCAGAATTCACCCTCTGTTTATATTATTCATTCATTCATTCACTCACTCATTCACGAACAGCTTGCTTTCTGGTTCTGTTGAATATGATAAAAAGAAACAGGTTCAAAATTATCGTAAAAGTTAATGAACTTTCATTTTATGTTTTCATTTCCTTTTCAGTTAAAAGTAATGGTTTATTATAGAGATCTAATGTGAAAGTTTTTTTAAGTAGAATGTCTAAATCTAATTTAAAAATAATAGTTCTCATGGTCCATTTTATGTTAAAGGTACTTAAATGCTTACAGGCTTTGTATACTTAGAACATAATCTTTAATATTTTTTAACATTCCATAGATTCTATTTTTCTATTTGTTGAGAGTACCAGGCTTTGCTTATCAAGTGAGCCTAAGTGATAACTCTGATAGATTTGTAATTATTTAATATGCTAGGGAGTCTGCATTTTGTTATCAAGGTTCAGATTGAAAATTTAGGAATAATGTTGACTTGTACCATTTATGTGCCTGAGTTTAATTGGGCATTTTGTCTGCTTTCTGTATTAGTAACTGTAGTAAGAATAGCTCTGGTGGCCTTCTGGATAGTGAGTTGTGCTTCCAATTCAGAGGCAGGCAGTTCATATCCAACAGCAAGGGAGAAAAGATGGGCAATATCTTCCTCTAATTTATAGTCTCTGTCACCTGCTGGAGGGTCATTATGAATTGAGTTTTGTTGAGTGGTTATAGAATAAGGTGTTAGGCTGAGCTTCAGGTAGGTTTTTTGTTGGTTGGGGTTTTTTTTGTGTGCATGTGTAGGGTGTGTGTGTGTGTGTGTGTGTGTGTGTGTGTGTGTGTAGAGGCAAGGATGATCAACTCTAAATACAAACAATGAAAATAGGGAGGGAAAGGGACATGGGAGTTAAAAAATAGAGTGGTTTCTGCTCTTGCCAGTGCCCTAAATGTTTTCAAATGAGGTAAGTTTAGAACATGCTTTTAGTGATAAATTTAATGGAAGTGATTTCTTTTCAGACAGTTGTTTATTTCAGAAGACATTTCATTAGTAGGGAAACATAATTGTTCTTTTCACTTGATGCTCCTATAGGGTGTCTAGTGTTTATTTCCTGAGAGTTACTATAAGAATGGAGGCTTGTGAGAAATTATGGAGCTCAGGTCAGTGTCTTAATCATGAAATTAAAACAGTAGATAAGAACAAATTCTTATAAAAAAAGGATCTCTAGTTTTTGTTTTCTAAAAAGAATATTCCAGTATCTGGTATTTTAAATAATGCTTAAATGCTAAAATAGGTTGTGGTCTGCAACTTTTAAAATTAACCATTTTTGATTCCTAGTACTTTACTTTCATTTTCTTGAACCTTTATTTTCTCCCATGATTTTAATTTATATTTTTTAGAGTTAGGCATCCTCAGTACTGCTGTACATAAAAATATCTCATTGTAGCACACATGTTCTTGTTTTAAAACACCATACTGTAAGTTCTTTTCCTACTAAATAGTAAGAACTCAGGTGAAATTTAGGGCATATTGCCAATGGGGCAGTACTTTTAGGATAATTTGCTCCTACCTAATGCTGTCAGTAGTTTTTTAAAAAAGTTTTATAATTGGGAAGTCGGAAATTTCCCTTACATCTAGGAAGAAAAATTATTCTATCAAATGTCATGTAAAGAAACTCTTGGGCCATAGTGATCACTCACTCACTCACTCACCCTGGTTTGTGTACGACTGAGGTGGTTTGCAAGATGCATAACTTTCCATGTTAAAATTGAGACAGTCCAGGGAGAACATTTCTGGAACTCGGAGTTACTGGGTCATAAAATCACTGTGAAGTTCTGAGCAAACCAGGAGTTATTGGTCACCCTAGTCCTGTGGTTCCTCATCTCTGACTGGGTGTGTAGAGTGGTGGAAGATGCTGAAGAGCTGACATTGATATTTGAGTGTTGCATATTTGTAATAAGAATGGTTTAAAAACTTGAAAATGGGGGAGAGCTTATGTAAAGAGAAATGAGATTTGGATTATTATAGTGTTTAAAGTTCTAATTTTATCCTTTTCTCCCTTTACAGAACTGATAGTGCAGCAGCCGACCCAGATAATTTAAAATACTCTTCATCCAGAGATCGGGGGGGTTCTTCCTCGTATGGACTGCAGTCTTCAAATTCAGTTGTGGTGTCTCGGCAAAGGCACGATGATACCAGAGTCCCTGGTGACGTACAGAATGACGAAAAGGGTATGTATTGCCTTTCCTGCTGGAATCATTTTAAAAGCCTTCCTCCTTCCTTCCTTTTGCCTTTCTCCCCACTTCTCTTCTCCCACCTCCCTCTTCTTCTGTCATAACATTAACTTGGTGGTTAAAATAGAAATACCACATACAGTATTATTTCTGAAACCCTTACTTTTTTAAAAAACAAAACCCTAAAAACATACCTTTTCTTATGTTCCACCCACCTCCTCAAAAATAGGAAGTGTTAATGTTTAAAATTGAAATCCCTCCTATTATTTTCCATTAGTCTTCCAACAAGTTTTGAGCCAAGTACAGAATCTGACTTAATCTAGTTTTTATTTTTCTGTTTATGTTCCACTTCAAATATAAATTAAAATTATTTTAAAGTGGGCAATTAGGTAGTAAGATCCTGAGCTATCAGAAATTGATTGTGAGAAGGGGAGCTCTGGTGGCTTAGTGGCAAGAAGCTGCAACTACAATCCCAGAGGTGCATGGTTCGAATCCACCAGATGCTCTGCCGGGGAAGGAGGGACAATCTCCTCCTGTACCAGTCAGATCTGATTTGACGGTACACGCACACAAAAATAATA
>NW_006399867.1:7548509-7552860 GCF_000299155.1 Elephantulus edwardii
AAAAAAAAAGAAATTGATTGTGAGAAACAACACAGTTAAAATAAATGTTGGTTTTAGGTGGCTACAGTGTCAATGGAGGATCTGGGGAAATTACTTATGGTCGGAAGTCGTTGGGGCAAGAGCTGAGGGTTAACAATGTGACCAGCTCTGAGTTCACCAGTGTTCAGCATGGCAGTCGTGCGTTAGCCAACAAAGACATGAGGAAATCACAGGGTAAGTGTGGGAAAACCAGAGAACTGATCACGTTTGCTGTAAAGAAAACACCTCTTAATCCTGAATGTCTCAGTTTTTACTGATGCCCTGCATATGAACGCATATGTGATAATTGTTTGCATTCCTTATAAATGGCTTCTTAGAAACCCAAAAGGAAGGGTTGAAAACTTTCTAGGAAAGGGTTCTTTTAAAAATAAGATGAGAAGACTGGAGAAGATTTTAAAGAAAAGGTTTTCTTCATTTCTGTGTATTCTGGATCATGGTATATAAGGGAATATGGGTCTGCGTGAAGTGGGACCTTTTCTGAAATTAAGCATGCCAGTACTACTTTCTACCTTGTAAACATAAACCTTACCATATAAGTGAAGTGCCTTGAAAGTGTAATGGTTCAAGATGATAGATTCCCTTGCCCCCCAAAGGAACTTTTATTGGTAAAGTTGAGTATAGTTGTTGGGATATAATTATTCTTTACATTCATTGTATGCTAATTTTTTTCCATCCTGTGTGTGGACACCTTTTTCCTGTTGCCCCTGCCACCTGCCCCCTCCCCGATTGCCTTTATTAGATATTTTTAAAAGTGATTTTTAGAGACGTAATCAGAAGTAGCTGGCAAATTGAAAGACTAGTGTTTCTTGATAGCAAGTCCTCCTTCCAGGTGCAGAATTAAGAATTTTTTAATGACACATGGTGGTAGAGAGAGAGCGAGCGAGCTCAGGTTTATTGGTTGATAACTTCGTAATAATATTGTGTATTTATCTTCACTGAAATAGTCATTAGCCTGTTGGCCTAGGGGATTGGAAGATTCCTATTCTTTTTCACTGATTTGTATGTTGTTAACAGTCTTGTATTTGCTCCTTGTTGTTGTTGTTGTTATTATTATTAAGTGCCATCTCATAGCGACCCTATGAAGGAGAGTCCTCGATGCTTGGGTGCCTTTCATCCTCTCTCCAGGTTTAAAGGGTTTCCGGAGGCAAGCTATTAATGGAAGTGGATGCCACTCCTCCTTCCAAGCTTGTTTTAATCGGGGAGCTTCACCCCACTCTCTGTCTGCATTGGGTAGCCCATCATTAACGTATTTGACACACCAGTGTCACGGTGTTTAGCCTCACAGCAACCAAAAGTGAATGCAGTACGGCTACTTGTACACCAGGGCTATATGACCTAGAGGAATGTCTGAACAAAAACAATGAAAGACAGATCCGAGGGCAGCGGATTAAAAGTCACCCACCTTTGGCTTGGTAGCGTCACTTTCTGTCCACTGGGCCAGCTGATCCCTCTCTCTCTCTATGTTGATATTACTGTTGTTAAGTGCTGTCGAGTCGCAGGCGACTCATTGCGACCCTATGAAGGAGAGTCCTCGACGCTTGGGTGCCTTTCATCCTCTCTCCAGGTTCACAGGGTTTCCTGAGGCAAGCTATTATGGAAGTGGATATTTGCTCCTTAAAGAGATGCAGCTGTACACTTTGATCTCTCAGCATGTATAATGATAGTACATAGAACCGTTGAAATGGAGTTGCAGTTAAGTGCTGTCCAGTTGAGCACGACTCATAGCAACCCTATGAACAAAAGATCTGAACCCTGTTCTATAATTATCATCGTTTCTCTAATGTTCACAGTTTCCAAAGGCATGTTGTTAAGGAAGTAGATTCCAGTCCTGCTTCCAAGCCTGTCATCATCTGGGAGCTCCACCAAACATTGTCTACCATGGCTAGCCATTTTGGCATTTGACACACTAGTTGTGTTGTGTTCACTGTCACAGCAACCCCAGGTTATCTCAGTACAGTATTTTTCATCTTGAATCTAATATTATTAGTAATATCCAGCATTATATTAGCACTCCTATTTGTTCTTAACATTAAAAAAGAGAAAGGCTCTCATTTTCCACTTTCCCATGGTGGCATGCCTTGTGATTAGATGTTTGTTAAACTGAATGTGTGGTTGATATTCATCAAAACTTTGTTCTTGGGAAATGATGTGAACAAGAGACCCCTCTCTGGTGGTATACCTCTATGAAAAATGAAGCATAGGCTCTTTTTCTACCTTATTATTCCTGACTTGAGGAAATTGTTTAGCTGTACTCAGGCGCTTTATCAGAATGCTGGAAGCAGTTTGGAATATACTGGAAATGGTTTTCTTCATTTCTATGTATGTGCTGCATAGTGGTGTATATGTGGATATGGGTCTGTATGGAGTGGAGCCTTTTGAAATTAAGTGCACCACTACTACTTGCTACCTGTAAACACAAGTGTTACTTGCCCCTTAGCCTTTCTGTTCTCTTACTTTTGTTCCTTTGAAATGAGATTTTTATTATCCTGGATGTATCTATCCACCCATCTCTTTGAGTAGATTTTTTTTTTTAGACCTAACTGTATATTAGGTATTTTACTTGGCTTGAAATAAATGAACAAAGCTGGTAGTATCTGCATTTACTGAACTTTTATTGTCTAGTGGGCTGGGCTTTGTGCATACTTTAAAATATTGGGGCTATAAGGAAAGGGAGTTCAGATGGCCCATTGGTAAGAAGCTGTGCTGCAGTCCCAAAGGTATGCTGTTCAAATCTGCCAGCAGCTCTGTAGGCGAAGGATAGACAGGCTCCTTCCATGCATTTTATTGCCTCTGAAAGACCTCTAGAGGATCAACTTTGGGTTTAGTGCTGGCTTAGTGGCAAACAACAGCAAGAACAAGGTTACTGTGGGAAGCTCTGGTGGCCTAATAATGCTAGGAAGCTGTGCTGCAATCACAAAGGCCCTTGGTTTGAATCCACCATCTGCTCTGTGGGAGAGAGATGGGCAGTCTCCTCCCATGTGATTTACTACTTATTAAAACCCATTGGAAGATTGGTTCCAACTTGATGGCACACGATGACAGCAAAGTTACTGTACTTTTTAATAACCCATGGACAACAAAATGTTTCTGTTTGTAGAGCGATCGATGTCTTATTCTGATGAGTCTCGACTGTCGAATCTTCTTCGGAGGATTACCCGGGAAGACGACAGAGACCGAAGACTGGCTACTGTAAAGCAGTTAAAAGAGTTTATTCAGCAACCAGAAAATAAGATGGTAAGTGTGATATGCTTGAAAATATCAATAATTATTGTATTTCCAGAATAGACATAGTGCTGTGTAGGGTGGTTTAAGAAAGAACATCTTCCCTTATTCCAGGTTTATGTGATTTATATCATAATCTAGAATTTAAGACATACCCTTCATGTGTAATTTATGTACCTTTGTCCATTACTGGATCCACATTAGTGCCTTGTGCAGTAATGGACTTGGAATATTTTTATAACACATTTTATCCGGTGAGTATTTCTACTGTCCTCAGAATTTTGTGTTTGTCATTTTTGAAATAGAAACTTGGAGGAGCAGTTTTTTTTATCTGTAAGCTTGGTTTGGTGACCAGGGCTAAGTAAATGTAGAAAAAATCAGGAAAATCCCAAAACTCCAAAAGTGGTGGGTTTGGTTATTAAATTACAGCTTACTTTCTATGCCAAATTAGAGTCACACAGTGCCGTCAGTACAGTGATGCACCTCCATTGACGTTAGAGGGAATCCAGGAACGGGTTCTTTATGTCTTAAAGCTGTATGATAAGATTGACCCAGAAAAGCTTTCAGTAAATTCCCATTTTATTTTAGACAGTTTGGACCAAGTGGAGATTATCGTGGCCATGGAGGATGAATTTGGGTTTGAAATTCCTGATACAGATTGCAGAAAAATTAATGTGTCCACGAGAAATTGTAGATTACATTGCAGATAAGAAGGATGTGTATGAATAGAATAATAAGGCCACCTCTCTTCCCTGTGAGAAGGCCTGTTAGCATCATTGCCCATTTGGACGGAGTAATTCTGTTCAACTTGTATTTAAATTGTCTAAGTGTTTTGTCCTTTGACAATAAATCTAAAAGACTAAAAAAAAAAATTAATGTGGAATAAAAGAAGAATTAGACTACCTTAGCATTTGGTTTCAAGCAAGCCATACTCATTTTATTATTAAAAATTTCTGATTTGAGCCTCTTTTAACCCACTGTCTAAATTCCCCCACTAATGTCTGTTTTGTTTGTGTATTTATCTCTTTATCTGTACATCAGATTTTTAAAAATAAATTTCAAAGTGAATAAAACACACTTCTTTTTTTTT
>NW_006399867.1:7554302-7560994 GCF_000299155.1 Elephantulus edwardii
GGGTTCTCAATTCTATTCCATTGATCTATGTGTCTGTCATTGTACCAGTACCATGCTGTCTTGACTATCACGGCAGTAAAACACACTTCTTGGATTATACACATGCACCAGCTCTGTCCCCACCCCCACAACTCCCTTTAATGACTGTGGCTCTTCCAGCCTGTGAGTTAACGGTGTAATAGGAAACTTCCGATGCATGTAAGTTGGGAACTAGAAACTAAGATGCTCCTTATCTAAAGGGTGAAAAATGTACACAGTACTATACTTTTTAAAACTTTCTTCCCCAGCAAAAGTTAATATAAATCATGCTGGTTTTTATATAATTATTCCTGGACATTTTGTTTATAACAGTAATTGCTTCTTGATAAATACTATTCTTTAAAAGTATAAGAATATGAAGTTTCATAGATGTGCCTTTTCCCCCCCTCTTTTTAAAGGTACTAGTTAAACAACTGGATAATATCTTGTCTGCTGTTCATGATGTGCTTAATGAAAGGTAAGCAAACAGTAATGTTTCCGTTTAAATGACTTTGAAAAACATTTTTCATTACTAAGAAGTATGCATGATAAGCATCTATTTAATGTTCCTTTGGGTCCTCTTACTTATCTGTATTAAAATATTTGTATGTTGATTGTTGTTGAATGCAAAGCTAATCCACTTGAAAGCCAAAGTCTCCCAGACTTCATCTTTTTGTAAGTTTAATATAATTAATGTTGTAAACTTGAGAATTTTGAAACTACTTAAAGTAGAGGGTAGAAGCCAAAAGGGAACTTTCTTCTTTGGTAAGTATATTGAAACCATGTATTCTAAATGACTGCTGGGATTCTCCAAAGGTATATAGTCACTTCTCTACATGGTAATTCCAAAAGAATTGCACAGTTGGAAAGCACCAAGATCTCATCTAGACCTCTAGCCTTATATTACTTTCTGATTTTGTTTCATACAGTCACTTATTAATTTGTACAGTTACTTACTAATAGTATTTTTCAGATCACTTCTTATTATCCTTAAAAGTCTGTGCTATTCAACTATTACTATTTCCTGAATTAACTGTTCTTACTAATGAATGTTACAGAGATTATAGTTATTTATAGTCTACTTTTTCTGTTACTGTATTCCTGCCTTTTTCTGTGAATCCTTTAATGTAGTTTTTAGATGAAATTTGAAGGAGAAATTATACCATATTTTTAGGGCCCTTCCTGTCTGCAAATCATTGATTTTTTTTGTAAAGGAAGTCAAATATCTGACAAAGGAATTGTTGAGCACAGCAGAATAGAGAAGATAAAGTATTTTGAGTGAATATAATTTTTGCCTTTTATATTGTTAGAAATGTTTTAAAAGAGAAATGTTTTAAAATTTGTGTAAGACTTAGTTTTGTAAGATATGTCATTCTTGTCATCTTTGAAAGCCTGCTTTTGTATGTTTTGTTTTGTTTGCATTAAAATAAACAGTAGCAAATTGCTTCAGGAGTTGAGACAGGAGGGAGCTTGCTGTCTTGGCCTTCTTTGTGCTTCTCTGAGCTATGAGGCTGAGAAGATCTTCAAATGGATTTTTAGCAAATTTAGCTCATCTGCAAAAGATGAAGTTAAGCTTCTCTATTTATGTGCCACCTACAAAGCACTTGAGACTGTAGGAGAAAAGAAAGCCTTCTCATCTATCATGCAGGTAAGACTGGAGGAAATGGTGGTGGTGTGCCTGGGAAGAAAATTGTCTTTACCATAGTTCTTTAAAGAGGAGTTTGATGAAAAGGAATTTAGGGTTGGGATCATCTCCTTGCAGGCAAAGATGACGATATATCGTCTCTCATACTTTGGACATGTTGATAGGAGAGGCTGTTTCTTGGACAGTGACATTATAAGTGACATTATACTTGAAAAAGATGGAGGGTCAGCAAAGAGAAGACGACCCCCAACAAGGTGGATTGACACAGTGACTGCAACAGTGGGCTCAAGTGAGTCAGAGATGACACACGATAGGATGGGTCAGATCTGTTGTTCATCACTGAGTCATACTCTACTCATTGACACATCACAATAACTGATACAGTATATTGTATACAAGCAACATTTCTCTCTCTGAAATTATGTTGTTGTGTATATCAAGTTTGCCTTGATTCATAGCTGTCCCTCCAGGGGATTTTTTTCCAGAGGCAGGAAATTGCAAGGGAAGAAATTGCCTACCTTTTTTTTTCCCCATAGAACAGCTAGTAGATTTGAACAGTGCATTTGAGATTGCAGTGCAGTTTCTTACCACGAGGCAATCAGAACGCCCTCTATTTACATACAAACCTATAGAAAAACTACTTTAAGCGATCAGCCAAGATCTCTTCAGGAGATCTCCACGTATTGGGAGCTAGTCTTTTAGGTCAAAACAATTATACTGACAGTCTTTTTTCATTATGAAAGAGAATAGCAGATGAACTTAAAGCTTCAATGCAGCCAACAAGGATTCCTAAGAAGTTAGCTTACTGGAAGATAGATGTTGCGTTATAGTAGGCTTTACTATAGTAGCCCTTAGAATGACTGCTCTTGCAAGGGAAATAAACTGCAAAACAAGCAAATCTACTTCAAGACTTAAAAGTACATCGGAAGGAGCAGATACTGCTCCTGAGTTAGGCAAAGAGGGTAAGTGCTTGTGACTAGGTCTTAGTTGAAGGCCGCAAGAGGTTTACCAGATTCCAGTGATTTTCATGCTTTTGAAGTAAAACGCTATAAGCATTTCTATATATTATGTTTAAACAAAATATGAAAGCATGATTGAACAACCTCATGTGGGAATGATGATAAAGGGAGGTTAGTTGAGGCATTGACTCTGATTTTGTCTCTGTTGGGAGTAGAGCACTGGTCTTGATGACTCCTCCTTCTGTGGGAACATGGACTTTTTGTCTGTTGCAGGGATACTGACCTTGTTAGGTAAAAATCTACACATTAAGGGTAGATTTGAAATTAGTTAATTTTTGGGTTGATTTATTTGGTTTGACTTCTTTAACAGTTCTTTTTTTTTAAATTTTATTTTATTATTTTTGTGTGCGTGTACCGTCAAATCAGATCTGACTGGTACAGGAGGAGATTGCCCCTCCTTCCCCGGCAGAGCATCTGGTGGATTCGAACCGTGCACCTCTGGGATTGTAGTTGCAGCTTCTTGCCACTAGGCCACCAGAGCTCCCCTAATAATTTGGAGAAGTCCCTAACTGCAGACGTTTTTCTGTTGTTGTTTTGGTTGTTGTTGTTTTTTAAATTTTGGGTTTTTTCTAAATTTTACTATATTTTGTGTGTGTATTGTCAAATCAGATCTAACTGGTACAAGAGGAGATTGTCCTTCCTTCTCCAGCAGAGCATCTGGTGGATTCGAACTGCTCACCTCTGGGATTGCAGTGCAGCTTCTTGCTTTAACAGTTCTTGAAGTTGCTATGTTGGAATAGTTTACAAATTTAGAAGTAGCCTTGGAAGGTCCATCTCAGATAGTAGACAGGAGCATGCTTCCCTCTTTTTTTTTCCCGTCTTTCTGAGGGAGATAAAATGAAACATTCCTACTAGGATTGGTGGAAGAGCTATTAACAGTCAGCATTATGCAGAAGACACAACCCTGCTTTCTGAAACTGAGGAGGACCTGAAATGCTTGCTTGCAGAGGGTCAAGGACTGCAGCCTTCAGTATGGATTGAAGCTCAATGTTAAGAAGACAAAGATTCTCACCGCTGGACCAATTGGCATCAATCATCAGGATGGATGGTGAAGAGATTGAGATTGTTAACAGCTTTAACCTGCTTGGCTCCACGGTCAACACTCTTGGCACCAGTAGCCAGGAAATAAAAAATCATATTGCGATGGGAAAGTCTGCTGTTAGGGACCTATCCAGGGTACTGAAGAGCAATGGTGTCTCTCTGGAGACTAAGGTGCATCTGATACAGGCTATGGTCATTGCAATCACTTGTTATGCATCAGAGACTAAGGAGGATAGAAGAAGAATTGATGCCTTTGAGCTGTGGTGCTGGAGAAGAGTATTGAATGTACCCTGGACTGCCAAGAAAACAAACAGATTCATCCTGGAGAGGGTTAGACAAGGCTGCTCTTTGGAGGCAAGGATTCTGAGGCTTCGTCTGATATACTTTGGACATGTTGTAAGGAGGGAGAGGTCCTTGGAGAGGGACATCATGCTTGGGAGGGTGGAGCGATGGCGCAGAAGGGGAAGACCCTCTATGAGGTGCATTGATTCAGTGACTGGGGTAATCGGGATGGGTGTGTCAGAGGCAGTCAGATTGGCACAGGATAGAGCAGGGTTTAGGGCTGTTGTACATAGGGTCGCTATGAATCGCAGGTGACTCGACGGCACATAACAACAACTACTTGTAAGCCTTTCTGGGTTTGCTAACATGTCAAATCCTTAATCCCGGTGATACAAAACAAATGTGTATAAATGAATACCAACCTACTTAATTTTCATTTTTGTGTATTTCCATCTCTGTGCGTTACAAAAAGACGTATTTTTAAGATTTTTTTAAGATTATAAATTATTACATCCTTGTGGTCCGAATGTCTGAATTGTACGCTTTCATAATCTGTATGATGAGCATATAATCTGAGAAGATGGACTATGAATAAGAGGATATAAAGTTTAGAGGAAGACTCACCAACAACCCAATGTAGTGCTGATAACATAATCTTGCTTACTAAAATTGAAGAATACTTGAAGCCGTTCCTGAAGATCATCAAAATCTACAGCGTTCTATAACCATTACGTCTTAACGTGAAGAAAAGTCCTCACAACCAGGAAGCATGGTGATACATGTTTAAAAGGGGATGTATGTTTTCTTTGTTAAACATTTTCTTTTACTTATATTCACAATGTTCATGGAATCAGCAGTTAAGAACACGCTGCCTTGGGAAATCTGCTGCAAAAGTCATCTTTGTGGTGTTAAAAAGCAAAAATAAGTACTTTATGAACTGAAGTGTTCCTGATCCAGACCATGGTATTTTCAGCTACCTCATGGCATGTGAAAAGTAGACAGAGCAAAGGAGAGGGAGCAGAAATTGTTAATCTTTGAATTGTCTTGGGGAAGTATATGGACTACCAGGAAAAACAGATTTGTCCTAGAAGAAGACAGAATGCTACATAGAAAGTGAGACTGGTGAGACCTCATTTCATGTACTTCAGACTTGTTATCAGGAGGGACCAATCCCTGCAGAAAACTACCATGCATATTAGTGGGTTTTAAAAAACAGAAGAAGCGACTCAATGAGATGGATTGACAAAATGGTCGTAACAGTGGGCCCAAGTATAGCAACTACTGGGGGGATGACACAGTCCTCGGCAGTGTCAGGGTCTAGGGTACATAGAACTTACTGTGAGTTAGTAGAACTCAACTAGCACATAAAAATGGCTTTTAAAATTAGACCATTAGTGTCCTTAGAATATCTGATTATCTTTTTTACCTTTCCTTTTCTTAATGGTATATGACATTTGGTAGTGAGCTTTTTGATGCAGATTGTTTTTGTTGTAAACTTACATGATTTTTTGGTACGATAATCCATTTTAGATAATAATCATTAATAAATGATGAACTAGATATATTGGTTTTTTGTTTGTATAATGTTCATGGTTTTCACTTTAATTTTAAGCTTGTAATGACCAGCCTGCAGTCCATCCTAGAAAATGTGGATACACCAGAGTTACTTTGCAAATGTGTTAAATGCATTCTTTTGGTGGCTCGATGTTACCCTCATATTTTCAGCACTAATTTTAGGGTGAGTTTTCATTTCTTACTCTTTCGATGATGGAGTGAGTGGAGGCTGTGTATGTGTGAGAAACTGAAGAAAATAAAATGCTTTTGCTCCTCTAGAGTAATGGGGTTTTTAAAGGTCCAGGGTTTACTAGTATAATGACGTTTATATGAAAATTATGTGTGTTGTGGTTTTTCTCCCCTTAATATCTGAAGATATTTAAAGAAAAACACTGTTTCATTATTGTAATAAATTCCAATCCATTATTCTGCCCACTTTCCCTTCTTGGGTAAAACATTTCACCCACTGTTTTTAGGGTTTTTCACTCTGAAACAGCCCTCAGGTGGAATAGCACTATGACCTTAAAGTGATTAGCTCGCTCTTTTTTTCCTCTCAAGGATACGGTTGATATATTAGTCGGATGGCATATAGATCATACTCAGAAACCTTCACTCACACAGCAGGTGTCTGGTAAGTCTCTTAACATAACCTAGTTGTGTACATATGTGAGAAGATTTGTTTGTCCTTTGAAAAGTACTTAATACTAAGTCATCTAAGAAAAAGAATTGCCTCAGAGAAATACATTAGTTATAGAAATGAGACTTGTTAGCTAAATTGTCCGTTTCAAAGACAATTATTATTGGTTGTTGGTAGAGAAAGTAAGAACACATTGTAATGTTATAGTTGAAAGAAATTGAGAGGCTTTTTCCCACATCACTTGCCTTATACTGGTAGGAGACATTGTGACAATGCCAAAATCCTAAATTTCATTAGGAGAGCCTACACATTTACAAGTTTTTGTTTTGTTACTTTAAAAAAAAATTGGAAATTTTTCATACATAGATTTTTTTCCTTTTTGAGTCAAAGTGAAATGACTTCTTGTTGTTGTTATGTGCCATCGAGTCGTTTCCGACTCATAGCGACCCTATGCACAACAGCCCTAAACCCTGCTCTATCCTGCGCCAACCGCACC
>NW_006399867.1:7562349-7579796 GCF_000299155.1 Elephantulus edwardii
CTTGAACTTCTTCCTTCATCACCATAGGCTCTTGCTCATATGTTATTTCTTTAAATTCCTCTGTATCTGCCAATTCCTTTCTAGATAATGACTCAATGACTAGCATAGCTATTTTCAACATCTCAGTTTATCCCATGTCCCAGGGGGTTTAGTTTTGCTTACTTGCAGCAAGAAATGTTTGAAAACGGGCTATGCTGTCAACAGTGAACACGTTAGTTCCACTGAGGCTATGAGTGCACTCCTTTAAAGGCTAGATGTGACCCAGGTTTAGAAAGTCAGGCTGGTAGTAGATGATGGCATTTTAACCTTACAAGTGTGGCTGTTAATTTGCAAAAGAATAAGAAAGATAAGATTTACATTTCAGCTTCTGGGGAATAGTAATCTCTGCAGCATGAAAGATGCCATAGTTAATAATCATGACCAGTAGAGTAATAGTTCTTTGATGGGAGGACATTTTTAAGAGTAGGCATTAACTACTTACTTAATTACTTAATTAAACTATTTAACCTTTTAAAGACAACTTAATTTTTATCTATTTATTTTATTTTGTGGTCGGTTTTCCCCCCCTTCTTTTCCCTCAAAATTTGTGTGATTCCTAGGATGGTTGCAGAGTTTGGAACCATTTTGGGTAGCTGATCTTGCATTTTCGACCACTCTTCTTGGGCAGTTTCTAGAGGACATGGAGGCATATGCTGAGGTAAACATATATAGAAGGGGAAGAAAAGCAGGTCTTGAATGCAGTAGAGATATTTTAAAATAACTTAGATGACCTGAACTTGAAGCGTCCAATAGAAAACTATTGCAAGATGTGGGAGTTATCCCCATAAAAAATGTTTTAAAACCAGCAGCAGTAGGTCATCACTCTAAAGATTTGTAAAGCTTAAAATTCTCTTGGTAGCTAGCAGTTTTCAGAAGGTGTTTTCTCTCATAATTTTTGTCACTCCAAAAATTTTTTTAAAAAACATCATAATACAAAATGTTTATCAATGGTTGGAAAATAAAATTTGTTCTCCAAACTTGCACTTAAATCACAACCCATTACAATGTTGATAACATAATCTTGCTTACTAAAATTGAAGTATATTTGGAAGCAGTAAGACCAGTTGATTTTTGTGTAAAAACTGCCCACAGATATGTATTGGAGATCTTGAGTCATGCTTTGGAGCATAAGACTTGTACTGCTATACCACCAACGTGGTCTCTTGGGATGACTGAAGCCTCTATTCGTGGTCTCTGTTAATCCCTCTTGACCCTACTGCATAGCCTGGTTGATCTTGATCTACCATTTTTGTTAGGTGGTCAAGGATTTAGTAAGGACTTAGCTTTTCCTTTCCTTCATACTTTTGGTACTTCTTCCAAACACAAATACTAATTTTTTTAACAGTGCTAATGTTTGCCCTCTTTCAATGAAAGGTGATGAAACATTTTAATTTCTACATCTCCCACCACTGCCCCCCTTAGCTAGAATGTGTATTATTCTCCCTAACTTAAATTCAAAGCTGATCAACCTTAGCTTTTGGAAATGTGATTTCTTCTAATTTTCTTTTGTTTTTATTATTATGTGTGGGTTTATATTGGTTATGGATTACTTTAGGCATGACAATCAGCTTTGATTAATTTATCCCTATATGGAACTGTCTAGTATATATAATAATACTTATTTCTCTAAATGTATGCACACATAATCCTGTTATATCTCTCACACAGGTCTGGGTAGGCAAAGAAAATTATTTCCTTAAACAATTAGCCTTATTATTGTTGAAATAATTAAGAAAAAGAATCTCTTTTATTTAGATGCATGGTTCCCTTCCTCTAGGCTAAAATTCCTCTTTAAGAAATCTAATGCAAAGTTAATTGACTAAGATTTGGGAGCTTATTTTTTTCTGTGTGTGGATTATTTTTTAAAAATTAATGTCCTACTTGAATTCACACCTAGGATCTCAGCCATGTGGCCTCTGGGGAGTCAGTGGATGAGGATGTTCCTCCTCCGTCAGTGTCCTTACCGAAGCTGGCCGCGCTTCTCCGGGTGTTCAGCACTGTGGTCAGGAGCATTGGGGAGCGTTTCAGCCCGATTCGAGGTCCTCCCATTACTGAGGCGTATGTAACAGATGTAAGTGGTGTTGGGTGTTACAAGTTTCAAATGATAAAATTATTTTTTATTTTAGATAATAGTTAAACTGTTGGTATTTATCATTTGTTTAGTGTGTATATGCATGTATGTATATGTGTATCTGGTACAACCAAGAAGGTAGGGAATTTTACAGACATTGTCTCCCAGCCCACTTGCACTCCCCTCAGGATAAAAAGGCTACTCTGAAATTTTACTCATGTTCTTATTCTTAATGGTATTTTTGCCTTTAAATTTTTAGCCTCCTTGAGGGAAAAAAAAGTAAATTTCTTTGAGCATGACACAGTGAAACTGCTTGATGGTTGGATATCAAAAGATAGAAAAATTTTAAATGTTTTAAAAATGTCAAATTCAGTGTCGTGTAGTCGATTCCAATTGATAACAACCCTCCATTGAGTTTTTGAGCTGTACATAGTGAAGAATCAGCCCATTTTTCTCCAATGGAGTTGTTAGAGGATACCCTTTGCTAGAGATGGGCAGCTCTCTTCAGACTATGCCATCAGATCTTCTTTAAAATATGTAATTATTTGTTTATTTCAACCAGGAGCTAGCTATACTGCTTCAGGTCAGCATTTGTAGACAGAATACAGGATGTTACATGTGTAATTCTTGGTAGCTAATTAATTGGGTTTGAACAGATTTGTCAGATTGTAAAGATTATTAAAACCAGAATACTGATATTTTAAACTGAATCAAAATGATGTGTATTTTTCATTTTTACTATTTAAAAGATGGCTGCTTAAAAGTTGTGTCAGTATTGAAATAGACACTTAATCCAAATATAAAACAAAAGGAAATGAGCCTCATAATTATTTATGAAAGTGTGATCTACTCCTTTCTGAAGGCCTTTTTTAGACTTTTGCAAATTATTTATAAAAACAAAATGGTAACGCAGTGGTTGCGTAGTACAGATATTATTTTTAGCATTAGTTTTTTTTTTCTAAGCTATTTTTAAATAGAAACATTGATCATAAACACTGATCAATTCAGTAATATTTCTGTTGCTGAAAATGACATAATTACTATCATTTTCAAATGTGTTTAGAATAAAGCTATTTTTCTTTCCAAGGGACAATTAATATTCATGAACTTTAATAATTTACTTAAGAAAATGACTTCATGTTTAATAGTGATTTTTAAAAGCTTAAGAACTAGATTGTAGTGTTAGTGGACTGTTCCCATGCTGTTAATACTGTTACTAGTCCAAGTTCTGTGGTATGTCATGATTATAAAGATTCTGAATGATAAGCTGTTTAGTGACTTTGGTGGCGAAAGGATGTGGGTATATAGAAACTAGAGGGCAGATTCCAATTCCTGTCACAGTAGTTCCTTGCAACATTTTCGTCAATATCATTTTGTATATTGTACTAATTACCACTAGTCAGTTACTGAGAACTAGAATATTAAGAGACTACAGGCAAGGCAGGCGTGTACTTTGCTGTTGAAACTGCATTAGATACAAAATACATTCTTTCTCTGTGCAAGCATGTAAATTATTTTAAAAAATGTCTTGTTTTCCCCATTTGCAGGTTCTGTACAGAGTAATGAGATGTGTGACGGCTGCAAACCAAGTGTTTTTTTCTGAGGCTGTGTTGACAGCTGCTAATGAGTGTGTTGGTGTTTTGCTCGGCAGCTTGGATCCTAGTATGACTATACATTGTGACATGGTCATTACGTATGGATTAGATCAGCTGGAGAACTGCCAGACTTGTGGTACAGATTATATCATCTCAGTCTTGAATTTGCTCACATTGGTATGTGAATTGTTCTTTTTCTTTGCCTTTCAGTGTGTTGGCTTATTCAGGTCCTTGAAATTAAATTGATGTGGAAGATAATGAAGAACTTTGCATCTTATTAGAGTGCAATAAATAGTCTTATGCTCTATTTAATGTAATATGCTTTTGCTTACTCTCTGTACTTTTTATACACACTATTTAAGGAGGTTTTTTTAATAGCAGTTTTGAGAAGCCCTATTTGAAGCTTCCTATGTACTTGCTGTTCCTTTATTCCTATAACTTTAAAAACCTGTCACACACGCCATGCCATCTTTTCCCTGCCCCCTGTTTTTTATTATAGACATTTTGGGGCATATAGCAAAGACAACAATATAAGAAATCTCTGCGTGTTTAATACTTGGCTTCCAGAAATAGACATTTATTCTAAAAAATACATGGCCCATCTGGAGTCATCCATTCCCCTCTGACACTCTGCCTCCTCCTTTCTTTCTGTTCTTGCATTCCCAGGAGGATTATTTCACAACAAATTCTAGGCATTCTACTGAGTGCTTATGCCAGAGTTATACCTCTCTTTGCCAGTGTGAAAAATGTCTATTTTTAAGTGTAAACACATGTATCCTTAAATATCTAATTTTTTTCTGAAATTTTGGTAAAATGTTTTACCATTTTAACTATTTTCAAGTATACTATCTCCTGGCATTAATCATTAATGGTATGCAATCATTACCATTATTTTCTTGTAAAATTTTTCACTACCCCAAACAGAAACTCTGTACCCATTAAGTAATAATCCTCCATTTCCCCCTCCCAAGACTCGCCTCATTAAGCAATAATTCTCTGTTTACCCCTCACCCTCAACAACTCCACCTCTCAGCCTGTGGTGATCACAGATTTGTTTTCTTTCTGTGTCTTTGTCTGTTACAGATATTTCACAAAATAGGATCATACAATAGTTACCTTTTTCTGTCTGGCTTATTTCATGTATCACAGTGTTTTCTAGATTCATTCATACAGTAGCGTGTATCAGAACTTTCTTTTTTATGTCCGAATTGTCCATTGTATTTATATAACTTGTTTGGTTATCCATTGATGGGACACTGCTGTAGTGAATGCTGATAGATGAATGTTTGAATACCCTTCAAGTTTTTAATTATATCCTGAAATGAAATTTCTGGGTCATATGGCAGTCCTGTATTTAGTGTTTGGAGCCACTGCCAAACTGCTTTCTATAATATCAGCACCATTTTGCATCTCAACATTTATAGATTGCAATTTCTGCCCATCTTAGTCAACATTTGTTATATCTTCTTAATTTTTGTTTTATGATGGTAGCCATCCTTGTTACTGTGAAGTGTGGCATCTCGTTGTGGTTCTGTGCATTGATGGCAGTTGTTTTATTTATTGAATGATGATGCACATTTTCCATATTGTTGACTGGCCGTTAGCTCTTTTGTCTCCTTTTTTGCTGCAGGGGTGGTTTGTCTGTTCTATTTAAAAATTTTAGTAGCATGATATAAGGCATTAAAAATAACTTACATGTAATACTTTTTACTTATTCTTTTAGATTGTTGAACAGATAAATACAAAACTGCCATCATCATTTGTAGAAAAATTGTTTATACCATCATCTAAACTACTGTTTTTGCGTTATCATAAAGAAAAGGAGGTAAGTAATATATTGATAATAATGCAATCATGTTGGTCTTTGAAGAGTTTGTCTAGAGTCAAGAGTTTGACTAGAGTTGCTTACAAGGCCATATGTGTGAAATGATACATATTTGGCTTTAGAATACAGTAATTGTAATGCTTTTTTTGGTATTTTTTTATTTGTTGGTTGTTTTCTAGTATGGATACGTTGAAGAACGATATGCCAAATAATTTTTAATAATGTTCATAGTTTTTACTAATTAAATTTTCATAAAAAGGTGCTTTCTCTACTGTTCCCTAGTCAGATCTGCTGTAGATTTTCCACTTTGTTTTGGAAACACCTTTAAACTATTGTCTGTGCATGTGTTTGATAACTACTGTTGATACATTTGATAACTGTTATGCAGAATGAAATAAACCAGTCACAAAGGACAGATACTGTATGAACCCAGTACTATAAAAGCTTGTATAAAAAGTTGACAAAAATAATGTGGAAAAAAAATTTAAAAATCTAAGTTTACTGGCCTTATAGAGACCCTGGCCCACAGTTGCTCTTAAACCTGCAATAAAACTCACCCTCTGGGCTCAGTTTTTATCCAAACGGTAGACATGCCTTTAAAGGTTAGCTTCATAAACTTTGACTCAAATCACAATATCAGTGAAAAGAGTATTAAAAAAAATGTTAGCCGTTTTGATCACCCACTATTTGCAGCCAAGTATACTAGTCAGTGAATTTATAGCTGTTAATTTGGTTGGTATGGTAACTACTAAGGAAATACATTTTCTTTGCTGTGTAATTGTAGATGTTTTATTTTCCATTTGATTTTTGTTTCCCTGGATTTTTTTTTTCCTTTTAAGGTTGTTGCTGTAGCCCATGCTGTTTATCAAGCAGTGCTTGGCCTGAAGAATATCCCTGTGTTGGAGACAGCCTATAAGTTAATTTTAGGAGAAATGACTTGTGCCCTAAACAACTTGTTACATAGTCTGCAACTTCCTGATGCCTGCTCTGAAATAAAGCATGAGGCTTTTAAGAATCATGTATTCAACATAGACAATGCAAAATTTGTAGTAATATTTGACCTCAGTGCCCTGACTACAATTGGAAATGCCAAAAACTCACTGATTGGGGTGAGTTTTTATTCGTGATGACTTTATGTTTTCCCACTGCATGCTGTTGCATAATGTACATGTTAGCACATACCTGGATGAGTACAATTAGAAGGAATAGTTTCTTGCCACTGTGTTCTGCTGTATTCTTATTGATTTCAGTTTCTAGAAAATGTCTTTCATGAGTGTTTCTATGTGTTTTAAAACCAAACCGAATCCTCTGTTCTCTAGTCAGTTCTGGCTCTTGGACCCTCTGTTGGGTTTTCTGGAGCTCTAAATCTTACCTGTCTTTATCCCTCTAAGAGTTGCAGGTGGATTTGAACTGTCAGTGTTTTGCTTGCTACCCAATATGTACATCTTGTTTCCACTGCTCCTATTTACTTTAGCCTGTTTATAGAAACATTTTCAGTAGTCTCCACAGTGTGAGTTTGCATATTATTGTTGTTGTTAGGGGCCATCAAGTAGACTACATCCTGTAGCAACCCAGTAAACAACAGACCTGCACCTATTCTGTACCATCCCACAATCTCTGATATGCTCAAGGCCATTGTTCCAGTCACTGGGTCAGTCTCTCCTCTTGGATGTCTTTATGAACACTCCATTTTTCTAGAGGAGCATTCATTAACACTTTGTTTTGGAAAACAATTACGGAGTTTCTTTTCTCCCTTTTAAGAAACGTAGGGAGCTCTGGTAGCCTAGTGGCAAGAAGCTGTACTGCAATCCCAGAGGTGTGCAGTTCAAATCCACCAGATGCTCTGCTGGAGAAGGAGGGGCAGTCTCCTCCTCTACCTGTCAGATCCAATTTGACGGTATACACACAAAATAATAAAATAAAATATGAAAGAAAAAAAAGAAACTTGAAGTTACTCTGCATTTATTTGTAGTTACTATTTTTGCAATTTTTTTATCTCATTGGATCAGGATTAGTTTGAAAATGCATAGTTTGTATGGGACAAATGAGGGAGAATTCAAAGTTTGGTGTTTGTTCTTAATGTTTCACCAAGTTGCTTCATTTTACTCCATTGTGGCTCCTCCTCTGCTAGTTATAGCTTTTGTGTTAGAGCTATTTTATATGCTCTATTTGATTTTTCTTTTTCTAAACATTCACATAGTGTACAGATTTGAGGAAGAAATTTATGTCTTGCACTCTGGAAACTAGGAGGGGATTTGGGATGAGGCACTCATGGGAGATAGAATATCTTAACAGTAGTAAGAAATTTGCAAGGGTAGAAAAGGCATAGATGGCACTGACTCAAGTAGGCAGAATATGCCTCTTCCTCATGGACGGACCTCTGTTGTCATCAGCTGTACGGGGAAAAATGAGAAAATGGGTTTTGCTATCAGAAGGGCTTTGTTTAGACCAAAAAACAAAAAACCAAGCCCCAGACTACTGTCACTGAGACTCCAACTCATTACAACCCTCCCTTGGGTTTCTGAGCTTGTAGATCTTTACAGGAGACTGCCCATCTATCTTCCTGGAGCGTCTCAGCTGCCGGCAGTTGGATTAACAGCTCCAATCTCCAGTGACCATGCCACCAGGGATCCTTTTATTTAGGAAAGGGGTCAACATATGTATCCCTCCTTAAAAGTCAACTTTTATTGGAATAATTTACAACTACAAAAATCCAAGAATTTTAGTATATTCATAACAATAAGTTTATTGGAACACAGTTTCTGTCGTTTGTTTGCATTTGGGTCTTATTTTTCTAACTCTAATGATAGAATTGAGGAGTTTGTGATGCTGGGACAGATGATATATGATCCTCAAAGCCTAAAATATTATTAACTTGTCTTTAAAAACCCAAACTATTTGCCAACCCTTGTTCTACTATAGCGATTCCAAATTTAAAATGACAGTTTTGTCATTGTTGTTGTTGAAATGTTTGTTTTTAAAAGGTAAACTCTTTATTTGTGAACTTATGTACATCTCTATGGAGAGGAGCCAAGCGTTTACTTTTCTCTTGTACATCATCAGATGTGGGCGCTGTCTCCAACGGTGTTTGCACTTCTGAGTAAGAATCTGATGATTGTGCATGGTGACCTGGCCGTCCACTTCCCTGCCATTCAGTATGCTGTGCTCTACACATTGTATTCTCACTGTACCAGGTACCATATTGGTAGCTACTTCTTTAGAAAAAAGAAATTTACTATTTTTTGGGAGGATGGGGCGGTTCAAAATACAAATTGTTTTTTAAAAAAATACATGTTAGTTCATCTTTGCGATTACTTTTTTCCTTCTTCCTTAAAGAAGAGATGATCTATGCTTTGTCTTTTAGGCACGATCACTTTATATCCAGTAGTCTTAGTTCTTCATCGCCTTCTCTGTTTGATGGAGCTGTGATCAGTACTGTAACTACAGCCACCAAAAAGCATTTCTCGATAATATTAAATCTTCTGGGAATGTTGCTTAAGAAAGATAACCTTAACCAGGATACAAGGTAACTAAGTTAGCTTTTGTAATACTAACTGAGTGAGAAATGTGGTTGGTGTCTAGAGATAGGCAAGAGAAGTCTTCACATACAATTATGTCCCTTCCCCCAGCCCCCAATGCAAAAATATATTTGGACAAATGTTTTAATGTTCTTCACTATGATTTATGTTTGTTTGAGGAGATTGTGGAGGGTTTTATAATTGTTCTTTTTTAAGGCATGTAACCATTTTGGCAAAATAATTCTCTAGTAAAAATGCTTGTATCTTACTACTCAAAATATTTGTGATCTGATTTTTTTTTAAGAAAACAAGTCAATAGAATAAGATTTTTTTTATGTTGTTTTTATTTATTTATTAACTGAGACTCACTTATTTTGTTGCAGGAAACTCTTAATGACCTGGGCATTGGAAGTGGCTGTTCTAATGAAAAAATCTGAAACATATGCACCTTTATTTTCTCTTCCGTCTTTCCATAAATTTTGCAAAGGACTTTTAGCCAACAGTAAGGTTTTATGATTTGGCTTTTACTAGTCAATTCTTGAAAAGGAGATAGATCTTCAGTAATGAGAGGGAGACTGTCTTTTTTTTAAAAAAAAAAATTTAAAAATTTTTTTATTTTTATTGTATTATTTTTATGAGTACCGTCAAATCAGATCTGACTGGTACAGGAGGAGATTGCCCCCTCCTTCTCCAGCAGAACATCTAGTGGATTTGAACTGCATACCTCTGGGATTGCAGTGCAGTGTCTTGCCACTAGGCCACCAGAGCAAGGGAGACTGTCTTGAGCACTTCCTTCTGTCGGGAAGTCTGTAAGCCCCACTTTCATGACACATGCATAGCCAATCTTATTTTATATCATTTTTAGTCTTAACATGGTTGTTGCTGTGTACTGTTGCATCAGAACCAACCTATAGCTGACCCACCAGCGGGTTTTCAGAGGTGGTTTCCCCATCCTTCTCCCACAGAGCAGATGATGGCCTTGAACTGCATGCCTTCAGGGTTGCAGTGCAGCTTCTTGCCACTTGACTATTAGAGCTCCCTTTACATACTAAATACATTTGCACAGGCATAATTCATGTACCATAGAGATTGTGAGAACTGCGACCTTTGTAAGGTGGAAACCCATCCGAGTAGGAAAGCTCAGGTATTTTCCACTAAAATGAAATGGAGAAAGTGCACCCTGTTAAAGATCAAGAACATCTAAGAACTGCAAAAACATGGTCATCTTGTCAGATTCTGATTCTTAAAGTTTTCTATAAATGTATTCATGTGTTATTGAAAAATAGCTATATATATAAGTTATTTAAAGTTACTGTAAAGCTTTTCTAGAAGTGTGTACATTGCATATACTTTTTTCTAGCTTAAAATATTTTACTTTGTTAAAATCTTTATATGAAGCTGTGTGGCTTAGTGGTTAAGGAGTTGCACTTCATATCCCAAAGGCATGTGGTTCAAATCCTCCAGCTGCTCTGAGAAGGAAAGGTAGCCAGTCTCCTCCTGTGCAGTTGAAAACTCAATGGAGCAGTGAGTCAGTTCCAACTCAATGGTACATAACAATTAAAGTCCATATAAATACTGATTTAAATATTTTTAAATATTCATAAGAATTACATTTATCATGTTACATAATCATCACTATCCATTTCCAAAAGTTTATTATCTCCATAAAGAGAAACTTAATATCCCTTCAGCAATTCACAGTACATTCTCCCAAACCTGTGTTTACTGCTAATAAACTTTTGTCCCTCTTTTAGCTCTTCTAAATATTTATATATGGGAAATCACTGTGTATTTGTCCTTTTGTGGCTCTTTATTCAGCATAATGTTTCTAAAGTTCACTCGTTTTGTAGTATGTATAGTAGAATTTCGTTTTTTTCTTATGGTTGAATAATATTCCATTTATTTATACTTTGTTTATTCCTCCGTTGATGAGCACTTGGATTATTTCCTCTTTTGGATTTTGTGCATAACGCTGCAGTGAACATTGCCCTTCCCATTATCTGTTTGAGACCTTGTTTTCGAGTTTTTGCGTATATTCCTGATAGAATTGCTGGGTCAGGTAATTCTATGCTTAATTTTTTTGAGAAACTCCCAGAATGTTTCCCATAGCAGCAATCCCGTTTTACATTCTACCAGTAGTGCATGCATGAGAGGGCTTCTGTTTCTCTAGATCTTTGCCAAAATTTGTTATTTTAATTTTTTGATAAGATAATGAGTGTGAAGTGTTAGGCAGTCATCTCACTGTGGTTTTGATTTGTATTTCCCATATGACTAATAACATTGAACACATTTTCATGGACCTGTTGTTCAGTTTTATGTTTTCTTTGGAGAACTATGTACTTAGGTCTTCGCGTATTTTTAACTTGAATTATTATGTCTTTTTGTTGTTGAGTTGCAAAAGTTTTTAATGTATTGTGAATATCACATCCTTAGCCAGATACATCATTACCAAATATTTCCTCTAATTATATTAGTTGTCTTTTTACTACCTGATTAAAGTCTTTTGAGGCAAATTTTTCAATTTGATAAAGTCCACTTTCTTTTTCTTTGTTGCTTATACATTTTTTTTTATTAAATTTTTTTTAATTATTATTTTATTATTTTGTGTGTGTACCGTCAAATTGGATCTGACTGGTACAGGAGGAGTGTTGCTTATACTTTTGATGTCAGATCTAAAAAAAGTGAGGTTTTACCCCTTTTCCTTCTTACGCTTAGGTCATTGCTCCCCTTTGAGTCAATTGGCATAGATGGTGTGAGATCCTGATCCAGCTTGACCCCAGCACCATTTATTAAAGAGATGATTATTTTACCATTTAACCCTTATCAAAAGACAGTCATAGATATCTAAGTTAACTTCTTAATTCTCAATTCTGTGTTGTTGTTTTTTATGTCACTATATTTAATTACTATTTTGATTATACTTTATAGTACATTTTTAGATTGATGCATTTCCCTTGTACTACTCTCCTCTTTTTCAAAATTGTTTTGCCTGTTCCAGGCCTATTCAAACAGTGTGGGGCGCATAGGGGTGGCAGTTAACAAAGGGGAAGAATATTAACCTCACAGAGGGGAAGAATCTCCATCAGCAGCAGTAGAAAGACATGTCTCACCATGTTCCACATCACGTTCCACACCTCCCCGAGCTCTGCTTTTCTGCTGGGTTTGAGAACTTTTTGCAGTGACTGCACACAACTCTCATATAATACTGATGATTTCAGAGTGTAGTAAGGAATTATCAGGCCACAGTGGTTGAAACACTCAGGATACAGTTCTTCCATCAGGATAGCTTCTGAGACATACTTATAGGCAAGCTATGCTCTGACGTTGGCCTCTGCCCTGTTCTGCTAGGGCAGATGTTACATAGCTTTTATATCTCTGCAGTTTATGTACCACTGCCACATACATGCCCAACATACACTCCCATGTAGAAATTGTCATGAAGTTGTGTAATTCATAGCATTTACCAAAAATATCATTTTCTCTCCCTTGTATTAATGAGATCATTTACTTTGGTCAAGTTTTATATATTTAACTCACATTTGATGTTGACTTTAATTTTTAATAGCTCTGGTGGAAGATGTGAATATTTGTCTGCAAGCATGCAGCAGTCTACATGCCCTGTCCTCATCTTTGCCTGATGATCTTTTACACAGGTAAGTGCTAAAGATCCCCCTTGGCCCTAGGGCACTGATAACTTGGAAGTAATTACTATAATTGCTATTTTGCCTTTTCTTTTTTTTAGATGTGTAGATGTTTGCCGTGTTCAACTAGTTCATAGTGGAACTCGTATTCGACAAGCATTTGGAAAACTGTTGAAGTCAATTCCTCTAGATGTTGTCCTAAGGTATAACTGTTTTGGGGGCAAAGATACTTGCTGTGTTTTTATTGCCTAATAATTGTCTAGTTTAGGAAAAGACGAAGGGCCTATAGTGAGTTGCTGGCTTGTCTCGGTGATGCACATCAGGGCAAGGAGTGAGTCTTAGACAACTTGAAGGCACAACAGCAACAACAGTGAAGTTTACAAGGTGCTTCCTGTCACAGATGGAATTGCATAGTTTCAGAAAAAACAAAATTTTACATTTTTAATAAGCTTGCTAACTTTATGAGATTTAGGACAGAATAATCTACTATCAAAATTTATTTCTTTATTTCTAAGTAGTTCATATATCTAATAAACTAAACTGTCATTGAAAATGTGTTTTTATATTCTGTTGACCTGAGAGATTTAAGATTTTAAAGTCTTAAAGTGATAATACCATTTCTGTATCTGAAAGTCTTAATATTTTTATGATTTTTTCCTTCTAAGTTAGTTAGCAAGAAGATAACCCATTTTCAATGTGCATAAACCTTTTGACTAACATCCCTTTTCAATATGTGTAAACCTTTCAAATACAATATTCTGCATATTGATATCTTTACTTTCTGTTTACAGTAATAACAGTCACACAGAAATTCAAGAAATTTCTTTGGCATTGAGAAGTCACATGAGTAAAGCACCAAGTAACACATTTCATCCACAAGATTTCTCTGATGTTATTAGTTTCATTTTGTATGGCAATTCTCATAGAACAGGGTAAGACATTTCTTTGACTATTACATTTGGGCACAATAATTAAAGTATACTTGACTGTCTTTTTTAAAAAATTTTACTAATTTTAATGAACATTTACAGGGATTTTGGATTTCCATTCATTCATTCTTACACTATTTTCTCTGAGTTGACTGTCTTTACCCCTACCTCCATTATTGAGGAGTACCTCTGGAGGTGGGGGATGGGGGAGTGAAAATGAACATTGTACTTGGATGGGTGGTTTTAGTTTTCAGCAGTAGGAAATACAATTCAGAAGGTGACATCTGAAAAAGCAAAAATAAACTGTGAAATTAAGTAATAACTTGATTGCTTTATAAAGTTCAGATAGAGTAATCAGTGCTTTGGAAAGGAAGTGGTATAATGATTGGTTCTAGTGAATGTTACTTTATCCTGACAATCAAATTACTCTGAGCCCCATCCCAGCAGGTTTTTCAGAATGAATATAGTACTTCAAAGATTGATAGGTTTTACCTTTCTGGAGTAGGAAAAATTACAGTCTTTCCTACACCTTCATCCCTTTTGTCATTTTCTTTTAAAGTTAGTAAAATGAAGTTCTTATTGTCTGTTAAATACCAAACTGCTTTCCCCAGGAAGGACAATTGGTTAGAAAGATTGTTCTATAGCTGCCAGCGACTGGATAAGCGTGACCAATCCACGATTCCCCGCAATCTCCTGAAGACAGATGCTGTCCTGTGGCAGTGGGCCATTTGGGAGGCAGCACAGTTCACTGTTCTTTCTAAGCTGAGGACCCCACTGGGCAGAGCGCAAGACACCTTCCAGACAATTGAAGGTAATCGATGCTTTATGCTTTTACAAACTGGGTGATGCAAATTCTTTCTTAATATATTAAGAAAAATATTTATGAATTTCTGACTTTAAAAGCAAAGAAAGTTAACCTTTCTCTCTCAGCATTTTGCTAGCTAATCTCTTAGGCATTTTTGTTTGAACAAAATTTTATTAATAGTTGTTTTGGAAGCAATATGAGTATTTGTTTGCTTTTAAAACTTGGATTTACTTGGGAAAAAGAATAAAACCTATTTTTTCCCTAAAGTGAGAGATCTCTAATGTTAGCTATAGTAAAACATTTAAAAGTTCTAAAATGTTGGATAAACAGGATACTTGATCTGTGTGAATGTGTAAAGTTAAGATTAAGAATTAAAATTAAATATTTTTTCTTATAAAAAATGTGGAATGTTGCCTTTACTTTTTAGGTATCATTAGAAGCCTTGCAGCACACACATTAAACCCTGATCAGGATGTCAGTCAGTGGACAACCGCAGAGAATGATGAAGGCCACAGTAGCAACCAGCTTAGACTTGTTCTTCTTCTGCAATATCTAGAAAATCTGGAAAAATTAATGTATAATGCATATGAGGGATGTGCTAATGCGTTAACGTCACCCCCAAAGGTTGGTTTCCATGGGAAAGTTGGCTTTGTAGCTTACATTGTTAGATCTGACAGCATGTACAGAGCTGAAACCTCAGTAGACTTACTGCTTGGATTGTGGGTACTTGAGACTCTAAAATCAGTTCTGAGATCCTCTTTCCCTTTACTCCATAGGTCATTAGAACTTTTTTCTATACCAATCGTCAGACTTGTCAAGACTGGCTCACTCGGATCCGACTTTCTATCATGAGGGTTGGATTGTTGGCAGGCCAGCCTGCTGTCACAGTGAGGCATGGCTTTGACTTACTTACAGAAATGAAGACAAATAGTCTCTCTCAGGTAAAGTGTTATGTGTGAGATCCGTATTCAGTGTTGGAGAAAATTGGCTTAATATTTCCTTGGTATGTTTTAATCTGTGCACAGAATAAGTTGTAACTTTCATTTGTTTCCTGAGCTTTGATTCCAGTATTTTTTTAAGAGCATCAAGTACCAAAGTCACTTATTAATTAGAGCACTGAGTTGGAAAAAACCAAACAGATAAGTCTTAGAAAAAGCTCAGCCTCCTTAGAGGCAAGGATAGCGTGACTTCACCTCACGTATTTTGTATGTTGCTAGGAGAGGCTGTTCCTTGGAAAGGGATTTCATGTTTCAAAAGGTGAAGGGTCGGCAGAAAAGAGGAAGATCTCCCAGTGAGATGGATTGACACTGTGACTGCAGAAATAGATTAGTGTATCATATAATGAGGGTACAGAATTGGACAGGATTCAGTCTCTTGTTCATATGGTCGCTGTAAGTCGAACTTGACTCAGCGGCACCTAATAATAATAATTTAGAACACATTCAGAATGTGCATTTCTGTTACTCTAGAACTGTGACTTTAAAGTTTATTTTGAGGCATTTGGTCATGAGGGAAATAATTTTTATAATTCACCAGTGTTCAGTTTTTATCTTGTTAGAGGATTCTCATTAGATATTTATGGTTGAATATAAAAATAGTAAAATGTTTACCAGTTAAGGCAATATCAGTAGGTAAGTCAATCATCATTTAATTCATGTCATTGATGTGTAACTTTTGCATTGTTTCTTCTTGTGTAACTCCTGCAAGTGTTATAAGTAAAATATTTGGCTAACCTTTTCCTTAATATTGGTACAGACTGACACCCAGGTATTGTTAGCCATGTTTGTGGCCACTTCATATGTAACAACTTTAAGAATTTTATGCTGACAGAATATCACTGTTTTGAAAACAATTGTCAGATACATTTTACTGTACTGAAAAATATTTCTATTTTGGTCATGCACCCTAAATTTAGAGGTATTTGCATGGAAATAGTATTGAGGTTTTGTTTTCTGAACGCTGTTCTCAGGGAAATGAATTGGAAGTGACCATCATGATGGTGGTAGAAGCACTGTGTGAACTACACTGTCCTGAAGCTATACAGGGGCTTGCTGTCTGGTCATCTTGCATTGCTGGAAAAAATCTTCTTTGGATTAACTCAGTGGCTCAGCAGGCTGAAGGGAGGTAAATTAGAAGTCGTGTTTACAAAATGCTTTGTATTAATGCCTAAGGTGCACGCTGGTAGTCAGTGGCTAAGTGCTTGCTTAACTGCCAACCAGAAGGTCAGTATTTCAAACCTTGCAACTGTTCTGTGAGATAAAGATTAGCAGTCAGCTTCCATAAAGATTACACAGCCTGGAAACCACATGGCACAGTTCCACTTTGTCATTTTGGGTTACTCTCAATTGAAATTGACTGGATGGAAAAGGGCTTGTTTGGGCGTTTATTGGTAACTGGCACTGTAGTTTGTGTTAAAGCAATTTTATTCTATTTCAGTGATTAAAACATGCCATAAATCATTTCACTAGGAGAAGGATAGGCAGTCTCCTCCCATGCAATTAACCTCCTCTGAAAACCCACTGGAAAGTCAACTGTGGGTCAGTTCTGACTCTGCAGGACTTAACAACAACTTTATTTATTTTTTAATCTTTAGCCTATTATATTACTTAATACCAATATTTGAGTGTTTTTCTTTAATTAGAAGCAAATCTTACTGTTAGATGAGATCTGTGAATTACTGATTTTATAAATACATTTATACTTGATATTTAGCTGAGAACCTTTGGCTTTACAATCTGGTACAAATTACCCTTTGCCATCAGCATACCTGTTGGTTGGCTCTGTGAGTGGCAGACCTATTGAATAGGGGAATAAGCATGCACAGTAGTTTTTTGTGTCTACTTGTGCTCATTTCAGCAAATATAAGAATTAAAATTTTAGGGGAGCTCTGGTGGCCTAGTGGCAAGAAGCTGCACTGCAATCCCAGAGGAACACGGTTCAAATCCACCAGATGCTCTGCCAGAGAAGGAGGCGCAATATCCTCCTGTACCAGTCAGATCTGATTTGATGGTACACGCACACAAA
>NW_006399867.1:7579896-7606665 GCF_000299155.1 Elephantulus edwardii
TTTTTTTTTCCTTACCTCTGGTTTCTACCTCCTCTTTTCACAGAAACAGCAGTGCATTAGACATACAGTTTTTTGTTTGTTTGTTTTTATTATTTGAGTGTACCGTCAAATCAGATCTGACTGGTACAGGCGGAGATTGTCCCTCCTTCCCTGGCAGAGCATCTGGTGGATTCGAACCGTGCGCCTCTGGGATTGTAGTTGCAGCTCCTTGCCACTAGGCTACCAGAGCTCCCCTAGACATAGTTTTATGATTTGCTTTTCCAGCTTAATAATATTTAAAAACAAATTATCTTGCCATGTAAAATATTCTACAACATTATATTGGCACAGCTGTATTTATCTCTTGAGTGTTAACATAATTTGACATCCTGTATCATTGTCCATAAAGCTTGCATTTGTGGTAATCTTTAAAGCCATAATCAATACCATGGTACCTAAATCTTTGTTCATATTTATTTTCTTTTAGTTCATACCTGCAAGTTGATCTGTAACCTTGAAGAAAGGTTATAGACTATAATTTATAATACATGTTATGAAGTTACCTGACAGAAAGATAGCTGTAATTTTTTAAACTTACTAATAAAAATCTCTCCTTCCTTGCACCTATCTGAATACTGGGGATGGTGGAGAAGCAAGAACCCTACTACCTTAAGTCGGGAAAATACTTATTTTTAGTTTTTTATTTAAAAATGATTGAGAGTAAAGCTTCTCCCACATGACAGTTGATGATGTATGCATTTCATAAAGAATGGATTATATCTTCACATGTAATTTTTTTAATTTAATGATCTAAGATTTTATTATATACTAAAATTGCCGGTTTGATGTAATTTCTTTATAATTAATTTTTAATGTTTGTGGTTTATGTCTTGAAAACCCAAAAATACTAAGTTATTAGGAAGTTTATATCATACTTTGTAGTTAATTAACTTGCACTTAGCCTTTCCATACATTTAAGGTCAGATATTTGATAATATTTTTCACTAATATTTCTTTTTCTAACATGTAAATTACCTTTAAATTTTATTCTCAGTTATTATAAGGAAGACCTCTAATTTAATTCTTGTTGATCCTCCCACTGCCCTCCCCCCGCAATGAATTGTCTCAGCATCATACATGGAGTAGTTTATTCTTTCTTCAGTGTTTTATTTTTCTGGAGGGGAGGGGACAAGGGAAAGCCTGTGTGGTGGAGTATTTACATATGAGGTGACTGTGACTTGTGTTTAAGGTTTGAAAAGGCATCTGCAGAGTACCAGGAGCACCTGTGTGCTATGACAGGTGTTGACTGCTGCATCTCCGGCTTTGACAAGTCAGTTCTCACATTGGCCAACTCTGGGCGTAATAGTGCCAGTCCCAAACATTCTCTCAATGGTGAGCATTCAGAACTTAAATTAGACTTGAAGTCAGCTAGTTATTTCTGATCATTTTATTGTGTATTTTGGGATTCTGATGCTCTCTGAAATATATAAAATTGCTCTAGGTCTTTCTTTTGTTTTTACTTTGTAAAATACTTTTACTTAGGTGAATCTAGGAAAACTGTGCTGTCCAAACCAACTGACTCTTCCCCTGAAGTTATAAATTATTTGGGAAATAAAGCCTGTGAGTGCTACATTTCAATTGCTGATTGGGCTGCTGTACAAGACTGGCAGAATGCTATCCATGACTTGAAAAAGAGTACCAGTAGCACTTCCCTCAACCTAAAAGCTGATTTCAACTATATAAAGTAAGAATTTTTTTTTCAATGGAAAAGAAATGATACTTAAGCAAATGAAGCCATTCCTCCCCCACCTCCCCCATTAACTTTCTCAATAGTAGGAAAACACAAACTCTGAAACTCATAATTCTGGCACAAAATGGTTGCAGTTCTAATACTTGTACTCTTATAAAACGACTTAAACAGGAAACCAGCTGTTATAGGTGAGGAAGCTATTTCTGCGATGGGAAAACAGAATCAGAGCTATTGAGTGAGTCATTTGGAATTGATTCTTAAGACCTATATATACTTTATAAAGTACCCCAGAATGCATAGGGAAAAAATGTGTCTGTGAATTAGAAACAATGACAAGTCTTTGTTCTTGCTTGAATATATCCTAAAGAGGACAGAATTTATGACCATTTTAAATTAAACTTTCTTATTGTTTCTCTGTGCATTTGCTAGCTCTTGAATTCATAATTTTTAGTACCCACTATGTCTCAGCCCCTTAACTTATAGTGAGTAAATGTATATGGGTTCTTCCTTATTGTACACTTATTATGTGCCAGACAGAGAGATAGAACAGTCTAGAAAAGATACATGAATTCTGATTCTTGAGAGATTAACTTTAAAGGTCCGTCATACCTTTCCAAGTGCTTTTTGAGAACACATTGAGGGAACAGTGCTTATGTAATGATGGACTGGGGATGTTCTGGAAATGGCCAGGAGGCCAGCATGGCTAGGTCTGGGGAATAGAAGATTAAAGTTAAAGAGGTAGCTCAGAGCAGTGGGAAGGACTTTAATTTTTACTCTGAGGAAAATAGAAAATCTTGGAGCTACTTGAATAGAAGAGTAGTTATAGATCATGTTTGTAATATATGTTACTGTATACATATTAGTTACAGACAATAAAGGTAAATATTATTTCATACACAATCCAGCATATATCAGTAACAGCAAACTTCAAATTACAAGTGGATACATAAGCCGACAGGCATGACAACAGATTCATGTGGGCAATTGAAAGGGGCTGCACCCATACTCATACATTGAATTGGCAAGTGATATTTATACATGCTGTAAATATATCCAAGTATATAGTAGAAGCATTGTGGGAGGGAATATCTCTGGTGGCCTAGTGGCAAGAAGCTGAGCTTGTCCACCTCTGAGAACCTGCTGGCAGGTCAGCTATGGGTTGATTCCTAACACAGCCATAACCATGCCAAAACTCCTGAGGGAATGAGTCACTGGTGTGAGCCTCAGGACTGTAGTCTCAGGATATCAAAGTCCGTTTGTAAACACAATATTCTTTGGCTGTCACTGATGAGTAGTGATGGGAGACTTAAAAGCTTACGAGTAGCTATCAAAGAAACGATTTTTCTCTTTGTGCCTGGAGAAAGGATGAAAAAAATAAAAATTACATGGAAACAATCAGTCCGTAGTACTAATGGACGTGAAAAATCTCAACTTCCATTACCCTGGGACCAGCATAACTAGTTGGTTATTATTCTGCTGGCATTTGAAACAGCATCACAACCACCCATAAGATAACCCAGCACAACAAACTGACAGACAGGTGTTGTACTGCTAAGTACAAATACTATACAAGCAAGCATATACGCACCTAAGCAGTAAAATAGGAGCAGTATGCAACTCCCCCAGTTCAGTGAACTGGACAGGTGTTGTACCTCTAACAACAAATCTTAGAAACAATCATATATGTAAATATCATGGCACAGGACACCCCTCTGAGGCCCCATTTTTCAGAGAAGTTGAAAGGGAAGAAATGGGTTTCAGAGAGAGGGAGCTCAGGAGTGAAAGGCGGCAAGGTTAGAAAAGAAGATTGCAATTCTAGGATAAGAGACCTATGTGGTGCGTGTGCTTTATTTAAGTAATAAGGTAACATGCGGGGAGTTTGGTGGCTGCTAGAGAGAGCTGGGTACTCTCCTTTCCTGCAGAGGTTTGCTGTCTATGGTTCGGGCAGTGCTGGCCCTGACGAACAGACGACAACACAGGAAAAGGAGACATGAGGGGATGCTGAAATAGATGTCGACAGCTGAGATTTTTTTTTTATTTGCTACTCTAGGTTTGATGAAAGTTATACAAGTGTTTAGGTCTCATTCATAGGGTCACTATGAGTCATCTACAACTTGATGGCACTTAATAATAACAACCACAACTCTAGTTTTGTTTTAGTGCTGATTAAGATAGTAATTAATTCTTCAGAGTAAAAATGGTTGCGTGGAAGAAACTATTTCAAAAGGAAACTGTAGCTATACTGTATTGGTCTCTCCCCAACTCCATAGAATATGTTCTGTTGTTTTGAATGGTGCCACAAACTTTCCTAGAGTGTAATACAAAATCAGCTAACCAATATCTTAATTACAGGTCACTAAGCAGTTTTGAGTCTGGAGAATTTGTAGAATGTACTGAGCAATTAGAATTACTGCCAGGAGAAAATATCAGTCTACTTGCTGGAGGATCAAAAGAAAAAATAGGTATTTGAGAAAAGTTAAATTATTTTATGGATAAGTTATTTTTAAAATTTGGGTTTAGTATTGAATATGGCTTAGAAAAGTCTGGAGGTTATTGTGCATTATTTTGGTGAAATGTTCCATATGAAGTAGTAAATTTAGATCTGGTTTATTTATGCTTGATAATGTTTGAGCTAAATATTTTTTGATGTTTTGAAGTCTTGGTTGATAATCTTTATGTGGCTTATTAACTTCATCACAACTGGAACATTTTGAAATTGTATTCTGAAAGTTAGTATTATATCTCTGTAAATATCAATTTATTAGATTCAGTAACTTTCCAGTGTAGGTTGACTAAAAGATTTTTGATCCTTTGAAGCCAACAGTATGGGGGGTGCACATTTTATTAAGCCCTCAGAAGTCCTTGTTAAATGGTAATTCTTTTAAGTACTGCTCAGGTATTTGATGTCATATGCATAAAAGTAAACTAATTTTCTGATGTGTATTTATGTTCTGTAGATATGAAAAAACTGCTTCCTAATATGTTAAGTCCTGATCCAAGAGAACTTCAGAAATCGATTGAAGTTCAGTTGTTGAGAAGTTCTGTTTGCTTGGCAACTGCTCTAAACCACATAGAGCAAGATCAGAAATGGCAGTCTATAACTGAGTAAGTTTCATGGTTGGGAGTTAATAGCAATTGTGTATGTCAATGTGTTAGCTGTTTCTGTGCACTTTACTCAGAGAGTGTACTGGTTTGTTACAGCACTAATCCTGGTAGCTTCAATTTGATTGTGGATATCTTTTCATAGTGTGAGTGCCACTTGCCTACATGCTGGGGTCAAAGCCAAGGAAATGTAAAAATCCCTAAAAGCAAAAGTCTATACTTGCTTGTTTCATTTTAACTAAAGAGCAGGCTGCTTTTGTTATTTCTACCCTCATTTCATGCCACTTTATTATTTACAGCCTTTTCAATACTTTATCCATCAATAAGTTGCTTGATCTCACTTATTGGTTAACAGTAGATATTTTGTTTCAGCAACATGGTAAAGTACTTGAAGCAAACCTCCCGCATTGCAATTGGGCCTCTGAGACTTTCAACTTTGACGGTATCCCAGTCTCTTCCAGTTCTGAGCACTTTACAGCTGTATTGTTCATCTGCTTTGGAGAACACCGTTTCTAACAGGCTTTCAACAGAGGTGTGTATATGTGTGTTTTTAAAAGAAACTTGTTTCTAACACTGGTATAGGGGGAAAAAGGGTTTTGTGGGGTTTTTCCAAAATGGCACTTTTGGTTTGAAGTACATCGCAAATCCAGGTATCTTTTATGAATTTAAAACTAATTTTATTTAAAATGCATGGGCCTAAGGGGTGGGAAATTAATTATTTCATTTTTTTTTTTTTTATTATTTCATTCTTGACTTCAATATTCCTTGAAGAATAGCACTAAATACACCTTTTATAAGAGGTTAAAAAGGTTTTTTTTTTATTTTCAAGGTAGTAAGGTTTAAGCACATTTTCCTTGTTGTTTTGTACCATTGAGCTGGAACTGGCCCTTAATTAACCCTCCAGTGGGTTTTCAGAGGCAGTTAACTGCACAAGAGGAGATTGCCTATCTTTTTCCCACAGAGCAGCTGGTGGATTTGAACCACATGCCTTCGAGATTTCAGGGCAGCTTCTTGCCTCTAGACTACCAGAGTTGTTTTATATTTGACCAAAATAAAGGTTCCTCTCCCCCTAAGGTATAAAGTTAAACCAAGGATAGGGCCTTTCCAAGGGAAAGGGAGATTACAAAATAGTAGTAGTTATATAGTTCTGAGATGGGTTTGTTTTTGTTTTGTTTTTAATAGTAGTAATATAATTTTGAAGGTTTTCTTTAAACTTCAGCTTCTGCTTTATGGTGAATTTTCACTGCTATTTAAAAACTATTGTTATAAGTATACTGATAACATTTTGATGAACTGTATATGGCCTTTGAAGAGCTGTAGAGTTTTATTTTGAAGTTAAATTATGCTTCCTACATGATTAAAGGGGAGAGTTTAACAACAGTGTTGTTGTTAAATGCCATCTAGTCCTAGGCGACTTATGAACGAAAGACCTGAACACTTGTATAACTTTCTTCGTTTCTCCAAGTTCATAGGGTTTTCAGAGGCAAGCTATTTCGGAAGTGGATTCCACTCCTGCTTCCAGGCTTGTTTTAATTGGGGAGCTCTACCAACACTGTCCACCATGGGTGACCAGTATTGCATTTGGCACATCAGGGTCACAGTGTTCAGCATCACAGCAATCATGAGTTAGCTCTGTATAGCAGTTCGACAGACCAGTGCTATACCACCTAGAAGAATGTTTTACCAAAAGCCTAGAAAAGTGTACGCTTAGCTGGTTTATGGGGGCCTGGAGTCTTGGGGCTCATAAGCACCTACTCTAATTAAAGTCATCTTACAGACTTAATAAGGACCTTATTTTACAATAAGACCCTCTTGATTTTCTGTGTCAGGACTGTCTTATTCCGCTCTTCAGTGAAGCTTTGCGTTCATGCAAACAGCATGATGTGAGGCCATGGATGCAAGCATTACGATACACCATGTACCAGAGTCAGTTGTTGGAGAAAATTAAAGGTAACTAGGTTTTGTTTCTTACTGTTTTTTTGGTTTTTTTAATATGCTGTATTGAGTTATAACTTACATATTTTAAATGTACAGTTTAGAGTTTTGGCAAAGATAAAATAAATACCTTTGTGTAACCACAAATACGGTTCACATGGAGAACATTTCTTTGACAACCCCTTCCTGTCCCCATCCCCTCCTGCCAGTCTTCTTGCTTAACCACATCTGCCTTAGACCTTGTTTGCTTCCTATCTCTGTAGTTTAGTGTCTGTTAAATTCTTATGAGTGGCGTCTTGTAGTACATACCTCTCTGTCTTTTCTTAGTTAGCATTTTGCATATGTCAGTAATGTAGTCTTTTTTTATTGCTGAGTTGAAGACTGTCAGTATATTGGACACTCACTCTTAGTAATGTATAAAGCTGTTCTTTTAGTGGACATATTTCTTTTGAGTAAATACCTAGGCATGCACTCAAGTTAAGTCATGTGGTTTAACTTTTAAAACAGTTCAACAGAGTCTTGTAAAGTGTTTATTACATATTTTACATTCCTCTTGGCAACTTTGCATTCGCTCCACATTCTTGCTGTTGTTTGGGGTTTAGGGTATTGGAGTGGGTGTGCCCTAGTGTCTCATTGTGGAGCATCTTGTCACTTGCTTATAGTCATTGTATGTCTTACTTTGTAAAATGGTCCAGTCTCTTCCCTTTTTTTTTTTTAAAAAAAAAAATTGGTTTGTCTGGTTCATAGAGACAGAAGCCTTTCTGAGAAATACTGTGACTGTTAAGTCTGTCATGCTAAAGAAATGCTAGCACTTTATTTTCTGAAATAGAGTAGCTGGAGTTAACTGCATGGATATGATTTCTACATTTCAAATAAAATAAATGCTAGGATATGAACCTGAACAGGGATTACGGACAACTGTATTGCTAAGCAGACTTTTGAGTTTTGGAGCCCTAGTCCAATATTTGCACATTACAGGAGCTAAGAGGGAATGATTAAGGAGCCTGTGGTATAGTGGTTAAAGTGACTGCAAACCAAAAGGTCATCAGTTAAAACCTACCATTGGCTCCACTGAGGGGAAGAACTGATGATCAGCTCCTGTAGAAGGTGACCGTTCTCTAGCTCTGTCATACAGGGATAACGTGACGTAGAATTTGCTGGATGACACACAACAGTGTGTGCAAGTTACTGAATGTTTGTATCGCTTTCTTTTTGCATCATACTCTAGCCCTAAGAGTCTTGTAAAGAATCATGTGCTTAGACAGGGTATGTGAAAACCTGGCATATAATAAGGCTTTAAATACCATTTCCCTTCCTTCCTACATCAAACTAGTTTCAGAGAAGAAAGGAAAATATTAGTAACTCAGTTGTTACATTCAGAGATACAAATCCATGCTATTTTTGTCTGTTTAATAAATATTTATCAAATACATTCTTTGTGTCAAATACTTTGATCAGTATTGGAATACAGTGATGAAAAGACATTTTCTGTATTCCTAGTAATAAAGGAGTTCTAGAATCTTATCAGGAAAAAATTGACATTGAACAAGGAGCGACGTATTGTGCCGAATGAAAGCATGCATGCATGGCGCTAAACAAACGTAAAAGCATCTGATTCAACTTTAGAACAAACTTAAGTTAAACTAAGACCTGGGGCGTGGGGGTGGGTTATAAACTGAGACCTGAGTGAGGGAGGTGGGGATGAGACAGAAGGCAGACTTTGAAAAAACATCACATGTAAAGGCCAGAGAAAATAATGAAAATTCCTTAGCTGACTCATCAGTTCACCCTAGAGAGAGTGGGTGGAGATGAAACTGGCTGAGATTGAGATTAGAATGGAATGCAAGGCATTGGTGCTGTACAAGCCAAATTAAGGAGTCGGGGCTTTTTTCAGACAGCAATGGGAAACTCTTAAAAAGGCTGAATATACACATTTCATAGGATGTTACGGGTTAGAGAAGGATAAGATCAAGGGAGAAAGAACCTGTCCAGCTAAGTACAAAGCTAAAGGTAGTGAAGATAGTAGCAGTGGGGACAGAGTAAAGGGGCGAGGTGGGGAGTATGAAGAAGAAGTCTAGAATGACTGTCAAGCTTTTTTGGCAGCCAGATTGATCAGAACGCCTCTTGCTCCAAAGGAGAGAGCAGGAGGTTGGTGGAAAGTGAGTTCAGCCTGGCATAGGTGGAAGTACCCTTAAACTGTCTCAGATGTCAGGTCCAGGCTACAGAAACAGATGGTGGAGTGACCAGCATGTATGTGGTGATCAGAACCACAGAAATAGATGCTATTATCCAGGGAGAGTATATATGGAGATGAGAAGAATCTGGGACCAACCCAAGAGAACGTCACCATTAATGAGTGCATAGTGGAAGAGAAGGACACTGAGGAGACATCGGATAGGGAGTCTGAAAACTAGTAGAGAATGACAGATGGAGAAGGGATATGGGCCAGCCTTACATCAGTCCTGCTCTTTGGTGTAGATGCTTTATGAAGAAGCAAAATGTTAATTTCTTGCAAGGAATGACTGTTTTCCTGACTTTATTTATATATTTATTTAGCATGTATTGTTCATTGTACGACAAGCACTGTGATCTTTGGGAGGGACTTGGCAAGGGAGTAAATGAGTTGTCTGTCTGTGGAGGTGTGGTGAGAAGAAGGGAACAGTTGGGGAAGAATTTTATTTTTTTGAGTGTATGCCATACCAGCTGGGATACATAAAGTCAGGACTAATTAAATAAATGTTTTCTTTCTTCTCTAGAGCAAACAGTTCCAGTTAGAAGCCACCTGATGGAGTTAGGCTTAACAGCGGCAAAATTTGCTAGAAAACGAGGAAATGTGTCACTTGCAACAAGGCTGCTGGCACAGTGTAGTGAAGTCCAGCTGGGAAAGACCACCACTGCTCAGGATTTAGTCCAGCATTTTAAAAAGCTGTCAACTCAGGGGCATATGGATGAAAAATGGGGGCCTGAACTTGATATTGAAAAAACCAAATTGCTGTATACAGCAGGTTAGTAAAAACAGTGGGCAGCACATGGCAGTAATGAAAGTGAGCGTGACTTGTCTCTGGTAATGGTTCACAGCAGTAATAGGAAAACTGCTTATTTGCAGCTTATTTGAAACTTATAACTGACCTTACAGACTTTTTTTTTTTAAATTTTATTAATAGTGTACCAAAGTAAGAAAACTCTCTAGTTAAGTTTTTAGAAGTTGATTACAGTGAAGTAATATCAGTCCTCTGGTTTTCTGTAGGTCAGTCAACACATGCCATGGAAATGTTGAGTTCCTGTGCCATATCTTTCTGTAAGTCTGCCAAAGCAGAGTACGCAGTTGCTAAGTCAATTCTGACACTGGCTAAATGGATCCAAGCAGAATGGAAGGAAATTTCAGGGCAGCTCAAACAGGTTTACAGAGCACAGCAACAGCAGAACTTCACAGGCCTTTCTAATTTGTCTAAAAACATACTCACTTTAATAGAGCTACCAACTGTTAATACGATGGAAGAAGAATATCCTCGGATTGAGAGCGAATCTACAGGTTGGATTTTTAAAAATATATTTATTTGAGATGTAATTGTCATCCTGACTTAAAATTTACAAGGTTAAACAGTGGTGGGGGTGGGGGTGGCCAAAAAACCAGAATGCCCATCAAACTCAATGTGTGGAGTCAGAACTGACTCGAAACTGACCCTCCATTGGGTTTCTGAGTCTGTAAATCGCATGGGAGGAGATTTCTCCATCTTTTCTCCCTCACAGCCATTATTGGATTTCAACCGCCAGACAGGCACCATCCTTAGTTTAAAATCACGACTCCCTGCGGGCTGGGCTGCTAGAGCTATACTGACTTTAATTTGCATCAAAGCCTTGTCTCTGAAAATTTAGTGTACTATTTCCTAGAAGTAACTAAAATGTACTTTTTAGTATCTGAATGTCACTGTGGAAGTTACTGAACTATCTTCCCAGACCATTATTTCCAGCCTCCCAGGTTCAAGTTGGTTTTGTGGAGTTAGCTGTTTTTGTTGGCAATAAAGTTGCATCCTAGAGATGTAAAACATCAGTTCTCTCTAGGAGAAGCAACAAAGAATGTAGCGGACTCTGTTCCCATCATCTGACAGAGCACACACAGCAGCTACAGAGAGAGACAGTTTTCATGTTCTGCTACCAGTGCTGGTAACCAAAAGTGGAAGTCAAAGGGCATGGCACACTGCTCTAGTGGTGCAGCGGGTTAAGTGTTGGCATGCTAAGCTAGCAGCTTGGAGGACACCCACCAGCAGTTTCTCAGAAGGAAGATGAGGCAGTTTACTTATGCAGAGCTTTGGAAATCTTATAAGGCAGTTAATTCTGCTCTGTCCTGTAAGGGCTACTGTGAGTTGGAACAGACTTGATGGCTGTGAGTTTGTCTATCTCAAAGTGATTATTTTATACAGAATACAGCAAATGAAATACTAAATCTATGTGAACTTGATGAGTATCCCTTTTAAAAAATGGTTTTAAACCACCATTACATAATAGTTTTACATCAGTTTCCACACAAATGAAGTGAACAATATTTGTATATATTCCACTAGTAAGATGTCCCTGTGTAGCTGAGGTGTCTTCTTCACTGGTACGTTTTGTAGGCTAGCAGTTCTTCATTCAGTGAAGAGTTGAGTGCCTGTATGACAGGCAATGTCCTATTTTTAGAAATTGGGATATAGTTAATCTTCTGGATTGGCTATGAGAAAATACCTTAATTTTATTGTAAAATGTGGAGGTTTAATTTCTTAATCTTGCCAAGTATTTGTAATGTATGTGTTGATAGTCATAAGGAGGAATCTCTTGACATCGTCAAGGTTTATATTGGCAAATGGCACTATCGCAGGTTCTTTGCCTCAACTATTCATTTCCTGCATCTTTGATTTAATGAGATTGTATACATACCACCTGAGTGTTAATTTTTGCCAAAATGTTTAATCTGAATATAATCACGAGGAACTAGCCAGTCGAAACCAGAGTGCAAGATCTTTCCCAACCCATCTGACACCTGAGCTGTTGATAAAGATCCTTGTCATTTGATAAAGATCCTTGTCATGAAAGACACAGATGGGTTTGATTGGGTGATAATCTAAACTTATTTGAGAGGGTAAGTGATTTGTTTCACCTCTCAGAAAAGTGTAATTCAAATTTATGCCTTACCAGAATGGTATACTGTAATGATGGCGGTAGATGATAAAGAGGTACAGTGTTTTTGGCATTGCCAACAGAATCCTGTGACTATAATGCTGCTGATGCATTTCTTTTTTTTCCCCCCCTCCCCTTTTTCCTGGCAGTGCACATTGGAGTTGGAGAACCTGACTTCATTTTGGGACAGCTGTATCACCTGTCTTCGGTACAGGCACCTGAAGTAGCCAAATCTTGGGCAGCCTTGGCTAGTTGGGCGTATAGATGGGGCAGAAAGGTGGTTGACAATGCCAGGTAGGGGTGTGTCATCATCATGAAGATTTTAAATGTTTGCGCGGTAATAAAATATTGGTAGCCAAAATACTGATGATGTGTTTGTTTTTATAGTCAGGGAGAAGGTGTTCGTCTGCTACCTAGAGAAAAATCTGAAGTTCAGAATCTACTTCCAGACACAATAACTGATGAGGAAAAAGAAAGAATATATGGTATCCTCGGACAGGCTGTATGTCGTCCAGCAGGAATTCAGGCAAGGAGAGCATGATGCGGTGTTTAAAGGAAATAGCATTGAGGTCATAGTTTTAGTGAAAGGATTTTGAGGACATTGATAACTTTTGCTTGATTAAAAATGTTAAATAAGGTTTAAGCAGTTTAAAAATTCTTTTAAGGTGAAAGTGATTTATACTCTTTCTAAGAATGTAATTCCTTGGGAACTTAATTTCCCTAGAGTCTTGTTAAATGCAGTTCAAGTTCATTTTATGTTAATTAAGTTTTCTCTTTTAATTGAGATTGTGATCACAAATTAGGTTCTCATTCCTGGTTAGCTGTAAGTTAGGAGCATTTTGGGAACATTTAAAATGTGCTGATGTTGAGGCACTATCCAGAGGGTTCCTTTTTTTTTTAAATTCTTCTTGTGTACTGTCAATTCGGATCCTACTGGCATGGGAGGAGGTTGCTCTTCCTTCTCCAGTGGAGCATCTCGTGGATTCAAACCACACGCCTTCAGGATTGCGACGCAGCTTCTTGCCACTTGGCCACCAGAGCTCCCGATGGGGGCCTTTGTCAGTTATTCTAATAATAGAAATGCCAGAGTTGAAGCTACATTAGTTTATCTGTAAGACTCACAGATCTCTTCCTCCTACCTCAGAGAAAAGGAGTAATTCTTGTCTTCAAAAAATGTCACTTATTCTCTTATTTTCTTTAGGATGAAGATATAACTCTTCAGATAACGGAAAGTGAAGACAATGAGGAAGATGATATGGTTGATGTTATCTGGCGTCAGTTAATATCAAGCTGCCCGTGGCTCTCAGAACTTGATGAAAGTGCAACCGAAGGAGTTATCAAAGTGTGGAGGAAAGTTGTAGATAGAATCTTCAGCCTGTATAAATTGTCTTGCAGCGCATACTTTACTTTCCTTAAACTCAATGCAGGACAGGTAGGCAGCACAGTGTTCTGTTTTTTAAAACTTTACTTATTTTCTAGTAGAGCACAGTCGATACTCTGAGTTGTGATTTCTTATTTCTACCTTAGATTCCATTAGATGAAGATGACCCTCGGCTGCATTTAAGTAATAGAGCAGAGCAGAGCACTGATGATGTGATCGTGATGGCAACCTTACGATTGTTGCGCTTACTGGTTAAGCATGCTGGAGAGCTCAGGCAGTACCTGGAGCATGGCTTGGAGACCACACCTACTGCCCCATGGAGAGGTGAGTCTCTTAAAAGAATGTTTCTATAGCGGTTAATTCTGGGTTGTTGTTGTCGAGTGCTGTTGAGTCACAGGAGACTCATAGCGACCCTATGAAGGAGAGTCCTCAATGCTTGGGTGTCTCTCATCCTCTCTCCAGGTTCATAGGGTTTCTGGAGGCAAGCTATTATGGAAGTGGATGCCACTCCTCCTTCCAAGCTTGTTTTAATCGGGGAGCTCCACCCCACTCTCTGTCCGCATTGGGTAACCAGCCATTAACGCATTTGACACGTCAGTGTCACAGTGTTCAGCCTCACAGCGACCACAAGTGACCGCTGTACAGCGACTTGTACACCAGGGCTATACGACCTAGAGGAATGTCTGAACAAAAAATATGAAAGACTGGCCAGAGGGCCACGGATTAATTCTGGGTAGGGTATATAAAATAATTATTATTGTGCATAGCTTTTTGTTATTGAAGGAGAATTTTTTAATAACGTAAATATTTTTCTTTTTCCCTGAAGGAATTATTCCACAACTATTCTCACGCTTAAACCATCCTGAAGTATATGTACGCCAAAGTATTTGCAACCTTCTGTGCCGTGTGGCTCAGGATTCTCCACATCTCATATTGTATCCTGCGATAGTGGGTACCATATCTCTTAGCAGTGAATCCCAGGCTTCAGGTATGGAATATGAAAATTCTGATACTTTAATTACAAACTATCTCACAAATGATAAATTTAGGTAAATTTTTTGTTTGTGTTCTTTGTGTCAGTTGTTTGTAATGTTTTCAGTCATAGTAACTGACAGTTCATTGAGGGAGAGAACCTGCTATATGCTTGACACTATGATGTGGGCATTACCTGTTGTCTTCAGCCCTCAGAATACCTCCTTACGTCTTGGAACAATTGAATAACTCCCTCGGGTTTATTTATTTTTTTTTTAATATTTTTTATTTTTATTTTATTTTATTATTTTTGTGTGCGTGTACCGTCAAATCACATCTGACTGGTACAGGAGGAGATTGCCCCTCCTTCCCCGGCAGAGCATCTGGTGGATTTGAACCATGCACCTCTGGGATTGTAGTTGCAGCTTCTTGCCACTAGGCCACCAGAGCTCCCCTACTCCCTCGGGTTTATTGAGATGAATGAATGGCAGAGGAGGATTGAAATCTCCTGTCCATATGGTTCCAGTGTCCTGGCTCTGGCTGGTAGAATACATTGTTTGATGGAGACACATTATCTTGTCTACATCTATCTTCTATTGACTTCTATTAATAGCTGAAATAGCTCAGTTTATTACAAAGATAACACCATGCTTGATCTCTGAGCAGTTGATACACTTTTGAAATAGACTAGATGGTGATGTTTTTCCTTAACTAGCATGTGTACATGGAAGAAACATAACTTATTCTCTCCCCTTTATAGGAAATAAGTTCTCCTCTGCAATTCCTACTTTACTTGGAAATATTCAAGGAGAAGAGTTGCTGGTGTCTGAATGTGAGGGAGGAAGTCCTCCTGCTTCTCAGGATAGCAATAAGGATGAGCCTAAAAGTGGATTGAATGAAGACCAAGCCATGATGCAGGACTGCTACAGCAAAATTGTTGATAAACTGTCCTCTGCAAACCCTACGATGGTGTTACAGGTAAAAAAATGAAGACCTAAAAACTTTATGTTTAATTTTAGTATTTTATTAATTTTGTGTGTGTACCATCAGATCGGATCTGACTGGTACAGGAGGAGATTGTCCCTCCTTCTCCAGCAGAGCATCTGTTGGATTCGAATTGCTAAACTCTGGGATTGCAGTATAGCTTCTTGCCACTAGGCCACCAGAGATCACCTAAAAGTTTCTGTTTAAAACAATTTTATTATAACCCTATTACCGTCAGAAAAGCTCCTCTACAAACACTGTTCTAGGACTATTTGAGGAGCTTACCTTTGGAATAATTATATTAGTTCTCTTAGCCCATGTTGATAGAAGCCCAGGTTCCTGGATTCTGTGATCGTTGGTGGACCTGTACTTTCTGTGCAGGACCCACTGGACTGGGTTGCTGCTGTAGCTGGGTCTCTTCGGCTGTGCCCTGTGTGCAGGTCCAGATGCTGGTGGCTGAGCTGCGCCGGGTCACCGTTCTGTGGGATGAGCTCTGGTTGGGAGTCCTGCTCCAGCAGCACATGTATGTTCTGAGGCGAATCCAGCAGCTTGAAGATGAGGTGAAGAGGGTCCAGAACAACAACACCTTACGCAAGTATGTTTTCATGCACATTCATCAGAAAATGAAGCTGCTACTTCTCTGTGCTGCTCATGGTATTTGGCTGCTAAAAAGGTCACTGCCTCACATCCATTTTCTATGGGAGGAAGATGATTTAGATCCTCTCCCATAAATGACAGCCTTGGCAACCCTGTGGTGGGGCAGTGAGCCATATTTAATTCAGAGATAGTGGCTTTAGGTTTTGATTTATGTTAGTGAGGAACTCTGGTAATACTTTATTTAGACCTACTCTTTAATACGGTTTACTGATAGTTGATACCATTAGCAGTGAATGGTTTCTGTGTGTATGATTCATTTCTGAACGGCAATGTCTTCCTGGTCAGAGAAGAGAAAATTGCGATCATGCGGGAGAAGCACACGGCTTTGATGAAGCCCATCGTGTTTGCACTGGAGCACGTGAGGAGCATCACTGCGGCCCCTGCAGAAACGCCACATGAAAAGTGGTTTCAGGACAACTATGGCGATGCAATTGAAAATGCCCTCGAAAAATTAAAGACACCGTCCAATCCTGCGAAGCCAGGAAGCAGCTGGATCCCCTTTAAAGAGGTATAGAAATAGTTCGTGAGTGCTACTAAAATGGAAACTTTCCTGTGAGATACCTAATTTAAGTAAGTGGACTCTCCTTTCTGGAAACACAAGAGAAGGTTTCCGAGGGCAGTCTATGATCGTTTGGTTACCAGGAATGCAGAGAAAGGTGTTTCCTTAATTTTGAATTTCTTAGGGGGGCTGTGTTGGGGAATGAGTGAGTGAGTGGGAGTGTGGTGTAGTCTTTCATGTGTAGAGGTTCATTGTGAGAAGTTCTCTGAGGACGGGACTTTGGCCTGGAATAGAAAGCTCATCATGTAAAAGATTAACAAGTTTCATCTCTGCCGATGCAGTCAGGATTTCTAGCAGACCACAAATACATCACAATTAGTTTTATACATATGAAGTTTGTTTTGAAATCACTTTTACGTAGGTGATTGTAAAAGATGAAGGCATTTAAATACCTTTGCTATTTTGGTCCCTGTAATTCTGTTTTTCCTTTGGATTTTGTCTTGTAGAAGTAGTTAGTTGAAAGAACATTTATATTACCTGGTAGCTTTTTCTTGCCTTTCTTCATTCTATTGTATCTATCCCTTATCTTTATTTCTTCTAATTAATTTCCTTCTTGTTGTTGTTAGGTGCCATAGAGTCATAGATGACTCATAGCGACCCTATGAACAAAAGGCCTGAGCACTATTCATAGAGTTTCCAGAGGCAAGCCATTTTGTAAGTGGATGCCACTCCTGCTTCCAAGCTTGTTTGAATGAGGAAGCTCCAGCAAACACTGTCCACCATGGGTAACCATGATCACATTTGGCACATCAGTGTCACAGTGTTCAGCATCACTGCAGCCACAAGTTACCTCTGTACAGCAATTACTGAACATAACAATGAGAAAACAAGACGTAGTGTAGAAAGTAATCTTGAACTGTCTTCTGTGTCAGTGGCTACATTCCAAACAACTAGCTAGAAGTATAGACAATAAAGTTTAGCATGAAGGGTGACGTTTCACTTTTTTGTGTGACTCAACCTCCCCTCCCGTTTCCTTGTAGTGGAGCACATGTATTGGTGCTTGGCTTTCTTAGTGCACCAGTAAAGAAGTGCAGAGGAAGAGACAGGAGAGAGAGACACACACACACATAGGACAAATTTTATGATGGTTAATAGATATTAAGGAGCTCTGGTGGCCTTGTGGCAAGGAGCTGCAACTACAATCCCAGAGGTGCATGGTTCGAATCCACCAGATGCTCTGCCTGGGAAGGAGGGACAATCTCCTCCTGTACCAGTCAGATCTGATTTGACGGTACACTCACACAAGTCCAGGCTGGGTTTAGAAGGGGTCGTGGTACTAGAGATATTGTAGCTGATGTTAGATGGATCTTGGCTGAAAGCAGGGAATACCAGAGGAATGTCTTATCTGTTTCATTGACTATGTAAAGGCATTTGACTGTATAGATCATAACAAACTATGATTGACTCTGAGAAGAATGGGAATCCCAGAACACTTGATCGTTCTAATGTGAAACTTATACTTGGACCAGGAGGCAGTCGTCAGAACAGAGCAAGGGAACACTGCATGGTTCAAAATTGGGAAGGGCGTACGCCAGGGATGCATCCTATCTCCATACCTTTTCAACCTATATGCAGAACAGATTATCCGGGAGGCTGGGCTCTATGGGGAGAAATGTGGGGTCAAGATTGGTGGACGATTTATCAACAATCTGCGTTATGCGGATGACACAACCCTGCTTGCTGAAACTGAAGAGGACCTGAAGCGCCTGCTGCAGAGTGTCAGGGACTGCAGCCTATAATATGGATTGAGGCTCAATGTCAAGAAGACAAAGATTCTCACCACTGGACCAAATGGCAGCATCAGGGTGGATGGTGAAGAGATTGAGATTGTACACAGCTTTAGTTTGCTTGGCTCCAGAGTCAACAGTCTTGGCACCAGCAGCCGGGAAATTAAAAGGTGCTTTGCCATGGGAAAGTCTGCTGTTAGGGACCTCTCCAGAGTACTGAAGAGCAATGGTGTCTCTCTGGAGACTAAGGTGCATCTGATACAGGCCATGGTCTTCGCAATCACTTGTTATGCATCAGAGAGTTGGACAGTGACCAGGGAGGATAGGAGAATTGATGCCTTTGAGCTGTGGTGCTGGAGAAGAGTATTGAGAATACCATGGACTGCTAGGAAAACAAACAGATTTTTCCTGGAAAGGGTTAAACCGGGTGGCTCCTTGGAGGCAAGGATTCTGAGGCTCCGTCTAACATACTTTGGACATGTTGTGAGGAGAGACCGGTCCTTAGAGAGGGACATCATGCTTGGGAGGGTGGAGGGACGGTGCAGGAGGGGAAGGCCCTCTATGAGGTGGATTGATTCAGTGACTGGGATAATTGGGATGGGAGTGTCGGAGACAGTGCGACTGGCCACAGGACAGAGCGGAGTTTAGGGCTGTTGTACATAGGGTCGCTATGGGTCGCAGGCGACTCGATGGCACATAACAACAACAACATAGATATTGAAAAGATAATTTTTAAAAACTATAAAATACCAGTTTTTGTTTTCATTTTTTAATTCATTGTTTGATTTTCTTTCCCCTCTTCCCTCTTAAAATACCTATAATTGGCTTTAGCTATAAGAGGAGGAAAGCAAAAAGATGTATAACAAGCTAAAAAAAGAAATTTGTAGAAGCCCCTTGTGTCTTTACCCACTGTCTTAGTTGTCTAATGCTGCTTCAACATGGATGGCTTTAATAAACAAACATGTATTCTCTTACAGACCCCTCACAAGGTGGACTGACACAGTGACACTAACAGTGTACCTGAGTGTATCTGAGACTGTGATGTGCTGAGTGGTGAACAGGGCAAGGTTTAGATCCGTTGTTCATAGGGTTCCTGTGCGTGGTAGGTGCCTCAGTGCACAGTTTAGAAGGCTGACAGGCCAAGCTCAAAAGATTCCAGCTCTAGAGGAAGGGCTGCTTTGTTGGTTCTGGAGGAAGTTTGTTTCCTTTAACATATCTAGACCCAGCCTTCCTTAGAGAGATGTCCATGTTTGCCTACCTTGATGTTAAGGAGCTTTTCAGCACCGGTGGAATTTGAGGGCTTCCCTCTCCCTCTTGGCTCCCATTTCCCCCTTTTTACTCTCTTGTGAAACTTGCCATAACCTCAGTACTGGGATGGGATAAAGGGGTGTTGTGGTTCACCCTTAATACTTTTACATCTACATAGTTTCACTTTTACATCTACATAGTTTCCACGTTACATACAACTACAGATTTCCAGCATATTACTAAGTACTTGTAATTTGAAGCACTGAAATTCAGTCTGTAACCTCCCCCCGAGACTGTTGTGAACTAATCAAGTATCAACTTTTTCAAAAGGTAGTTATGGTTTCGTAGATGTATTTAATATTAAAGTATTATTTAGTTTCTACCTGTTTTCTAAACTTTGTATAAATGAGCTGTGTGTGCGCATGTGTGTGTTGGGGAGGGATTAATAATTATTTTAGAATTAGCATTACTGTTTTTTAGTGATTCTGACTACATTTTGTGTGAAGGTGAAAATCCTAGTTTATCCATTGTGTCTAAGTCAGTGAAAATATGTGATCTCAGGTGTTGTCCTTATAAACAGAGCATGCTGAGCATGGCTTTATAAATTTTCATATGAAAGCAGTTTTGAGTTCACAGATTTGAGGCTAAAATAACACAGATTTGTTGATTCTCTTCCTTTTTTTTTTTTTTTTGTTGTTGTTGTTGATTCTCTTTTAAAAGAGATTTCTAAATCTACTTAACACGTTACTGCACACTGATGATGACCGCGCTTAGAAACATGTTTGTGGGGTTTGTTTTTTGGTTTTTTGTTTTTTTTTTTTTATGTATTACGTGTTAATTGAGATAAGAGTAGATTTGGCTGCTTTTTTCACATGGTTTAAGGTTAATAACTTTTCAGGCCCCTCCCTAGGGATGTACAATCCTATCATCTCGCTGTATCTTTTGTTTTATTGCAAGGGCTGATTTGACTTGTTATGATATTGTTTAACTGTAATAACGGAGAATTAATTTGATAAAAAGCCCTGAGTGTGGTCCCTAGTTTCCTTTATTCTGTGCTGATTTGATGATTTGCTTGGATAGAGGAAGGGTCTTAGCAAGTAGCAGTCTTCTAGTACATAAACACGGCAATGTTTACTCTCTCCTGTGATGACACAAAATATATGACATAAATAAATAATAGGAACTAGAGCCAACAGCTACCTTCAGTTTACTTTTATGCCAGATTATGGAATAAAATAAGTATTCTAATAATAATGAAAATTTGTATTTGCCTTCTTCTAGATAATGCTGAGTTTGCAGCAGAGAGCACAGAAACGGGCAAGTTACATCTTGCGTCTTGAAGAAATCAGTCCATGGCTGGCTGCCATGACAAACACAGAAATTGCTCTTCCTGGAGAAGTTTCAGCCAGAGACACTGTCACAATCCACAGTGTGGGGGGAACCATCACTATCTTACCCACTAAAACCAAGCCAAAGAAACTTCTCTTTTTAGGATCAGATGGGAAAAGTTATCCCTATCTTTTCAAAGGTAGGGTCTAAGAGTTAACCCTTTTCTTAAGAAGATGACTAGTCTCTTTATTAAAGCTTGCATGTTTAGAGGTTATAATTTTAGATACAATTCTGTATCATGACTTACCTGGTGTAGGTTCTCTATATTCCATGTGATTTTGAATGCCACTATTTGGGGGCTATAGCTACAAAGATTTTTCTTTGTGACCTTATAGAAACACGATCTAGGTATTAGATACTCTGTCACTCAGTAGGAGATTATGTAATGTCGTCATTGTAAGACTTGGAAAGTGATACATTCCCACCACTACCCCATCTGATCCCACCTCTGGTCACGTACTCTCTGTATTTTTCTTTTAATAGGATTGGAGGATTTACATCTGGATGAGAGAATAATGCAGTTTCTGTCAATTGTAAATACCATGTTTGCTACAATTAATCGCCAGGAAACACCTCGTTTCCATGCTCGACACTATTCTGTAACACCACTTGGAACAAGATCGGGATTAATCCAGTGGGTGGATGGAGCTGCACCCTTATTTGGACTTTACAAACGATGGCAGCAACGGGAAGCTGCCCTCCAAGCACAAAAGGTTTATTCAAATTAAATATGCATGTATTACTGTTTGAATGTTCTTAAACATATCATTGTTGCAATATATGAATTCTAGGCTTGCTACATTTACATAGATTTATAAATAATATAGAAGTCTTGAAAGACTTCTTTTTTCTATAAAAATGGCTTTATAGAAATAAGAGGTTGGAATGATGACATGTTGAACTTGGTAAAGACAGAGAGCTGATTACTAATTAACACAATAGCTTGATATTTCACCTTTTAGTGTTTTTATTGGGCTTACCATGAAAAAAATGTGGAAATTAGAGAGAATAGCCATAGTGTCTTAAGTACTTAGGAAATGGTAGACTTTGATGTAGACTAAGGGTTTAATCTAAAATTCATTCAGCCCTGTGAAGAGTGGGGGCATCATAGTTAAGACAGCATTATTTTGTTGTTGTTACTAACCTTCGAGTCAGATCTGACCCTACTACAGCAGGTTTTCAAAGGCAGTTAATTTAATGAAAGGAGATTGCTCATTGTTTTCCTGCACAGAAGCTGTTGAATTTGAACCACCTGCCTCTGGGTTGGCAGCACAAGTCAACTCCTTGTTCACTAGGCCTCCAGAGTCTCCTCCTCATGGATAGGCTACACACTCTGCACTTTCTTCCCAACCATGTGACAAAAGTCTAAAGGCAGTGGCCTAAGAAAGCCATTTTGAACAATAAACCCACTATACAGCACAGCCAAATGAATACTTTTATTATATGTCAGAAACTCTCCTAGACATAGCAAGGTAAATTTTACACAGTCTCAACTTCCTTACTCACATTGATGTAAGAAAATGTCTCTAATTAGGGTAGTGAATAAGGAGCAATAATTTGACAGGAGTTGCACGTGTAGACTTAGGAACTGCATTGTTTTGTTGTTGATTGCCTTTGAGTCAAGCATGATTCGTAGCAACTCTGTGAACAAAAGACCTGAAGCCCCTCTACAACTATCGACATTATCAAAATTCATAGAGTTTCCGGAGGCATATTATTTAGGAAGTGGATGCCACTCCTGTTTCCAAAAGGACTGCACTTAAACTGGTTAAGTGGAAAGTTGTATCTTGTATGCAGTCTGACACTAAAAAAGGTAGGCTCAGGAGACTGCAGAATAATTGCTAACGAATACATTATTACTGAAAAATAAGTTAACGTAGACTGTTTACACTTTTAGGTGTTTTGGAATATCTGGTTTTATATTGCTAAGTCTTAATGGCTGCAAAGTGTTACGTATGTGTATAAATGAATTAAAACTTTTAAAGGGAATGCTGTGTTATAAAAACTAATAATTAATGTTGACTTTTGACTTGAACCTCAAAATACAGCAGTAGATCAGTTTTTCACTCAAATAATGGAAAATGAAGCTCAAAAGAGCTTTGCTGTCTTTGGTGGTTGAGATTTGGTTCAGAATGGAAAACTCAGTTTTAGAATGGTACAGAGAAATAGTCTTGATTCTTATTTTAAGAACTTTTATATGTTTTTTTTAATAACTTTTATCTTGTAAAGGCCCAAGATTCCTACCAAACTCCTCAGAATCCTGGAATTGTTCCTCGTCCTAGTGAACTCTATTATAGTAAGATTGGTCCTGCTTTGAAAGCAGTTGGACTTAGTCTGGATGTGTCCCGCCGAGATTGGCCTCTTCATGTGATGAAAGCAGTGTTAGAGGAGTTAATGGAGGCCACCCCACCGAATCTTCTTGCCAAAGAGCTTTGGTCCTCTTGCACAACACCTGATGAATGGTGGAGAGTTACCCAGGTAAGTGTTTTGATCTTAGTTGTTGTTATATTAAGGACATTTTAGAGATCTGGAAGAGATCTAGGGAGACTGAAGAAAAATGGTCCTTTTCTTCATCTCGTAGTGCAGACTGGCGTGAGGACATGGTGATGGATGCAGGTTTGCTGCTCGAGTGCACTCTATGTTTTTAAATACGAGAGTGACGTTTGCCTCTTTGGGACATTGAGTCCTTCATAGAAGGGAGTTTTTTTGCCATCACTATTTAACACGCTCCCCTTTCCTTTTCAGTCTTACGCACGCTCTACTGCAGTCATGTCTATGGTTGGGTATATAATCGGCCTTGGAGACAGACATCTGGATAATGTTCTCATAGATATGACAACTGGGGAAGTCGTTCACATAGATTACAATGTTTGCTTTGAGAAAGGTAAAATTTAAGTGAATTTTTACTTTAGATACCGGTTAAATTTCTTTTTTTCTTCATGAATGGTAAACATGTAATCATCTATCTTTTCAAGGTAAAAGCCTTAGAGTTCCTGAGAAAGTGCCTTTTCGAATGACACAGAACATTGAAACCGCACTGGGTGTAACTGGAGTAGAAGGTGTTTTCAGGCTTTCTTGTGAGCAGGTATACCATTTTCTATCGCTAGTGTGCTTGTTAAATTGAAAAAAAAAAAAGGCATCTTAGAGGAAACCTTTATAATTTTTCTCAAACTAGGTCTTACATATTATGCGACGTGGCAGAGAGACTCTGCTGACCTTGTTGGAGGCATTTGTGTATGATCCCTTGGTTGACTGGACAGCGGGCGGTGAGGCTGGGTTTGCTGGTGCTGTCTACGGTGGGGGTGGCCAGCAGGCCGAGAGCAAGCAGAGCAAGAGGGAAATGGAACGAGAGATCACCCGCAGCCTCTTCTCTTCCCGAGTTGCTGAAATTAAGGTGAAGCAAATGATGTGATAATACGCTGTGATCAACTACTTGTTAGTGAATATGAGCATTAAAAACTTGAGCACAGTGACTTCCAAATGACATTTTTGTCAGATTCTAATGTGTAATATTGCAAGAATGATGTAATAATTCAGTAGTCTTTTTAGTATTACCTGTCACTGCACTAACACATGCAATTAAACTGTTTAGAAGATGTGCTAATGAATTGAAAAAGTTGTAAGTTTTTAAGTATGTTGGTATGTGGTTACCAATTAACTGCTTAAGTTTTCTTTACTTGGGTAGACATCTTCCTTCTTGGATTTTAAATATTTTGGTAGCGAGCAATGCTGATTTTGGTCTTAATGGAATTAAGTCTGTCAGTTTATGGTTATGTGAACTTGAATGCTTTTGTTAACTGCTGGGTAGCTTTGTCTGTAAGATAGGGTTTGATGAGGATTAAATAGAATAATATGTGCACGGAATGCCCTTCTAACATGATCTTTCTTACAGCCAGCTTTGTATCTCACAGTTGTCTCTGGAGGAGTCTTCCTAATAAATCCTTTTCACAGGTAAACTGGTTTAAGAACAGAGATGAGATGCTGGTTGTGCTCCCTAAACTGGACAGCAGCCTAGATGAGTACCTGAGCCTGCAAGAACAACTGACTGATGTGGAAAAGCTACAGGGCAAATTACTGGAGGAGATAGAGTTCCTAGAAGGAGCGGAAGATGTGGAGCATCCTTCTCACACTCTACAGCACAGGTTTTAAAGGAGTTTAATTTTCATTATTAAAAGTTACTAAAAATTACACCATTAGGAAGATGTTTTTTACAGAACTTCTGACTTGGATGAAAATGATTGTAAATTTGCCTAAATGACTTCAACTTTAAAAGTATTAGTAAATAATTCACTTAACATTTTCTGCCTTCTATTTAATTAAAATGCTTAAATGAATAGAGTGGATAGAACACTGAACTTAGATTCAGAAAACCGTAAGTTTTGGTTTTTCTCTGTAGTGCATATTAAAAAGTCCTTATCTTTTCAACAGTGACTTTTATCACATGAAATAGAGTGATTAGTTAGTTTTAGTAAGTGAACTTTGTACAGTAAATCTTAGTTGAATGTGCACATGCCAGGCATTGCATGGACTTTGAGACTCCAGAGATCTATAAAGCAGAAGTCTTTTACCCTTTCAGTACTTAAAGTCTCAGGTATAGCTGAGTTTTGGGTAAAATGCTGCTGTTAGAGAAGAAACAGAGAAATAAGGAACATTTGAACAAGGCAGCGAAAATGGAAAAGGAACATACCTGGTAGTTCTTAAGAGCAAAGTCAGGGTCATAAAGGTGCAGAAGGAACAACAATGATCCTTCGTGGCTGTTTTCCTCTCTGTCAGGTATTCTGAACACACTCAGCTACAGACCCAGCAGAGAGCTGTTCAAGAAGCAATACAGGTGAAGCTGAATGAATTTGACCAGTGGATCACACATTATCAAGCTGCATTCAATAATTTAGAAGCTACACAGCTTGCAAGTTTGCTTCAGGAAATAAGCACACAAATGGACCTTGGTATGGATTGACTTATTTTAGATACATGTGAGCATGTGAGTTCTGTAGCTTTGTGTTTATGTGTGGCGTTCTGTTTGCTTTGTGCTCCCTTTGAATGACTACTGACTTGGAATGGTTTCCCCATGATTAATACTGTTTTTTACCAAAAGGTCCCCCAAGCTATGTGCCAGCAACAGCTTTTCTGCAGAACGCTGGTCAGGCCCACTTGATAAGCCAGTGTGAGCAGCTGGAGGGTGAGGTTGGTGCTCTTCTGCAGCAGAGGCGCTCTGTGCTGCACGGCTGCCTGGAGCAGCTCCATCACTACGCGACCGTTGCGCTGCAGTATCCCAAGGCCATTTTTCAGAAGCATCGCATTGAGCAGTGGAAGACCTGGATGGAAGAGCTCATCTGTAACACCACCGTGGAGCGCTGCCAGGAGCTCTATAGGAAGTAAGGATCTGACCTTTTCTTACGGCATCTGGAAGTAAGCTGCTTGTTTTAAGTTTTTACTTGCATTTTTATTTTACTTTTCTGAAAAGGTTGATTCATTTGAAAGACATGACCATTGTCTTAATTTGAGGCAGATTTAAGCTTTCATTTTCCCTTACAACACAGTACGTTTTTCCTTATTAGAATGTGTCCCAATGTAAGCAGAGTCGGATTAGGTTAAGGAGCACTAACTTGGATGTTGATTTTGTTACTTCTAATGGGTCATCCTAGGAAGTTACAAGTTGTGTAAGCTCTTGAGATTTTCTTTCCTATAAAATGAGTCATGATTCCTACCTTTCAAGGTGGGAGGATCAAATGCAGTATTCTCTTTTATAGTGTTTTATAAAGCCTGAATTTTGTTTCCAAGCAGGATGGGTTATGTTTCAGCCTATCTGACATGTATGTGCCTCTTTATTTTTATAGATATGAAATACAGTATGCTCCCCAGCCACCGCCCACAGTGTGTCAGTTCATCACTGCCACAGAAATGACCCTGCAGCGGTACGCTGCAGACATAA
>NW_006399867.1:7607610-7619045 GCF_000299155.1 Elephantulus edwardii
AGGAGTTGAACTCAAATTTCCGGCAAATCATATTTCCAGAAGCCCTCAGATGTTTAATGAAAGGGGAATACACATTAGAAAGTATGCTTCATGAACTGGACAGTCTTATTGAGCAGACGACTGATGGCGTTCCCCTACAGACTCTGGTTGAGTCTCTCCAAGCCTATCTAAGAAACACAGCTATGGGCCTGGAAGAAGAAACACACGCTCATTACATTGATGTTGCCAGGCAAGTGATTCTAGTTTTCTTCTGTTTCTTTGCTAAAGAGAACAGATAACAAAATTCTTAGCCTCTTTTACTGCAGAGATGTAAATGGTTACACATAGTGGTTTTGTTGGTGTTTTTTTTTTAAAAAAAAACCCCAAACTTTTGAAATAAATACAGATTTCGAGGAAGTTATATGAGGAAGTCTCGTGCACCCTTCCTCCTTCTCCGATGTTAGCATCTTACCTGACTGTAGTACTGTAACAACATCGAAATTGTCAGGGTACAGTATACAGGGCTCATCACATATATACACTTGGGTGTAGAGTGTGGTGGTGTATACTGTGCCATTGGGACTGACTCATAGCTGACCCTCCAGCAGGTTTTGAGAGACAGTAAATCACACAGGAGGAGATTGTCCATCCTTCTTCTGTGGAGCAGCTGGTGGATTCGAATCACATGGCTTTAGGATTGCAGTGCAGTTTCTTACCACAGAGCACCCTAGAGTTCTAGCACCAAAGCCTGCCAGCATTTGTATAGTTCTGTGCAGTTTTATCTCATGTTACGTGCTTTGTTTTAGTGAGATAGTTGTATACACATAATAGAGTGAGGCTTCTAAAGCTGAACCTGTAGAAGGGCAATTTCTGTGGATACTCATTATATCCATAATTAGACTCTAAACCTCTCATTTTCTGAGCACTTGAGACCTTACAAAAATTAAGTGCCAAATCTACATACCTAATTATAAACTTGAACAATTGGGTGTGCAACAATTGATCTTAGCTGCTAACGAGGGTTGGGAAGTTAGTGGTTCACATCTGTCTGGCAACTCCATTGGAGGAAGACCGACCCTGGAGAAATGACAGCATAGTAAACACACACGGTGGGGCCATTCTGTTCTCTGACACCAGATCACTCTGAGCCTAAACTCAACTCTCTGGCACCTAAGAGCAACTGCTCATCCAGACTTCCCCTACTGTCGGTCTAAGAACAGTTACTTTAATTTGTACTCAAAGGGGCAGTTTTATCCCTCATCTGCTTATTTGTGACTTGTTAAAAAAACAACCAACCAACTTACTTTTAAGTCAAGGAAAATTTTAACCAACTTTTATGTTTTACAGATTTCTCTGTTGGCTTATCTTCTTTATTCTACTAAAGGTTCCATCGCTATTTGAAATTATTTTTTTGGTGTGTGTATGATAAAGTTAAAATGCTAGTTAGAGTTAGTTTTGCGGTTAGTAAGTGTAGGATAGGAACTGAACAGCTGTGTTTTTGCTTATGTTACATGTTCTGTTAATGTTACATATTTAGAATTGCACCTGGGTAAATGAACAGTGTAAACCTTGTGTTAATGATACTGTGAAGTGGCATTTCTGAAGAAGTTTGTATTTATGGCATATTGTTTACAGTGACAGACTGTACATTTACAGTGGACCTACTTGACGTTTACGGTGGACAAACTTTAAAATGGACCTTGACGAATATGGCAGATTTCATTGGCTTACCGTGTGTTAGGACTGTGAACATACTTGGCAGTTTCCTAGGCTTTCACAAGCTTTCAAATTGTGTTTGACAGTATTAGTATTGAAAGTTCTTATTATTTTACATTCTTTGGGTCAAATGAGGCTTTAATAATTTATGTTGTGCTTTTAAAAATTGATTTGCGTAAAATGTAATCAAATACATAATTGCAGATACTGATCTTGTACTGTTGGCTTTACATGTGTTTGACATTAAAATACCATCTAGCATGACTCTTCTGCATTAATGTCAGAAAACTTCCTAAAATTTAAACTCCTGCTTTGAGATGTATAGATATTTTTTTTTCTTTCTCTCTCAAAATACATTACTTCTCAGTGAGAGTTTTGATCTCATTGTTTTTGCCCCCAGAATACTGCATGCTCAGTATGGTGAATTAATCCAACCAAGAAATGGCTCCGTTGATGAAACACCGAAAATGTCAGCCGGCCAGATGCTCTTGGTGGCATTTGATGGCATGTTTGCCCAAGTTGAAACTGCTTTTGGCTTATTAGTTGAAAAGGTAAATATTTGCTTGCTATGGATAATGCAAGTGTGGTAGTTTATTATGTGCAGAATGGTTAGTAAACTTTCTTTTACTTACGCAGTTAAACAAGATGGAGATTCCTATAGCATGGCGAAAGATTGACATCATAAGGGAAGCCAGAAGCACTCAGGTCAATTTTTTTGATGATGATAATCATCGGCAGGTGCTGGAAGAGATTTTCTTTCTAAAAAGACTACAGACAATTAAGGAATTCTTCAGACTCTGTGGTACTTTTTCCAAAACACTGTCAGGTAATAATTCCTATTTAAACATGCTGAATTTAGTTACCTAGCACTTTGGAAGGTGGCAGAGTGGAGTAGGCTTAATATTCGTGCAGTGAAGCCTCTGAGAGCCAGAAGTTGATGGTACTGCCTTGTGTTCCCAGGCCTCAGGTTTTCTGCCCTTGACAAGGGTGTATGTGGTCTTACTGCTTTTCTGTCACTGCATTTTTCTTCTCTGCAGGCTTCTGGAAGACTTAAACATGTTCTGGCTTTCAAAGCTGTACTCTTTCTTTTTTTCTTTTTTTTAATTTATTTTAATGAAAATTTACAGACACTGGATTTCCATTCATTGTTGCACACTTCCTCCCTGCCTGCCCCTCGCCTCCAGTTCGCTTTTATCTTTGAAAAGAAAAAAAAAAAAAAAAAAAAAATTTCTTTCATTGTTATATAATCCACCCCCTAACCCCAGTCCACTCCATGATGCAGCTTTCATTCTGGACTCTTGTCATGACACTAATACTTAATCATATATTCCTCCTAAATAGTTCTCTCCCTCATCTGTTTCAATGCAGTATACATTATTTATCCCCTCTTAATTTCCCCCAAGACCAATGTCAGTTCCACTTTACAACAGTGGCAGTATGCAGTATTTGTCCCTTTGTGGCTGAGATATTTTACTCAGCATAAGGTCACCTATTTTGTAGAATATTTCATGAGTTCCTTCCTTGTTTTTCAATGCTGCATAGTATTCCATTGTGTGAATATATCAGAGCTTCTCTATCCATTCGTTTGTTAATGTACACTTGGGATTGTTTCCAGCTGTTTGCTATTGTGAACAAAGCCTCAGTAAACATGAGTGAGCATATATTTGCTTGGGTGGCAGTTCTGGTTTCTTTAGGGTATATTCCCAGTAGTGGAATTGCTGGGTCAAATAGTATTTCTATTTCCAACTTTGAGAAAGCACCATACTGCCTTCCATAGTGGTTGCATCATTTTACATTCCTACCAACAGTGAATAAGGGTTCTAGTTTCTTAGCAACCTCTCCAGCATTTGTTGTTTGTTGTTCTGTCAAATCTTATTATTCTTACTGGGGTGAGTTGATATCTCACAGTTGTTTTGATTTGCATCTCTCTTTGAGCTAGGGATTTTAAACATTTCTTCATGTGTTTGTTCCCCATCTGAATGTCTTCTTGGTGAAGTGTCTGTTCATATCCTGTGCCTATTTTTCAGTTGGGTTATTTTTCTTTATTTTTTTTTTTGTGGTGCCTCGAGTATTTTATAAATTCTAGATATAAGTCCCTTATCAGACATGTCATTACCAATTATTTATTCCCTTTTTATCCTTTTGGAGAAGTTTTTGGATGTGCATAGAGATTTGATTTTTAGAAGGTCCCATTCATCTCGTTTATCCTCTCCTGGTTGTAGGTCAAAGCTATACTTTTTCAGTGAGCAGTATTGTAACTTTATTTTTATTTTGTATGAAATACTTTAAAAAACATTTTTCCTCTACTTAGGATCAAGCTCACTAGAAGATCAAAATACTGTAAATGGACCTGTACAGATTGTCAATGTGAAAACCCTGTTTAGAAACTCTTGTTTTAGTGAAGACCAAATGGCCAAGCCTATCAAGGCCTTTACAGCTGACTTTGTGAGGCAGCTCTTAATTGGTCTACCAAACCAAGCCCTTGGGCTCACACTCTGCAGTTTCATTAGTGCTCTGGGAGTAGACATTATTGCCCAAGTAGAAGCAAAGGACTTCGGTGCTGAAAGCAAAGTTTCTGTGGACGACCTGTGTAAGAAAGCTGTGGAGCACAACATCCAGGTTGGCAAGTTCTCTCAGCTGGTGATGAATAGGGCAACGGTGTTGGCAAGCTCTTACGACACTGCCTGGAAGAAGCACGACCTGGTGCGCAGGCTGGAAACCAGCATCTCTTCCTGTAAGACAAGCCTGCAGCGCGTCCAGCTGCATATAGCCATGTTTCAGGTAGGTGCTTTTCTTTATAGTGCATTTTCCTCAGTGTGTGAAATTGGGGAAACGGAAGATATTTAAAATAAAACAACAAAGAGGGCAAAATGTTTAAAGTACCTGCTCATGTTTCGTACTTTGGTGCTTTTTATCCATTTACTTGTTTTTCCCCTTTTACATGGTTCTGTGTTTTGATCATTTATAACTTTGTTCATTTTCCAACTTTCAGATGCATAGGAAAGAATTGAAATTACCAAGCGTTGGATTAAGCACTTCTTACTCTTAAAACTCTCATCTTTGTTTTTTCATACTTTAAGGAGGTCCTTGACAGTGATTTCTCCAATGCAGCATGTCTTTTGATTTCTTAACTGCTGCTTACATGGGTGTTACCTGGATCCAAGTAAAATTAATCATTGAAGACTTGAGTCTTCTCTTTCTCTATTATAAAGTTGGCTGTTGGGTGTCATGGTGAGGATTTTTGTTTTCTTGATACTGAGTTGCAGTCCATATTGAAGGCTGTAGTCTTTGATCATCTTTAGTAAGTGCTTCAAGCCAGCTTTACTTTTTGCAAGCAAGTTAGTGTCCTCTGTCTGCATAATGTAGCTTTCTGGATGAGTGTTCTTCAATCCTGCAGCATTCTTCTTCCTGTATTTCACTAAGTAAACGGGAGATTGTAGTTGTGATTTACAGCCTCAGAAACCCAACAGAGGGTTTCAATGAGTCATTGATGACAGTGATTTTTGAGTTTATTGTGTTGATATGCTTTCTGGACTGCTGAAATTTTAATTAAGTTTCTTTCTGAAGTGAGTTCTGACTCCCTGTTATTTTAATGGTGTGATGAGTTCATCTTAGAATTGGTTTTAGAACTTTGCTTTTTTACTTGAGTATTTAGAGATCACTGAATTAGAATTGACTCAGAGTTTGTTTTTAAGACAGAAGAGGCTCAGAGGTGAGATGCATTTGGATTTAAATCAGGCGTCTGAACGTGAGTTCAGTTTCCTAAGGTTTGATTTGCTTTTCTGTAGGAAGATAATAAGGATGATGACTCTAAGGACAAGCTGGGATGACCTTTGTACAATCTTCTTGCACAATAGAAATGTTTTTCTTTGTCAGATGTAAGCGTCAATATAGTCAGTAACTTCAGGTTTTAACGCAAGGGGTAATATTTAAGGAGCCAAAAAGTGCTTCCTATTTTTGGTGTTGGCAGTTGCCGCTCGGTGCATGAAACCAGCATTTTTCTTTTATCAGTAGCTGTACTCTTTAGCTCATGAGCAAAAACGGGTAATTGAGCTAAACTTCTAAAATTGCATTTATTATACACCTACCTACTCTTATCAACGTAGTTAGCTTCCAGAGACCAGTTTAATTGTTCCCTGAAAATGGAAGATTATTTTCTCCCTTGTTTTCATTTGTTGAATTTTTCCCCCCTTAAATTTAGAAAATCATAAGAAATAATAACAGCTAAACTGCTCTGGTGCTCTAGTAGTAAGAAGCTGTGGTGAAATCTCAAATAAACCCAGTTCAAATCCACCAGCAGCTCTATGGGAGAAGGGTGGACAGTCTTCTCCCATGCAGTAAACTGCCCTGGAAAACCCACTGGAGGGTCAGCTATGGGTCGGTTCTGACAGCAATGCACATGACACCAACAGCAAACTTTACTGATTTGCTGAGTCTAGTTAGGAAGATTATCCGTTTGTGGAAGTGGAGAGTTATGTGATTAGAGGGCCCAGGATTTAACCACTTCTCCTTCCTGCTGTGCTGGATCAGAACTTTCTTCACAGAGCCGCCTCCAAGGCTCCACTCTCACCCCTGCAAATCTTCATTCACTGTCCAAGTCCTGCTCTGCTTCCTGACCTGGCAGGTCTCTTGGTTTTAGGGCTTCAGTCAGGCCCAGTTCAGATCCTTTGGATTATCAAGAAATTTGCATGCATTTCTTCCGAACATCATCCTCCAGGCCTTTCTTTACTCCTTTCCCACCACCTCATAGCAGCTTTGAACCCCAGGCCTCAGAGGAGCTAGGAGCCCAGTAAGGTCACCTGTTGGCTTGTTACTACCCTCATCTGTCCACCTAGGGGCAAAACCTTTTTATGGTTAAAAAGTGGACATAACTTTCTTCCCTATTGGCTCTAGGCCTTGCTTGGATGTATTGACAGCATGTACCAATGTCGTCTGCTAATTCCCTGTGTCGTCACGGGTATAGTCTGTTCCGCAGTCATCAGTAACCTGATTGGCCCACTGAACAACTCCCTGCTGGACATACCCTCTTCGTTACCCCTCCGATTTCCAGCTTCTTAACTAGAGATTATTCGTAAGGCAGACTTATGGGGGAGTGTGTGTACTGGATTTTCCTAAGGACTGGAAATATCTTCAGTATTACTGTTAAATACTGTATATCGCTGTGTCTAGAAATGTATCAGCTGTTCTTTATTTCAGGAAATTTCTTACCTGATTGTGATTCTTTCATATTGCTGCTGCTTTTGCTCTTTCAAGGGAGTTCTGACATCTTAGTCCACTGGGAGTTGGTTACACTGCTAGCCCAAAGGCAGTGCTTCTCTGGCAATTCTGATCTACCAATGTCTCAAGGGGGAAAAGATGGGCAGACTTCTCTTGTGCGATTTACAGCCTGGGAAAAGTACTTGAGCTTCATCTTGTATTTATTACTCTTTGAACCCATCCCCATTGTTGATGCTGGTTGTTTGTCCCCTCAGTCCACCGCCACTGCCCTTAATGAACTCACATCTCCTTTCCCTGATTTATCTAGAGGTTTTATTCTGCCAAGTTTTTTTCCCCACTTTGCAGTGGCAGCATGAAGATCTCCTAATCAACCGACCACAGGCCATGTCAGTCACACCTCCACCTCGTTCTGCTATCCTAACCAGCATGAAAAAGAAACTCCACACTCTGAGCCAGATTGAAACTTCGATTGCATCAGTTCAGGTATGTTTTACTGCATCATATTCTTGGACATTTTATTTTTTAAAAATAATTTACAGGGGAGCTCTGGTGGCCTAGTGGCAAGAAGCTGCACTGCTATCCCAGAGATATGAGGTTCAAATCCACTAGATGCTCTGCCGGAGAAGGAGGGGCCATCTCCTCCTGTACCAGTCAGATCCAATTTGATGGTACACACACAGAAAATAATAAAATAAAATTAAAAAAAAAATAATTTACATGTTTGTCCTTGGCTTCTAAATCAAAGAAGCTCCCCCCCTCACTTTTATTTTTAAGTATTTTTTTTTCTTAATAATTCTTAACTGTCAAGGTTGGGTCTTGAAGCAGTATATCAAACCAGGAGTAAAAATGCATGAGACTTTTTAGTAGATTTTGTAACTACATTGCCTTGCACACCAAGGGAACCTGTATAATTAGAAGAACTTTGATTATTTTCTCTATCTTTTGAAATGTGTACCTCTCCATGTCTCCTATGTGCAGTTTGTTTGACTTGTTATGAATAATATCTAAGAAGATTCAGCATTTCTTACCTTTGTTGTATAGTTAGGGATCTCTGGTGGCCTTGTTGTTGTTATGTGCCGTCGAGTTGCTTGCGACTCATAGCGAGCCCTATGTCAGAGACAGTGCAGTTGGCACAGGACAGAACAGAGTTTAGGGCTGCAAGCGACTCGATGGCACATAACAACATTAGTGGAAAAATTAAGGTTCATTATTTCTGTGCTACCTTAAAATTAATAAACTTTTTTGAAGTTCATGTCCTTCAAAACAGAAATAACCTTTTTTATATAGGCTATGAGAGAATAGCTATGTTTGCAGGTTTGTTAAGGTTTTTTTTTAATTTTTATTGGAAAGTTTACAAAAACAAGTTCATTCACCCGATCAGACACATACTGTTTTGTACCAGTATAACTGCACATTTCTTGTCTCCTTCCTGTAATTCTCATTGCCATTAATCCTTCTGTCCTGTTCTATCCACATTCTGGGTTTGATCCTTGGACACATGCTGCTCTTTTGACTTGATGTTATTGGATAGTCTAAGGAGAGAGTGCCTCCCTGGTGTTACTGGTGTTACAGATCTTATATTTTCTAATTTGGGAAGATGAACTCTGACCGTTTGTGATTTTTTTAAGAGGGAAGTAGTGTATGCTTCTCTCTGTTTCTGAGAGACACAATAGAAGAACATGAATTTCTCTTTGCTAAATATTGGCTAATAGCACAAAAATGTTGTTATTATAAACTGGAGGGGTTTTAGCACTTAACGACATCTGTGGAATTAACGATTTTTCACCTTTCATGATCAGATGAGAATTTGTTGTTGTGTACCGTCGAGTCAGATCCGATTGGCACAGGAGGAGATTGTCCCTCCTTCTCCAGCAGAGCATCTGTTGGATTCGCGCACACACCTTTGAGATTGCTGTGCAGCTTCTTGCTACCAGGTCACCAGAGCTCCCTGACCTTTCATAATCAAAAGTATAAATGTATTTTCTTGTTGATAGCACATAGGGTGCAGTAGCACTGTCATGGCAAAATTTTTGTTTGGTTTTTTTAAAGACTTAAAAAAAGTAAAATAAAACTTAACTGCAAATTTAAGGCTAATTAACTGAAAACCAGATCTTACCTCCCAGTCTTGATTAGACTCATTCAAAGTGAAATAAAAATAAATTTCAAAAGGTTGGTTAAAGATTAGCATTTTAGCTGATACATGATCTGCACTCCGACCCCACAAAAAATGGAGCAGGATAAAAGAGAGAATAACAGTAGCGTAAATGACTCATACCTCATAGTCCATCTCTTGAACCTTTGTAGTCTCCAGGCCGTCAGCCTGGAGCATGGATGGTGTGCTGAACATTGACTGAGATGCTCCTGACTCTTTTCCAGGAGAAGCTAGCAGCACTTGAAGCAAGTATTGAGCAGCGACTCAAGTGGGCAGGTGGTGCCAATCCCGCTCTGGCTCCTGTACTCCAGGATTTTGAAGCCACAATAGCCGAAAGAAGAAATCTTGTCCTTAAAGAGAGCCAAAGAGCAAGTCAGGTATGGTGACTCAACTTGTGGTTTTGTTTTTTTACATTCAGTCACAGAATGATAGAATCATTAACCGATAGAACTGATGTGGAATTTCCTGTGGGATAAGTTACTGAAAGCTTTGAGTTCTTTGAGCACCAGGTTGTGGAGGGGGAAGGACTGATAGGTATTGGGGAGCCTCCCTTAGGCTGTGCCACAGCTGGTATCTCCCAAGGCCCTTACTGCCTTTGAGTGAAATAGTAACGAATGGCGTAAGCCTGTACTGAGAAAGAAACAGCAATTTAAATTTCATAAGTGTCTGAGGTTTTCCTCATTTGCAACAAAGGTTTGAAAAGGTATTTCAGATTTTTTTCCCCACAGGGCAATAAAATGTTCTATGATATGTACACTGCCAGGAATTTGTGAATCCAGAAAAATGAGAGAGGGAAAACTCAAGGAAATTTTCAGACAGGCACAAAACTACACTAATATGATGATACATATATCCGTCACTAGTTTTTAAATCATTGCTAAGTCCAATATTGATTCACAACAGTGTTATCATAAAAAAATCTTAGGATCTTGGCGAGCTCTGGTAGCCTAGTGGCAAGAAGCTGCACTGCAATCCCGGAGGTGTGCAGTTCAAATCCACCAGATGCTCTGCTGAAGAAGGAGGAACAATCTCCTCCTGTACCAGTCAGATCTGATTTGACGGTACACACACACACAAATAATAATAAAAAATTAAAAAAAAAAAAATCTTAGGATCTTTACAAAGATGCTTATTATCAAATACCTAGCCAGTATTTTGTGATCTTCATCGTAAAGTTAAGTGTAGACTTAGAAAAGGAATTAGTATGAAAGAAATGTTTTGTGACATTTGGACATAATGCAATTGCAGCTAAATACTAAGACTCTTTTCAAAGTGGCTTCTTATATATAAAAGGTTGTAGTGCTTCCTGATGGATATAATTTCATGAATGTGTTTTAAGCTTCAAAGTTGAATAAATCACACCAGCTTCCTGAAAAGGGATCCTTTGAGGGGGGAGAAAAAAAGCCACCAAAATGCTTCTTGGCCTTGACACAGCAAAGATTTTATGAAATACCTGCTTTTCAAAATAGTTGGGTCTCAAAAGATGTTTAAACCCAGAGCGTATTAATCAGAGTCGAGTCCACAAAACATTGGAACATGAGTTGCTTTTTATTACCTCTTAAAGCATTAGTATTTTTAATAATAATAATAAACAAATACTGTTATCAAAAGCAACAATAAATAAAAAATTATGTTTATTTAAGCTTTTGTTAGGAATTGAACTGCAGGCATATATCAGATATGTGTTCAGTTCTTAACTGTAGCAATAAAGTGAGTGTTATGATAAAACAAATCACTTGAGCATGTGTTTCCCAGTGCATATCAAGTTGTGGATGCCTGGTACTGTAGTTTATTATGTGTACAAAAGCATTATGAAAAGATTTTAAATATTCTGAGAATTACAAACTGTGTGACGGAGTGAGCACATGCTACTGGGAAAATGGTGCTTATAATCCTGCCTTGGCTAAGGTTTCCAGAAACTTGCCTTCAAGTTGTGGGGTTTGGTTTTTGTTTTGTTTTGTTTTTTAAATAAAACCCGGAAATATTTGCAGAATAGTGAAGTACAATAAAACAAGGTAAACCTTTATTTATCAAGAAGAGCCACGTTTTTGTGAGTTTTCCCCCTCCAATTTGTTTTGTTTTTAGGGTAAAATAATAGATTTATTAGAAAGTTACATCCCCGAAGGGATGTACACCTGTATATTTGAAATATGAAGGGGAGGAAGAACCACATTCTAGTCCTAAATAAACATTTGGAATGAACTGATCATTTTCATGTTCTTAGTTGCAACTAGATTCTTTGTGGAAATAATTTCCATCTTTTTTTGTTTCTTTCTAGGTCACTTTCCTCTGCAGCAATATCATTCATTTTGAAAGTTTAAGAACTAGAACTGCAGAAGCCTTAAACCTGGATGCTGCCTTATTTGAACTA
>NW_006399867.1:7620030-7621037 GCF_000299155.1 Elephantulus edwardii
AATTCAGAATCTGGTGGATAATATAAAGACTGTGCTCACTGGTCACAACCGACAGCTTGGAGATGTCAAACATCTCCTGAAAGCAATGGCTAAGGTAAGTCTGATGCCATCAGGACACACTCACTTCACTCCTCCCTTTTATAAAATTAGAGCTAATTTTATTTGTGGAAAAACAATGGCATTTTATAAACAAAAATCATCTTCTAGTTAGTCTTTTCATCAACAATAATTTGTACAGGCATAGTTACAGAAATGAATTGACTCACCCAGCTTGTATTAGGGGTTAGACTTCAGCAGCTTAGTTTCAGATAGTAGTCTCTCTCTCTCTCTGACCCCAGTCCTCATGGCTGTGCCCAATGAGATTGTCTCTTTATATATATATATATAATTATTTTGTGTGTGTGTGTGCACCGTCAAATTGGATCTGACTGGTACAGGAGGAGACTGTTCCTCCTCCAGCAGGGCATCTGGTGGATTCGAACTGCGTGCCTCTGGGATTGCAGTGCAGCTTCTTGCCAGTATGCCACCAGAGCTCCTTGAGATTCTCTTCTTCTTCTAGCATTTTATATGATCCTAAATAGGAAACTGACCCCCCACAATGATAAGGTACGTCATGGTCATAAAACAACAAATTATAGGATTTTAAGAGTTTTTATTTCATATTCGAAACAAAATTCCTGTAGAAGAAGAATTCTTTAGAGTCTCCCATTTTAGGGCTTTGACCAGTGTTCGTCTCCATTCAGGTTTAGCATCCAGGTCATTCAGATTGTAAAATTTTGGGCTTGTAAGTCGACTTTTGTAGCTCAGGCACTGCCAGTACATACCTTAACTGAAATACATCTAACTCGAAGTACTTGTTGAAACAGAGAAAATCTTTTTTTTTTTTTTTAAAAGTGTTTCTCTTTCAATTCTAGGATGAAGAAGCTGCTTTGGCGGATGGTGAAGATGTTCCCTATGAGAACAGTGTTAGGCAGTTCTTGGGTGAATATAAGTCATGGCAGGATAAC
>NW_006399867.1:7622707-7624199 GCF_000299155.1 Elephantulus edwardii
AACTCCTATGCAGTGAGCGTGTGGAAGAGAGTGAAAGCCAAGTTGGAAGGCCGAGATGTTGATCCAAATAGGAGGATGTCAGTTGCTGAACAGGTAACTTAAGTTACACATTTTCATGCTGCCAAAATAATATAAATTTAATGAATTCCCTTGTCTGTTGCCTTGATTCATTTTTCTTTTTAAAAATGGGATGCGTATTCTTTGTGTTTAGTATACAGTGTCCTTGGAAAGTTGAGATGAATATCCTATTTTCCAGTGGCCTGGCATCCATAATTTTTTCTTTTCAACACTGTTCTAATATTATTTATTTAGCACCTGGCTTAAATTCTTTTTGGGCAAGAATCACTCTTTGTCAGAAACCATGGAAGATACTCGCATGAGGAGTATTTTTACTTTAGAAACAGGGAGCTCTAGTGGCCTAGTGAGTAAGCAATACACTGATAACCCTAAGGTGGCGTGCCTCTGGTTGTTCAGATCCACCAGCTGCTTCAAAGAAGAACGGTAGACAGTCTCTGCTCGTGTGCTTTATAGCTTCTGAAAACCCGCCAGAGGTCAGCTATGAGGCAGTTTCGGCCTGACAGCATTGAGTTTAAAGTTTTGCTTTTTTAAAAAAAACACACAAAAAACAAACTGCTATGTCCCATGGGCTTTGTGCTTTTTTATGACAGGCTAAAGGAATTGATGCCTGGCTTTTTATTCTGATAGTTTTTACATCTTCTCTGACGAGTCTGAGGGCTTTGCCACATCTTTAGCAGCATTGTTTGTGCTTCAGCAGACCATTTTGGGCTTAGTTTGGTCCTGCTGGTGGCTCTGGGTCGTCTTAGAGGAAAAAAAAATTAGAGCTGTCCCAGTCAAAGGACATAATGTTGAACTGTTTCCTGGAATCTGTCGTGGTAGTTGTATGCCGTGAAGTCAGAACCTACCCAGGTCTGACCAGTGGATTTTTCAGAGACAGTAAATCACATGGGAGGAGATTTCCAGTCCTCCCTTGGAGCAGCTGGTGGATTCTAACTGTGTGCCTTTGGGATTGCCACACAGCTTCTTAACACCTAGGACACCAGAGTTCCCTAGAATCTGTATTCATATGGCATCTAAGCATTTCCCCTGTGACTTAAATACTGACTTACTCTGAGAGTACCTTTCAGGTCAATAAGATGCTCTTCAGCTAAGAATTTGTAAAACTCTTAAGGAGCTGTGACTTTGAGACCCATCCTTCCTGTAAGCAGTGGGATTAGCAAAAGTCCTGTTTACTCTTTTTTCCTTAGCACTGCTTATCCTTTGGACAATAACTAAAGAATTAGTGATTGGAAAAAACAGTCTCAAACAATTGGTGTAACTCCTAGTGAATCATGTTTTTCTAGTTTTAAATAGTTTAAAATACTCTCTTACCTATTTCTACAGGTTGACTATGTCATTAAGGAAGCGACTAATCTAGATAACTTGGCTCAGCTGTATGAAGGTTGGACAGCCTGGGTATGAATGGGAAGACAGT
>NW_006399867.1:7624860-7631327 GCF_000299155.1 Elephantulus edwardii
CCCTTTTACTGAATCTAGTAAATTAGTCATTTTTCAATTTCACTTTTATTTCAATCCTTGTATTTTATATATTTCCTCTTCAGTGCTTTTTTAACAACTTGTGTTTGGATTGATAAACAGAAATTTCTCCACAACCACTGACTACATGAAAAATTCAAGGATTATTTAAAGGTCTGGTGATCACATACAAAATGTAATTCTGGTTATTTATTTCTTTGATTCTATCATGTACAGTTTCCCAGAATTGTCACTGTACATTCAAAAAGCAGTGAATCTAACACATTTGATTTAGTGTACACTCCCCTTTACTCATAGTGTGCATTTTTTGGGTCATTCGAATTTTCCCTCTTCTGTGATTGCTGTAGTTTTTTTTCTTTTCTCTTCCCACCCCCTTTTCTCATAGAAAGTAGCTAATCCACTGTAATCTTACACCTTTTAGAAAACCAGGATAGAGTATCCATTAGAGTTTTACATTGTTGATGACGAATTAATAAAGTGATGTTGTGGTGGAGGTAGAGTGAATGTTTTTTGGATTCAATTTTCTCCTTTACAAGACGTAAATTAAAAGTCGTTTACGTGGCATTCTAGGACATGCACACTGGCCAAAAGTGGGAACCACCAACATCTTTTATTTAGTCTGTGAAGACCTTTGCTTTTTGCACAGTTTTGGTGAGGTTCCTCCCCTCACCCCCGTGATACATCATTAGGGAAGTCATGATCAAGGTTTATTTGGACTGGCTGTATAAGCTGAATTGTTGATCCACAAGAAAAATCCAAGCTTGAATGAGATCTTTAAAATCATATATGAATTCAGAGTGGAACACAATTCCTGCCTTTTACAGATCAGGTCAGTGGCTGTTTTTAGTTGCCTGGCTTTACAGATAAACTTTCAAAGTATTAAGGGGGGGAAAAATTCCATTTAGTTCTGGGCCTTACCTGTGTTCAGATTGCCACATTATCCTATAGTCTCTAAAGACCCATGAGAAAATGCTTTTCAGTATCTGTGCTTTCCTAATACTTTAACGAGTATTGCAAGAAAGCTGGTATTTTTTAAAACCCTGTGCTATAACAAGTTAAGGAAACTAGCATGTTAAATTTTATTTTCTTCATTTCAATTTTATTTTCACAAAACAACTTACCTGGAATAACAATGCCATATTGTCTTTTGCATGCTGCTTTATTTCCTTTAGGCTGTAGGAGCTATTGCATCTATCACTGTTTCACCTCGGCTCTGGAGATGGAAGCCAGTAATAATTGTCACAGGGAAACTTTTCATCACAGTGATAAAACTGTTTGTGCTCGCTTGTCCCTAGCGTACAGTTACTGCTTCCTTTATGGCAAAAGAAATAGGGGGATTTTATTGCTAGTGTCAGGCTTCAGGGGTACCTGGCACCTTCTCCAAGCAAACAGAAAACAGCTTTATTTAAATATGTGCCTCTGGTAAATTATGCATCGCTTTTATTTAAAAGTGGTCCCTTAGAGAGCAGTGTGGTCTATGCAGTAGGTGTTCCATTGTAGAGCAGATAGGAGTAACTGAAGACTTAACATGCACTGTGGGTGAGCTCTGTGTAACTTGGTTTCCTTTGGGATGTCATGCTGCAAGTCGTTTCTCCATTTTGGACTATTATAATTACGAGAACTCTTCAGAGTATTTAACTAGAGATAAAATGTCCTGGTGATACATACAATTGTGAGGACAGAGCTATAGTTGGGGAACATTTTAGTGTGCTACAGTTAGGAAGTGTTAGACACACGAAATACCTGTGGAAAGCCAGGGATCTTCTATCTTTCCTCTCCTCCCACTCCCTGTCTAAGATTTGGGGGTACAGAATAGCCTTCAAAAAACCTCTTCTATTGAAAGTACCCTTGGGGGTGGTGTTTCTTTTCAGTGTTTGTCATTGCTAGACTTTCTGAATTTTTATTAATCTGCAAAGCTCTGGTGGCGTTGAAGTTTCTGGAGCTGTCTGCATTTCTTGTTCAGTCTGTTAATTTGTTTTTCAGTGTCAGGTCACGAGCTCTTAGTATGTTAGATAATAGAATTCTTTTGTGTCTTAATGTGGTCAGTTGTTTTATGTGAGATTTCTACGTGACAATAATTAGGCTCTTGATCTCCTTCCTTAAGTTGCTTTCTTTGAGCCCAGACCCTAGGTTTGGGGCTTCAGTTTGTAATACAAAGAAATACTTTATAATTTCTGCCCTTAACACTCCCCTTTCTTATCTAATTTTCTTAAGTGTCCAATGTTCAGTGTTATCTCTCACTTTTGTTTTAGATTGTGGTGGTTCTGATGTTTGAAATTTAAGGAGAGAGCCATTATAATAATACTGAGCAGGGAAATGCCAAGTACAGCCAAATATTAGCGTTGACGTGCAATCTTAGGTCCTTTTTAATCTGGGGTATTATAGGCAGTACTTCAAATGGAACAGTCTTCCTGGCCTATTTTCCTCCACATTGTTATAATTACTCTGGGTGCTGCACTTGTTTTGGTAGTTCTAAAATCAAAGGAGCTGGTACCTCTTCTTTTCTCATAGTTCTGTTGATATTGAAGCACCCGTAACTTAGCCTATTAGTTCTCTGTACGTACCTCAAAAATCAGTGAAATGTTTTACTCTTGACATCTTTAAGTTACTAATATAGGTACCTAAGGGAGGCAATTTTGTTTTCATTATTTGGATTGTGTTAGGAAGATTCCTCCATTGGGGGGAAAAAAAAAGAGGTAGCTAAATCTAAACTAGCTAAAATCAATGTTTTCCTAACACTGGGGAGGGGAAATGCAGTGTTAAACTTTTAAGGGTCTGTTCCAGTTTCCTCCTCCCCCCTTCTTTTTTGGCCTGGGTAGCAGTGTCACACTATTCCATATTTACAAAAGGGCATGTTGATTCTGAGAGAAGCTTTACAGGCCCAAGGGTTAGTTGTACAGCATGAACCACTTAATCTCCATGGGAATCTGGCTACACTTAATAGGGAAAAACGGTTGTGCTAATTAATATACAGTGATCATAAAAATAGCTTGAATCTTTAAAAGATGGTAAATTTGAGGAATTGCATGTTCTGAAATGCAGATTTATAGCAATTTCAATTAAAATAGGCTGATTAAAGGTACTGTTTTGATGTATTTTTTTTCTGACAATATCAGCTCCTATGTAAGTCTTGTGTCCATTATTTTTAAATTTCCCTTATAAATTTCCACCTGTAATGTCAGTGGCAGTCACATCATACTTTTTTTTACCCTTATTTTAAAAACAAATTGAATGAAATCTTCCTTCTCCTAGTAACATTGTATATGTTAAAAAGAGAAAAAAAAGGCTTCTCTGTACAAAAGGTTGTAATGCTTCCTGATGGTTATAATTTCATGATTGTATTTAAGATAAAAAGTTGAATAAATCACTCACACCAGCTTCCTGAGAATGTTTATAATGCATCTTTTGGGGGTGGGGGGAAACACTTGCATATTTGCATTGACATGGCAAAGATTGTATGAAATACCTGTTCAAAAAAATAAAGGTTTGGTCTCAAAAGGTCGCATTTAAGCTCTGAATTTATTGGTCAAAGAAGACTCCACAAGAATTTGGAACATGAGTTGCTTTTTCCCCCCTCTTCAAAGCACTAATATGTTTAATAATAACCAACATTCATAAAACAGTTGTGTTCCTTTTACCACAAAAAAATCTATTATTTTAATAGCAATAATTATTTTCCAATGGGAAAGGCCCATTAAAGATCTGTGTGTTGTTAAGAAGTATTTGCCAAAATTGATTAAGCTTCATTTTGGCAAGTACTTAGCATCAATACAGACCATTACAAGCATTAAAAATGTATATTCTCTTAGGTGGAAAGTTCTGAAGGATAATGGCGTTAAAATGTACATACATGTCCAGCTTGCTTTCCTATTTTGACGTTTGCATTTGTTGGTGATAGTGACCGTGGCCCAGTTTGCCTCACTGGTGTTTTCATGTTACTGTAACACTGAAAGCTGTGCCACTGGTCATTTTGAATGCTAGCTGTGGAGTTACACAGTAACCAAACTGGGGCTCGCTAGTTTGTCCTGTAGGGAGTCTTCAGACATTGCTTTCTTTTTGGTAAAGAAAATAAGTGAAAGCAGTAAATTTGTAACAACCTAAGTTGGTGCTGGTACCTAGCTGACTCTCCAGTGGATTTTCATGGCGAGGAGGTTGTTCTCCTCCCTCTTTTGAAGTCACTGGTGGATTGGAACAGCCAGAAAACACTGCCTTGAGCAGTGCAGCTCTAAGGACGATGCCACTACACTTGAAACGCCTAAGGGTCATAACAATTTTGTCAGTGACTGTGCTGGGAGACCCTTAGTTGGAAGGAACTCATTGTTAACAGTGGACTCCAGCTTATCAAGATCAACAGGATTTGTGTTAATTCATAAATCAACTGGCACATTTAAAAAGATCACACCCTGTGGAGAGGAGAAAAACAGTGCTTGAAACTACAGGACATTTTTTGTTATTAATTAGGCCAATCCAGAGTCTTAATGAAAAACAAGCAGTCTCCCTAGGCTATGAATTTGGAAACAGGTTTGTGGACACTTATCTTGAGTAACAGAAATACTCTTTGGAGAACCTATGCTCTTTGACTCTGGTTGGTTTCCTTCAGTGACCTCCCTTTCACAATCTGGTGTTTAGAAAGTCTTCCTCTTTTTATACAGAGAACTTGATGGGGAAACAGAAGCATTTTGTAGCAAAAACTCACTTTAGAAATGTCAGTGTTTAAAGCCTTGTCAGAACTCTGCCCTCATCTGTGGAAGTAGATGTTCCTGAGCCTACACTGTGTGTGCACTTGGTGCTTGATATTTTCACTAGTGTGACTTTGCTACTCCAAAAGGTTTTTATCTGATCCAAATGCTCCATCCCCATCCCAAGTTTATATGCACACTCAAATTCACAATCCTCTTTGCTTTCTTGGGCCAACAGTAGTATGAACTGTGCTCTCACAAATCTTGTGTAATTCCTTCAACATGAGTTATTTCATGACTGAAAAACAGATGACACAAAAGAAATTATGAAAAAATGGAACCTAAGCACTATGGTTAACATCAAACTTGTTATGTGCTGTCGAGTAGCTTGCAACTCTTAGCGACCCTATGTACAACAGACCTAAACCCTGCTCTATCCTGTGTGAACCTTATTGTCTCTGACACACCCACCCCCATTACCCCACTTACTGAATCAATCCATCTCATAGAGGGTCTTCCTCTCTTGCACTGTCCCTCCACCCTCCCAACGGTGATGTCCCTCTCCAAGGACCAGTCCCTTCCTGTAACATGTTCAAAGTGTGTCAGATGAAGCTTCAGAATCCTTGTGTTGCAGACTGAGGGTCCCAAAGAATAGAATAATTTTATAATTATTAATAAAGAGACAAACAGGAATAAGATAGAGCAGAGAGCATAAAACAGGGGGTCAGCAGTTCTTGACTGAAGACCTCAAGCCATGCTTCTCTGAGTATTTAGAATCATAAGATTAAAAAAAATCACAAGGAAGTACAAAACAAAGGATAATGGTGAAGTCTTTTACAGATAAGGCCAAGTTCCTCTTTATGCTAATCTCAAGAGTGAGGGGTTCATTTGACACAAACTAAGAACAATGTTAACTCCTAGGGAACGCCCCATTGCCACAAGGTGGCCTTCAGTTTGTATCAAGCTTCCCTCATTCCCAAAACAGCATTTGGTCTACTATTATTAAATTTGATAGTTGGCTTCCCTCACCCTTACCTCCGTGAAGCACCACACTTTCACTCTCCAGGACGAACCTATTTGTTCTAGCAGTCCATGGTGTATTCAACACTTCCTCCAGCACCACAGCTCAAAGAAATCAATTCTCTTAGCTTCTCTAGTCATTGTCCAGCTCTCCGTCACATAGCAAGCAATTGTGAAGACTATGGCGTAGATCAGGTGTACCTTAAATCTCCAGACTGATGTTGCTTTTTGGAACTCTAGAGAGGTAGGTCCCTGACAGCTAACTTACCCAGTGCAATTTGTCTCTTGATTTCCTGGTTGCTGGTACCAAGAGTATTGATAGTGGAGTAAACTAAAACTGTTAACAATCTCAATCTCTTCACCACCCATAATGATGCTGCTCCCAATTGGCCCAGTGGTGATCTTTATTTTCTTGTTGAGCTTCAATCCATATTGAAGCCTGCAGTCCTTGACCTTCTGTAGTAAGTGCTTCAGGTCCTCCTCAGTTTCAGCAAGCAGGTTTGTAACTTGCATAATGCAAGTTGTTGATGAACCTTCAGTCCTGATGCCACATTCCAGCGTCCCAGATGATTTGTTCTGTATACAGATTGAAAAGGTATGGAGAGAGGGAGCTCTGGTGGCCTAGTGGCAAGGAGCTGCACCACCATCTCAGAGGAACATAGTTGAATCCACCAGATGCTCTGCTGGAGAAGGGGGGACAATCTCCTCCTGTACCAGTCAGATCCGATTTGACGGTGTACACACACACAC
>NW_006399867.1:7631427-7645000 GCF_000299155.1 Elephantulus edwardii
TACACACACACACACACACACACACACACACACACACACGACAATCTCCTCCTGTACCAGTCAGATCCGATTTGACAGCACACACACACAAAAGGTATGGAGACAATACATCCTCAGTGGACCCCCTTCCTGATTTTGAACCATGTATTGTCTTCTTCCTCTGTTCTGAAGACTGCCTCTTAGTTGTAATACAGGTTTTGCATAAGTGCAATCAAATGTTCTGGGATTCCTATTCTTCTCAGAGTCAGCCTCAGTTTGTTGTGATCCACACAATCTAAATCCATAGTCAGTGAAACACACATTCCTCTAGTACTCTCTGCTTTCAGCCAAGATCCATGTAACATTAGCTATAATATCCCTTGTACCACAGCCTCTTCTAAATTCAGTGTGCATATATGGAAGTTCTCTGTTGACAGGTCGCTCCAGTTGTTTTTGGATAATTTACAGCAGAATCTTGCTTGCATGTGATATTAATGATATTGTTCAATAATTTCCACACTCTGTTGGGTGACCTTTCTTTGGAATGGGAACAAATACCTATCTCTTCCAGTCAGTCGGTCAGGTCGCTGTCCTTCAGATTTGTTGGCACAAATTTTAATGCATTTCGAAATCCTGGGGAGAGAAAAAAAGTCTCAGTATAGTTAATCTAGTTCCTCAATACTCTAAAAATGATTTTCATTGTAACATGATCTCGAAAGTTTAAATGAGAGTTTTTCTTAAATGACTTGAGTAACGACCAAAAATTCCCCAAGACTTCTTTTTCTCAGATTGCTTTGCCCTACTGTCCCCAACTAAGGTGTTATTTTTAACTGATAATGGTTGAGTGCCAGATCTGAGCTTTGTCCTATACTGTGCTGGCCTTATGTCCGACACGTCTGAGACCATTGCTCCAGACACCGTCAGTGTCTATCTTGTTGAGGGTGCTCATTGACCTGCCACCTTACCAAGGAAGAGCCTCTCTTTAACATGTCCTATATAAGTGAGGTGAAGCTTCACCATTCTTGCCTGGGGGAGCACCCTGGTTTCGCTTTCTCCACTAACGTTTGTTCTTTTGGTGGCCCATGGGATGGATGTTCAGCACTCTCTTCCAGCACTACAACTCAAATTGCAGCAAAATGTACTTAAACAGCTCTGTCCTCAAAACTTCACGATATGGGGCACTGATAACACCTGGCAAGGAGAGGGAGGAGAAGACGCCATATCAGCAAGGACCTGCCTGATGGGATGACAGAGGCCGCATGAACGACAAAGAGGTTAAATATTACATCCCCTTCTCCTCTTTCCGCACGTTCAGTGCAGCGGAGAGACTCCTTAAACTGCTTAGAAGTCCCAGGAAAGAGGGTGAGAGCACTGCCCCTGTGCCAAGCTCGTTAGGGAGTCAAAACATGCCCAAGGCAGCGGCCGTTAAACCGCTTCCGAAGGCGCAGGGCGGGGCGTCGTCCACTCTCTGGGCGCCGATTGGTTACTCCCTACCCCCCCCTCCTCCGCCTGCTCAGCCTGTCTGTCCTTTCGCTTTGATTTCAAGCCAAGCGCCGGGCAGTGGTTGGTTCGGGTACCTTTAAGCTTGAGCTCGGCCTACCCAATGAGAAGCGAGTTTCGCGAAGACTCTCGGGAAAAGCGGTCAGCCTATATAAGCGTTTGCGGGGCGTACCTTCGCGCTGGGGTCGCGGCGAAGGCTCGGCAGGGGTTGTTTTAAGGGCTTCCCAGAGCTTACTGAGGCTATACCTCGGGGACGATGGCGGAGGGCGATAATCGTAGCACCAATCTGCTGGTGAGTACCGGCGACCCGACGCGAGGGAACTCAGCAGGGCCTCCGGATTTCGGCGGCCCCAGATGGGTGATCGCGGCGGCCTCGTTCTCGGCACCTGCGGCGGGCCCGGCTTCTAGGCGCTGGCGATGCCGCCTTGCTCTTCGGGCTTCGTGGTGGCTCCTGCGTGACGGTCACTAGTCGTGTGGACTTCTGTCATTACCCAGGGAACGCTCGCCGCCGCAGAGCCAGCAGGGCGTGCGACTGCTGACCAAAGGCGGGAGGGGGTTGGGAAGGAAATGTGAGCAGGGGGGCCGACTTGGGGGGCAGGCCGAGCTGGAGGTGCGCGGGACCGCAGGCGGATGCAGGCTTACCCCCCCCCCCCGGTATTACCTGATAACGTGTTTTTCTCCTTACTAGTTAGGGGGCAGACGTGGAGGGTCAAAGGGCTGCTGCCGAGTGGGTTTAAGCCGGCAGGGAGGCTGCGAAGTCGCCTCGGGGGAGTAGTGGGGGCCGGCTGGGAGGACACTCGGACGTCTTAGCTGGACTTGAAAAGCCTCAGGGCCACAGGACGACAGGAAGAGACTAAGATAGAGTCGTGTCCAGGCGCATCTTGAAAATGATTGCAGGATCTGGGCCCCACCTCCCTAACCCCGGTCCCTCTCTCTCAGAGCAAGGCAGGCCACGTACCAGCACACCACAGTGGAAGGAGGAACCAGAGCATGCAGGTGGCTTTTCAAAACGCCCAGGTGCTAAGGAATTGACTTTGCCAGCAGTTCTGATTGTGTAGGATAGGCCCTTGGCTCTGGTTTTTAGAATGCGTGGCCTGCCCGCTTAAAAACATACCCACACGCCCCCTTCGCTGTCATTAGAGAGCCACACCCTCTCTTCTCTGTGCACACACCACACACACACACACACACACACACACACACCCATGCTTACCACCAGAGCGTTGCTTCAAGAGTCATTTGCAGTAGAAATATATAAAATCGTAAAAATGACATCACCTGAGGGAGCTCTGATGGCCTAGTAACAAGAAGCTGCACTGCAGTCCCAGAGGTATGCGGTTCGAATCCACCAGATGCTTTGCTGGAGAAGGAGGGGCAATCTCCTCCTGTCCCAGTCAGATCCGATTTGACTTACAAACACACAAAAAAATAATAATTTTTAAAAAATGACACCACCTGATTGAGTGACCTGTGCGGCACAAAGAGCATCTGTAGTAAGATTAAACTAAAATTCTCGTTGCAGTTTGCCTTAGGGATGACGTTTATAGGGACATCTGGCTAACTACATGTCCAAAGTAGAAGAGCTTCACAGTCTGTGTTTCTCAGATATATATTGGGAAAAGTGCAGCCAGGGTCTGCTCCTTGGAGGCAAAGGTGGTGAAGCTTCCGCTTTCAAACTTTGGACATGTAATTAGCCAAGTGAGGCTCTTCCTTGGAAAGGAACCTCCTCATGCTTTGAAAGATGGAAGGTCAGCGAAGGAGAGGGAGACACCACTCCCCAGATGGATTGACACAGTGACTTCAGCAATGGGCTCTAGTGTGTCAGAGATGATGAAGATGGCACAGGATAGGACAGGGTTCAGATCTGTTGTTCTTAAGAGTTGCTGGATGTTGTACTGAAGGCACCTAACAATTGGTTAACGGTTTTTCCTACTATCAAAATCATGGGCTTCTGTCACATTTTTGTATTTTGTTTTCCACAAGTCCTCACAGGAGAGGTCCATTTTTTCCCCCTCTGGTTGTCAAATTTGCGGAGAAATTTGAAGTCTAACCAGAATATCATAATGGACATGGTCTTAAGAAGATTAGATGCATTAAAAGAGCACATATAATTCAGTGAAAATAGTTTTCCTTGACTGTGATGCCAATGTCTCAGTGATTCGATTATCTAAAAAGCTATTTTAGAAATTGAACGCTGTCCAAAGTGAGTCTTTCCTAATGGACTTAAGAGTTTAAATCAATCAAAGTACATAAACAACAGATTAATTCTAACCTTCTGAAATGAGTGAACCAACTACTCTGAACTCAGTTTAACTGTAAAATGGGCCCAGCTGTCCCCACCTCCAGGGCTCTACTGGGCAAAGTATCCCCAATACTTGGAAAGTGACCAGTATGTCATAGGATTCCCCCCGACCCCCTTCTTTGTGTGGAACTAACAGCAGAAGTTTTCAGAAACTATAAGATCGTGATTTTTCCATGTCTGGTAACTTAGAAGAATTAAACGCTTCAGGAATCTCAGAAATGTTGAGATGGGTAAAGTGATCGCTCTCCGTCGTCTGTAGGCTGCAGAGACGGCGAGTCTAGAAGAACAGCTGCAGGGATGGGGAGAGGTGATGCTGATGGCCGACAGAGTCCTCCGCTGGGAAAGGGCCTGGTTTCCACCTGCCATCATGGGCGTGGTCTCCTTGGTATTTCTGTAAGTGCCCTATTACATTACTGCGGTTTGTGCTTGGTCAGTAAGGGCTCAGGTAAGGCACAGCCTCCATTTAGGAAAGTGCCTTGAGTTATCTGTAATGTATAATCTGTAACGAATCCCCTTCCTTAGAGCCCTTGGCCTAGTCTTCAGAACTTCTAGTACTTAGATAAGTTGGTAACCTAATGCAGGTGAATTCAATCAGTGGCTCTCATACTTTTTGGCCTGTCGCTTCTTTATACCCTTAAAAATCATGAACCTCAGAGAGCTTTTGGGTGTTGACATTTCGTTTTCTTGAAAACAAATTTTGAAACTCATACACATTATTACAACATGTACCATTAGCTCTATTGCAGTCATGGTCTATTGCCATGAAGCGTCTAGAAAGCTCCACTTTTGAGAGATTTGAATGGAAAGGGTCAATAATGGCTTTGAGAAACAGTGGGTTTAGTGAATGAATTAAACACACTAGCCAGGAATAATAGTGACTGTGGGCTTAAAAAAAATTTTTTTTCAACCTTTCTTTCTTTTCGAACAGGACAGTCTACTATCTAGATCCGTCAGTCCTGTCTGGTGTTTCCTGTTTTGTGATGTTTCTGTGCTTGGCTGACTACCTTGTTCCCATTCTTGCACCTCGCATTTTTGGCTCCAATAAATGGTAGGTGGAATCATGGATTGGGATCTCTGGGAAGTTAGTTACTACTGAGTCTGATTAAGAATGCTGCAATGAACACAAAGAATTGTCTCTTCAGTAGATATGGAGGGGCTTGGTTTCTTAGTTCTTTTGGGAAGGATTTCTTAGCTGATTGATATGAGCAGTGAATTTCCAGTTCTTCTACTTTGGGCATGTTGCTAGGAGAGGCCATTCCTTGGAAAGGGACATGATGCTTGGAAGGGTGGAAGGCTGGTTGTTGTTGTTATGTGCCGTCGAGTCGTTTGCGACTCATAGTGACCCCATGTACAACAGCCCTAAACCCTGCTCTACCCTGTGCCAATCTCATTGCCTCTGACACACCCATCCCGATTACCCCAGTTACTGAATCAGTCCACCTCATAGAGGGTCTTCCCCTCCTGCGCTGTCCCTCTACCCTCCCAAGCATGATGTCCCTCTCCAAGGACCTGTCTCTCCTTACAACATGTCCAAAGTATGTCACACGAAGCCCCAGAATCGTTGCCTCCATGGAGTAGCCTGGTTTAACCCTCTCTAGGATGAATCTGTTTGTTTTCTTGGCAGTCCATGGTACATTCAATACTCTTCTCCAGCACCACAGCTCAAAGGCGTCTGGTAGGCTGGTAAAAAAAGACGATGATCCTCAACCAGGTGGATTAACAGAGTGACAACTGCAGTAGGCTTGTGTGTGTCAGGAAACGTGAAGATGGCACAGGAGAGGACTGTTGTCCATAGGGTCGCTGTGGGTCTTTCTCGAGTCTCCATGATGCTATTAGAGCCACTATTTATTTTAATTATATAGGACTGCTCTTACGTTTAAGGTGGAGAAATTGAGGCAGTGCAGTGGTAGAGAAGCAGCCAGAAGCATGGCCAGTACTTTAGAATTAAAGTTCAAGTTCTTTGAATTTATTTGTTAGAGGAAGTCCTAAGACCTGGTCAGTGACCAAGGATCATGTGACTAAGGATCATGTTACAGGACTTTAGTTTCCCTTTGGAATGCTGAATTTCTCACTTTTAATCCCAAAAATGGCTAAAATTGGATGTTGGAATAGATTTTCTTCCTCTCAGCTGCTAGTTCCTTGGTTGTTTATTTTAATAGGTTGTACCTTTAGTTTTTTATTTAGCAGATGACAGCAAATGAAAACATTCTAAAAAATGGTAATTTTAAGAGTCTGTACTTTAGGAAATTTTTTGAGAACAAATCTTCAAAAACGTCATGGGAGCAGTTTGCTTCAGTTATGTAATAATTAAACACGTTTGTTTTAAAATGCTTTCCCTAAAGCAGAAAAGATCAGTGTTAGGCTTGTTTTTTCACTTGAAGTAAATTATGGGACTGCTTTGGGGAGGCATTTGTGACCATGCATTGTAACAAATTTAACTGGCATTGGGTATCTTTCCCCTTCTAATCTGCCAAATTTGTAACTCCTGAAGGAAAGTTTTCAGAAGTAAACACTGATAGTTTCCTGGTAATCAGTACATGATTCATTTTCTCACCAGAGCAAAAAAAAGGGTTTGGGGTTGTTGTTTTTTAACCATTTGGGGAAGGGAGGACAAACATTGCATTCCATGACCACAATTTGATTGGCAGAATATAAAGTCTGGTTGCTTACATAATGTCCAAGGGCCTTCTGCTGTATCCATCACTGCAGTTTTGACAGGATGAGGGGTGCAGGAGACAGAAAGCCACACAGGCCTCAGGGTTGTGCCGCTGAGCTCACAGGGAAACCTCCAGCAGCCAGATCTCAGTGAACAGGTTTTCCTCCTTCACCACTCACACTCACAGCTTTTCAAAAAGCATTTTATTGCAGCCGCGCTTTGTCTATGCTTTAACGCCAGTACTTTCTACTTTATTGATGAGTGCACACATAGAACTATTTGATGGCAATGTCACACCCCTCTCAGGAGAGTGAGAGCATTCCAATGGGCTGTAAAGGCCCAGGCACATTAGGATCTGCAAAATAATAAAGAAATCAACACTGATTGCTCCGTGGTCCAAAGTAATCCTGAATCTTCTTCTGTGATACTCGTTAAGCTACAGTAGCCAGGGCAGTGGGGATGGTGAGTCAGAGTTAGTGAGACTGGTTTAGCACAGGGCAGGCTTCAGAACTGTTGCACATAGGGTCGCTATGAGTCGCAGGTGACTTGACAGCACATAACAACACGGTGTGGATTTAGAGACTCAGGTTGCCATTACTTTGAATATAAAAATACAGGTACATACACCTCCTTATGGAAAAACCTGTTCCTGTGTTACAGCAAAGGTCTTCAGCACTTTTTCACCTGGCTCGGATACGACTTTTTTCTTTATAATGTCTTTAGGCGATAGCTCTTCAAGAGGATGATCTGTTCCTACTCTAGCGGTCTGTTTACATTGAAAATTGCTTTTCCAGGACCACTGAGCAGCAGCAAAGATTCCACGAGATTTGCAGCAATCTCGTAAAAACGCGACGCAGGGCCGTTGGCTGGTGGAGACGCCTCTTCACACTGAAGGAAGAAAAGCCTAAAATGGTAATACTTCAGCTGCGATTTGGTTTTAACCAAAGCAAAAATTTAAGACTCAATTTTAGTTCATAGTAGATAACCTTTTTGTTGTCATAGAGTTCTTTTTTCACTATCTGTTTAACTTCTGTGATTACTCTTGTAAATCTTTATGTTAGGTACAGTCAGTACAAGTTTATAGTTTACATTTTTTTTTCCACTCTAGGAAAACAATTTTTAAAAAAAAAATCCCCAAACTAGAAGATGTATACTTAGAAAGCATCTATTCTCACTCCACATTATATGAGGTTACTATGTGAAATGACGAATTGTAAAAATAGCTTAATTGTAAGGAGAGAAAATGTTTCTAAGTTCTATAAAGTTACATGTAATGGTGTTTTCTAGAATATCTTAGTATTAAGTATTTATATATAAAAGTGGAATTATTTTCCAATTTTGGAAATGAACTCCTGAAATGATACAACTATGTTTAGTCTGCTTCTAAGAGCTGGCTCTTGCTCTTTTTATTCCTAGTACTTCATGACCATGATCGTTTCTCTGGCTGCAGTCGCCTGGGTGGGACAGCAGGTCCACAACCTTTTCCTCACATACTTGATTGGTAAGTCTCTGAGGAAGCAGGACAGGTACATCCTGGCCAGCTGAATATAACTTCTTCAGTCAACAGTGGCATAGTGCTGACATAGGTCATGTCATTGATCAAGGGTCTGTGGCAGTGTAGAGAGCCCAGTTCCCTGTTTTTAGGAAATTAAAATCTTGAAAGTACCATGGACAGCTAGGAAAACAGACAGGTTCGTCCTGGAGAGGATGAAGCCAGGCTTCTCCTTAGAGGCAAGGATTCTGAAGCTTTGTCTGACATACTGTGGACATGTTGCAAGGAGGGACCATTCCTTGGAGAGGGACGGACATTATGCTTGGGAGGGTGGAGGGATAGCGCAAGAGAGGAATGAAATGGATTGATTCAGTGACTGGGGTAATGGGGTTAGTAGTTGTGTTAGAGACCATAAGATTGGCACAGGATAAAGCAGGATATAGGGCTCTTGTATATAGGGTCCCTATGAGTCCCAAGTGACTCAACGGCACTTAATGACAAAAACAACAAAGTCTCAGAGGGCAGTTAAGACAAAAGACTGTAACCCAGGTTGACAGTAATGTACAAGAAAGAAAAATAAGCAGTGCATGTTATCTCAAGTTGGAAGGCTATGAAAACAAGTTCCTGGGGATCAAGCCCAAGAGAAATGAAGAGATTTTATGTTGCCAACCTATTAGCTGTCTGAAATAACTGAGACACTGCCTTCCATAAAGTGTATTAACTTTTAGGAAGCTCATTGGTGGCTCCTTAATTTTATTTTGTTTGTTTCAGTAACTTCCGCACTGTTGCTTCCTGGACTAAACCAACACGGCATCATCTCGAAGTACATTGGAATGGCCAAGAGAGAGATTAACAAGCTTCTCAAACAAAAAGAAAAAAAGAATGAATAATGTATCTGCTTTCTTCAGTGTGACTGATGGGAGTAAGTGTCCTCCCTGGGAACAGTTCAGACTGTGCTATCTGTATAGTGAAATGTTACACAAGTAGCTCTTTGCTCTCCCTAACTCTGCCCTTAGTGAATAGGAGTTCATCACTTGTCAAGTAAGGCTTTATGCACGGTGTCTTCACGCCCAGTGTGGCTGGTGTGTTCTCATCAGTTGACTTTCCCTGGACAACACATTAATGAGTACTAACTTGTTTTGATTTTTCTGACCCATCGTTAATTAACTTCTTTTTAGGCAATTTTCTTTAAAATGAGAGAGCAGTGAATTTTATCCTTTGATACCTTTAGTTTCCAGTGACTGTTCTTAATTGTTCGAGTTAGTCTTTGCTTGAGCCAATTATACAACATAGTGGTCTGTGGCTGAAGGAAGTACGTCTGCTTATAACAGCTCTCTGGCTTCACGAATACAGAGACCAATTTCACCACTTCCCTGAGGAAGAGACCAGGTAGGGTTCATTCCTCATTCTGCTGCTTTTTACTTCGGAGGAAGAGTCCCCAGGGGATAAAAGTGAAACTTAATTCCACATCCCTAGTATGTGTTTATTTCTCCATTGAGTGGAGCTTAGCAATTGGTAGGAAGCATTGACCTTTTCTCCTAGATGGGGAATCTGATGGACATTGAGCTCCTGAGCCCTCACAGATAGACTGTAATGGAGTAAATCCTTTGAAACAACGGGCTTCCAAAAGGTAGTGATTAAGAATTTTAAGATAATTTTAATTACAAATGTTCAGCTGACTGGGAATGAAAGTGCACAGAAGCTTAAGATACCTGTCTATCACCTTTACTTTAAGCCCAGCCAGTGAAGGACAGGAATCTTCAGTTAGTCAAGATTCTTTTCTGTAGAAAACAGCTTATCCTAATTTTTCCAGACCACAGTAAGTCTTTAACAGGAGCCTGATGATTCTCCATGGCGTACTGGTGGTGTCAGTCCAACAGCTTTGGAATTGAGGGAAGGGACTGGGCCAGCATCTGACTTTTTTCCTAAATGTTTCTCAGAGGAAGGCAAGGGCTGTTGGTGAGAGCTGACTACTGGCAGTGGTGTCCTCTGGTCTCCACAGACTGTGTAATTCTTCAGAGAGCTGCTTAGATCCATTCTCTCCATTTCACTGACTAGAACTTTAAAGTAGTTGGAAGCAGTAGGAGTGATCCATTGAAGGCCAAAAATGTTGGAACATAATTGGGAGCAATCCTTAAACTCTGATTAACTAGGTGTGATGTAGTTTTGTGAATTTATTGCACTGACACTGTAAAACTTGTACCTGTGGTATATCTGTCTCTTAAGTATATGTTTCTTCCTCTTCTATACTGTAGACAGTAGCACTCATGTAGCATTTTTTTTTAATGTTTCATACAAAAATTACCTTAATTTTATATGTTTCATCATTGTAAATAAGCCAGTCTTCCTTTCTGGGGATTTTTTTTGGTGTGTGTATGTGTATATATGTTCAACTGATAAACTACTTCTACAGTTTAATCCTGTATTATTTCTTCTACTTTGTTTTGTGTAAAAGGAGAAAAATTTAAAAAAAAACTGGAATCTCTCCTTGTGTCTTCCTTTATAGTGTACTGTTAGGGGTTGTTAAGTTGGTGGTAATTGATAATTGTCACAGAGTGAAAGCCTGCTCCGTCCCGCCCCGTCCTCCATAGTCAGTACGTTTGAGCCCACTGATGTGCAGATGGGCTTCCTCCTGTTCATTTAACCAGGCATGCCGTCCTCCTTCAGTGACTTGTCCCTCCTGGAACCATGTTCAAAGTGTGTGAGGTGAAGTCTCTTCATCCTTCTCAGGAGCATTCTGGCTGCACTTCTTCTAAGAAAAATTTCTTCACCTAACAGTCCATGGTATGTCCCATATACAATATAACAACTCAGAGGCAGCAATCCTATAGACTTTGGCATGCATATAAATGCTTGAGAAAATGCTATGGCTTGGGTCAGGCCCCATTTTAGTTTTAGCCTTTTTTTTTCCCCCACAGGACTCCTGTGATGCCCAGTTTATTTTGAAAAGCAAAGAGAATGATTTCATTTTCAGTAGTTTCCACATGAATCATAAACTAAATCATGGCATCAAGCATGTCATCTCAGATATCTCTCTTTTTCCAACTCTCATAAGCCATATTTCTGCTCCACAGTCATTACAAATTATTTTAAGTTATTTTGAAAAGAAAAATGCTGCTCTATCAACTATAAATGGCATATTATATTTTAGCTTTCAACCTTTAAAAAGTTTTTTATATTTTTTAAAATAATTTTAATGAGCATTTACAGAAATTTTGGATTTCCATTCATTCATTGCTGCAAGTTTTAGTCTTTAATTTGACACCTTTGCCTTTGAAAGCAGATTGGCCAAATGTGATACGCTATCTGGTTTTTTGACTACAACTTATGGATCCAGAGACTATAATTGTCTGGATTTAAGGAAAACAAAAATCCTTGACATTGGATAACTTTCAGTTTTTCCTGTTTATCAAGATGTTGCTTATTGGTCCACTTGTGATTGTTTTATTTATGCTGACATGTGAACCATACTGAAGGCTGTATCTTTCATTTCACCACTTGATCTTCATCAAGTCCTTTTCCAGCTAGCAAGGTTGTGTCATCTGCATACTGCAGGTTATTAATGAGTTATCGCACCATATTCATGTAGTCTAGTTTCTCAAGAGTGCTGAAGAGCAACGATGTCAGTTTAGATACAAAGGTGCACCTAATCCAGGTCATGGTTTTCTCAATTACTTGTTATGTTTCAGAAAGTTGGACAGTAACTAAGGATGACAGCTGAATAGATGCCTTCGAGCTATGGTGATGAAGAAGAGTCTTGAACATTTCCATGGACAGCCAAGAAAACAAATGGGTCTGTCTTGGAGAGGGTGAAACAAAGTCTCTCCATGGAGGCTAGGATTTTTTTTTTTATTTTATTATTTTTGTGTGCGTGTACAGTCAAATCAGATCTGACTGGTACAGGAGGAGATTGCCCCTCCTTCCCCGGCAGAGCATCTGGTGGATTTGAACCATGCACCTCTGGGATTGTAGTTGCAGCTTCTTGCCACTAGGCCACCAGAGCTCCCCCAGAGGCTAGGAATTTGAAGCTTTGCCTCACTTACGGCACATGGCCAGGACAGATTGGCCTATGGAGAAGGACATTATGCTTGGAAGGGTGGATGGACAGTGCAGGAGAGGAGGACCCCAGCTGAGATGGATTGATACAGTAACTGGGGCAATGGAGGTGGGTGTGTCAGAATTAGTGAGGCTGGCTCAGGACTGGGAAGGGTTCAGAGCTGCTGCACATAGGGTTGCTATGCATTGCAGGCAACTCAATCAATAATCTATGACAAGTTTGGAAGCAGAAGTGGCTCCACTTCCTAAACAACTTCCTTCCAGAAACTCTATGAACTTTGATAAATGTCAATAGTTGTTGAGGGGCTTCAGGCCATAGTGTTGCTAGTCTTGCTCAACTCCAAGGCAATCAGCAATAGCAACAAGAAGTGTCATGAAAGAAAGCACCCCTGACACATGGTATCCCCTTGTTCTCTTTGAACAAATTCATTATGAGCACAATTTTAGTGTTCTGGAATTCCTATTCTTCATAATGTTACGGATAGTCAAATGCTTGCCCAACTTTCTGGCATTTCAGCTTTCTGCCAAATTCCATCTGTCATCCTTGTTCCACATTGTGTTCAGAATCTGGCTGGAATTGCTGGCAGTTTCCTGTTGATATATGACTGCAATCTTTTTTTAAAAAAAAATATGTAATTGCTTTACGGAGATATAATTAACAAGGATCTACTCATTTAAGTGTACAAATCAGTCTGAAAATCAAAAGGGATGAATTTGGCATTTCCCAAGCTGAAGGAACTGAAGAACAAATTCAAACCTCGAGTTGCAATACTTAAAAGATGCTATGGGGGCGTGATGGCTCCTGCCATGCAGCCGGCTGAGATCCAGTTTGCCCAGCGGCTGGCGTCGAATGAAAAGGGGATCCGGGACCGGGCCGTGAAAAAGCTGCGCCAATACATCAGCGTGAAGACGCAGAGAGAGACAGGAGGCTTTAGCCAAGAAGAACTTTTGAAAATTTGGAAAGGACTCTTTTACTGCATGTGGGTACAAGATGAACCTCTCCTACAGGAGGAACTAGCAAACACTATATCCCAGCTCGTCCATGTTGTTAACAACTCAGAGGTGCAACACCTGTTCATTCAGACCTTTTGGCAAACCATGAATCGAGAATGGAAAGGGATTGACAAGCTACATCTGAACAAGTACTACATGTTGATCCGTCTGGTCCTAAGGCAGTCCTTTGAAGTGCTGAAGCAAAATGCCTGGGAAGAAAGCCAAATCAAGCTTTTGCTAGACATCTTAATGAAGGAGATTTTGCATCCTGAGAGCCAGTCTCCAAATGAAGTGAAGTTCCACTTTGTTGATATTTACCTGGATGAACTAACCAAGGTGGGAGGGAAAGAGCTTCTGGCCCATCAAAATATCAAGTTTATTGACCCATTCTGCAAAATTGTTGCCGAGACTAAGGACCAAGCATTGGTCCAGGCAATAGCTAGGCGTGTTTTTTAAGTCATTGTGGATCAGTCTTCTTTTGTACCTAACAAGATGGTGGAAAAGCAGAGAAACAAAGTGTGTGACCCTGAGCTTTCTAAAGAAGAAATCTCTGAGAAGGAGGTGACAACAAGAAAAGCAAACAAAAAGAAGACAG
>NW_006399867.1:7648920-7657012 GCF_000299155.1 Elephantulus edwardii
TTTTGTACCAATGAGGGAGTTTTTCTTTTGTTTTTCAAGGAGAGGAGCAAACGGGGGAGGGGGGAGGGGTTTGTGTGGGGAGAAGGGTGCAACAATGAAGGAATGGAATTCCAAAATCTCTGTAGATGTTCATTGAAATGAAAAATAAACAACCTAAATTAAAAATAAATAAATAAAAAAGTGATGGGCTTTGTTCCCAGTTCTTTTACATCTCCCGACTCCTTCATTCTTCCTCCTTTCAACCTCCTTTTCTTTTCCATATTCTTTGGTTTATATGTGGTTTCTCAGTTAATACATAGGTAATAGCTCTTATTTTTCTTAAGTTTTAACTACTTAGGTCTATCTGGATGTAAGGGTGGAAATACATTTGATGGAAATACTTGTGTATATTTAATGACCCAATTGCTCCTCTGGAGCTTGTACGTTCAAGAATGATTAATCTGTGTAATAAACTGATTACTACAGTCATTACATATAAAAAAAAAGGTGATCAAACAGAGTGTGGGAGTTATCAAACAATATCACTAATACGACATGCAAGCAAAATCTTCCTGACTATTATCCAGAAACAACTAAACAGTACATTGATGGAGAACTGCCAGAAATACAAGATTGGTTAAGAAGAGACCATGGCACTAGGATATCATTACCAATGTCTTGGATTTTGGATGAAAGCAGAGTATCAGAAGGATGTCTATTTGTGTTTTATTGAATATGCAAAGGCATTTGACTGTGTGGATCACAACAAAGTAATGGTTAACATTAAGAAGAAAGGGAATCCCAGAACAGCTGTTGTATGAACAGAGCAAGTGAACACTACTGATTTGAAATCAAGAAGAGTATGTCAGGGATGTATCCCTTCTCTATATTTTTCAATCTTTATACAGAACAGATCATTTTGGAGGCTGGACTTTTTGAAGTAGAATGTCGGGATTGGACATCAACAACCTGCTTTATGTAGATGACACAACCTTGCTTGTTGAAACAGAGGAGGACATGAAGCATTTGCTGCAGACCATCAAGGACTACAGTCTTCAGTATGGATTGTAACTCAACATCAAGAAAACAAAGGTTCTCACCACCAGGCCACCTGGTAGTAAGACAGATGAAGAAAAGATTGAGGTGGTTAATAATTTCATCTTGCTGTGATCCACTATAAACTTCCTTGGCACCAGAACTCAGGAAATAAAAAGACAAGTTGCTTTGGAAAGTCAGCTGCCAGGGACATTTCCAGAGTGCTGAAAAGCAAGGATGTCAGTCTAGAGACTAAGATGTGCTTGATCCAGGCCATGGTCTTCTTAGTTGCTTGCTATGCATCTGAGAGCTTAACAATGCATAATGAGGGCAGAAGAAGAATTGATGCCTTTGCGTTATGGTGCTGGAGAAGAGTACTGAACATACATGGACCAACAAGAAAACAAACAGGTCTGTCTTGGAGAGGGTGCAACCAGGTTGCTCCTTGGAGGCAAGGATTTTGAAGCTCCATCTCACATAATTGGGTCTTTTCTTTCTTGTCTTTTTAACCTTTCTCTTCATGTATGATGCCATCCCACAGCTAGTTTGGTTTGTGTTTATTAACATTCAGTAAGTCAAATCTATTCTTGAGAGGGTCTCTGAATGCAGTTGGCATAAACTCAAGATAATACTTGGATTCTCTCCTGAATTTTTTATCTTCTTCAGCCTCAAATTGAATTTGCATATGAACAATTAATATTCTATTCCCTTGTCAGCCTCTGCCATTCTTGTGACTGATACGGAGTTTCTCCAATGTCTCTTTCCATAGATGTAGCTGATTTGAATCTTGTTTGTCCCATCTGTTAAGGTCCATATTTAAGAGTTTTCATGCTGAAAAACAGAGGTCCTTTACTTTGTTGAAAAAAGGTATTTGCAATGAGTAAGTTACTGATCTACTAAAATTCTTTATCATTTGATCTCCCATGACACACTTATCTCTAAGGCCATATTTTCAATTATTAATCCTGGTTTCCAACTTTCACCTTGAGTAATTACGAATGCATCTTGTTAACATTTTTTTATCAATTTCAGACTGCAGAATTTGATCAAAGCTTCATTTTATCTTTGTCCTCAGTCATTGGTGTGTATACTTATAAAACATCACCATTAACTGGTCTTCCTTGTGGGTATATCCTACCATTACAATGCGGTCTTTCAGGGAAGGTCTTGAAATGTTCTGATTGACAGTGGATGTGATGCCATTCCTCCTTGTCATTCCAGGTATACTGTCATCTGATTAAAAAGAACCCATTAACAGTCTACTTCACCTCATGTGTCTAATTGTACTTTTTTCTTAAAAATATGGACCGTTTCACGAATTTCCCCACCATCTTTGTACAGGAATAATGCTACTTTTTTCTGTATTGTTCCAATTTTAGTATATGTGCTGCTGAAGCGAGCACTCATTTCGCTTTTTTCGACACCCAGATTCTTGATAGACATACTTCATACATTCCATATCTGGTTTGAATGCTTGCAGTTGTTCTTTCTTATTTTGAGTCGTGTCACAAATGCCAGTCTTACGTTGGCTAAAAGCTTTATTCCATTCATACATCATTAACGTAGCCACCAGCTGCTCTGTGGGAAAAAGACTATCTCTTCCCATTAAAATTTACAGCCCTGGAAACCCAATGGAGGGTGGATATGGTTTGGACTTGGAGATATCTTTTGGGTTTTTTTCCCTTACTCATATTTTCGGTACCTTCCAACTCCCCAGTGCACATCTATCTTCCAGTACTATATTGGACAATGTTCTGCTGCTATCCATCAGGTTTTCATTGGGTAATTCTCTCAGGTCCTTTTTTCCAATGCCTAACTAAAACCTGGCCACCATGGCTGACTCCGCTAGTATTTTAAATACTGGTAGTGTGCCCACAACGTGCAAGCCACCACAGTACCACAAACTGACAGGTGAGTGGTGGAATAGAATGTGTCCATGACCTCATTTATGAATCCAAGTCATGAACCGACCTGCGTGGTTATTATATATCTGTCAGCTGTTCTCTAAGCATAATGAAATAAAAGGTTTAAATGCCTTTCATTCCGAAAACATCTAGGCATTTGCTAGAGAGTAAGGAAAACAGCAATAAGAAGATGGGGTAAAGGTCAGAGGGTTGAGGGACATAGAGCAGGTTGTACGGAGCCAGTTTAGACAAGAGGGTGCCCGCTGTGAGCACCTTTGACCCCAGGGTCCAGCTTAATTTGACAAACCCATGTTCAGTAACTGTTGCTAGAAATTGTTAGAACTGTTGGGTGACTTTTCTCTGCCTTCAAAATGCTTTTTAAAATCAGGGTCTAAATTGGGTATTTTCTTTCTTGAGCCTGTTGCTATCTGTTAAGATGGAACATTGGTGGTTAAGTGCTACCAACTCAAAGGCATGTGGTTTGGATCTACCATATGCTCTTCAGAGAAAGATGGACAGTCTCCTCCCCTGCAAGGGTCAGCTGTAAGTCAGTCCCAACATGATGATTCATAACAAGAACTACAACAACAACATACCTGTTAAAGGGCAGGCACGATTGTTAGATTAACCAAAAGGTGGTGGTGGTTGTTGCTGTTATGTGCTGTCAAGTCGTGGACAACTCATAGCGACCCTGTGAACACTGCTCATAGAGTTTCCGGAGGCAAGCCATTTTGGAAGTGGATACCACTCCTGCTTCCAGGCTTGTTTTAATTAGGAAGCTCCAGCAAACACTGTCTGCCATGGGTAAACATTATCACATTTGACACATCAGTGTCACAGTGTTCAGCATCACAGCAACCATGAGTTACCTCTGTACAGCAATGCACAGACCAGTGCTACACCACCTAGAAGAATGTTTAACAGAAAAACAATTTGAACCAAGCCTAAGGGTCACAGATTAAAATCACCCATCTTGGGCTGGGTAGCATAACTTTCTGTCCACTAGGAATGAACCAAATGATTAGCAATTGGAATTCACCAGCTGCTCTGCAGAATGGAAAAAAAAGATGAGAAGTCTCTTCTCATGAAGATTTATAGTGTCGGAAATTTGATAACAGCAGAGATATATGAGGTGGGATAAACTTAATAATATTTCAAGTCCTGATCCCCCTATTTCAAATCAAAGATTCTTTGTTTCTAAAGAAAAAAAAAATCTCCCTAGGGATTTGATGAAGTCCAGAAAAGGAAAGTCTCAACCCAAGGTCACCAAGATCTCCTCTGAGCAATCACCTGATGCTTTGAAATGCTTTGCAACTACAAACACTTGGTTGGCTTCCTGCCCAGACCAGCAAGCTTCCTCCAAAGCTGCATTTCTTTTCTAAAGTATAACCAGGGAATTTTATATCCCTGAGATGTTCAAACTGAGAACTCTGCCTCCCTCAAGGCTTGCCTGTGGTTTGAGAAGCGATGAGAGAGGTGTAGACCGAGATGAGAACTAACTTCAATTGAGTTCTCACAGCCAGGCCTTGTGTTACCCTCTGTCAGAGGGGTTATTTCTGCTATGTTCACAGCAAATTCATTTTACACATGGGGAAACAGATCTGCCCATTTATTTATATCATAAATATGTATCGAGAGCCTTCTGTGTTCCTGACAGTTCTCGAAAAAACTGAAGATGGAGGAGTGAACACCACCAATTTCTTGCTGGAAAATTGACAGACACACATATATTTCCAGTATTTTAAGTGGCTAAGGGAGAAAAGAAAACAGGGTTGAGGGACTGCACATGTCAATAAGACTTTCAAGATCAAAACACCTGTTAAATGTCATGAGTGAAAACTTTGGTCCCCATCCCAATAAGATTGATTGGAACAGTGACTTCAGCAATGGGCTTGAGTGTTTCGGAGATGGTGAGGTTTACATAGGATGGGCAGGGTTCAGACTGGGTGTTTAGAGGGTTGCTTTGGGTTGTACTCCATGGCACCTAACAACAACAATCTGCCGTAGATGGTTGAATGGTTTGGGAGAAAAATACTCAATGCCTCTGAAGAATCTGTGTGACGTGGTCACTGTAGATCCATACCCACCATTATGTGACATTAAAGAGAACACATAGGACAATTTTACGTGCCTTACTGGAGTATCCAACACTTAAAGAAGCTGGCAGCACAAGAGAGGACTATTAAATTTAGTTCAAAAGTCACCTCAATGTCTTCATTTTCTAAGCTTTGTTGGAACGCAGTATACTTGATTCAATGTGCAACATATTGTCTGCCTTAACAGTTGTGGTAGTCTCAAAGCGACCCTATGAACAGATCTGGACCCTGTCCTATCCTGTGCCATCCTCATCTCTGACACACTTGAGCCCACTGCTGCAGTCACTGTGTCAATCCATCTCACGGAGGGTCGTCCTTTCTTTAGCTGACCCTCCACCTTTCTAAGCATGATGTCCATTTCAAAGGAATAGCCTCTGCTAGCAACATGCACAGTCTGTGGGGTGAAGCTTTGCCATCCTTCCTTCCAAGGAGCATTCAGACTGCACTTTTTTCCAAGACATCAGTTTATTTTGGCAGTCCATGGGGGATTTTTATCCATGTTATATAAGAAGGCATTTGATCAGAGGCAGCCTTCCAATGTAATTGTTGTTGTTGTTATGTGCCATTGAGTCGTTTATGATTGATAGTGACCCTATGTACATCGGCCCTGAAACCTGCTCTGTCCTATGCCAACATTACTGTCTCTAACACACCTACCCTCATTACCCCAGTCACTGTATCAATCTATCTTTTTTTAAAAATTTTTTTATTGTATTATTTTTACGTGTGCCGTCAAATCAGATCTGACTGGTACAGGAGGAGATTGCCCCCTCCCTCTCCAGCAGAGCATCTGGTGGATTTGAACTGCGTACCTCTGGGATTACAGTGCAGCGTCTTGCCACAAGGCCACCAGAGCTCCCTGTATCAATCCATCTTATCAATGGTCCCCCTCTCTTTCTCCATCCTTCTGCCCTTCCAAGCATGATGTTCCTCTCCAAGGACCAGTCCCTCCTTGCAACATGCCCAAAGTATGTCAGATGAAGCCTCAGAATCTTTGCCTCCAAGGAGCAGCCTGACTTCATCCTCTCCAGGATGAACCTGTTTGTTCTCCTAGCAGTCCATGGCATATTCAACACTCTTTTCCAACACCACAGCCAAAGGCATCAATTCTCTTTCTATCATCCCTAGTCATTGTTCAGCTCTCTAATGCATAGCAGGCAATTGAGAAGACTATGGCCTGGATCAGGTGCACCTTAGTCTCCAGACTGACGCTGTTGCTCTTCAGCACTCTGGAGATGCCCCTGACAGCCAACTTTCCCAATGCAATTCATCTATGATTTACTGGCTGCTGGTGCCAAGAGTGCTGATTGTGGAGCCAAACAAACTAAAGCTTTTAATAATCTCTTCACCATTGATCATAATGTTGCCAGCTGGCTCAGTGGTGAGAATCTTTGTTTAACCAAGAAAAAAGTTTTCAGGACTTTTAGAAACATTAGTTGTTTTTCTCTTCCCCATCTAGGAAAATGCTACAATATAAATTATGTTCTTGTGGACTGTTGTGTCAGAAATAACTTACAGCAGACCCCCAGGGGGGTTTTGGGAGGAGACTGTCCATCTTTCTCCCACAGAACAGCTGGTGAATTCTAACTGCATGCCTTTGGGTTGGCAGTACCACTCCTTAACACCAGGTCACCAGAGCTCCCTCCTCCCTATAAAGCAACTTAGTTGGGAATGAGTTGCACATTTGGTGTTTGGACACTTAAGAAATAATTTTCAAATATTTATTGTAGCAGAATCCTATTTGTACACAAGGTCAACAACCTGGATGCTTTAAATGAATACAATCAGTTCTGTACCTATACCCTCTGGTATTGCTTTTAAACCTCCCTTAAAGGCATTTTCTAAGAAATAAAGACATTTTCAGACCTGGGGAAAAAATCTATCACCAGATCATAATTTGCAGCAGCTATGATCCAGATGTGACTAAAGGACTAGGTCAAATCTATATAATTGTCGAAAAAATGTACAGGTTTGATCCTGGAGTTTCCATAACCAAGATAAGACATGGTTGGAGTTGTGACTCATGGGAATCAATAAAGACAGCTCAGGCAAGCTCCCAGGGCCAAGTGGACCTCCCTAGGCTGGTCTTTCCCCTGTATGGCTCCTGAGGCCAAAGACTGGTGGTTGTTTTACTGGTCAATTCATCAGCCAGAAAGAACTAAAATGACTCAGAACCTGTATCAAGAACCAAAGTCACTCCATTAACACATCTCTTCTCACAAGGCAGTGCTGCAGATTTCCTTTTTAAATTTTATTATTTTGTGTGCGTGTACCGTCAAATCAGATCTGACTGGTACAGGAGGATATTGTGCCTCCTTCTCCGGCAGAGCATCTGGTGGATTCGAACCGTGTTCCTCTGGGATTGCAGTGCAGCTTCTTGCCACTAGGCCACCAGAGCTCCCCAGTGCTGCAGATTTTAAGCTCTACTAGCATAATGAATTCAGAAGACAGAATAATTGCTGCTTTTGAATTGTGGTATTGGCAAAGAGTACTGAATATCCCATCGACTGCCAACCAAAAGGACAATAATGTCTTGGAGAAGTTGCCATCAGAGTGCTCCTTGGAGGCAAGGATGGTGAAGCTTCCTCTCACATACTTTGTGCATGTTCCTTAGGAGAAGCTGTTTCTTGGAAATGGACATCACACTTAGAAAGGTGGAGGATAGGAGAAAGAGCCTCAACCAGGTGGACTGACACAGTGACTGCGCCACGAGCCTCCAGTGTGTCAGAGATTATGAGGGTTCAGATTGTGTGGCTGTTCATTGGGTCGCTATGAGTTGTACTCGACTCAATGGCTCTTAACAACAACAACAACAACAACAAAGACATCTGGGTAAACTGAGGTATGGGGAAACATCTGGGAGAATCGGACAAGTGCCTAAATGGACGCTTTTCAGGGTGTAGAATAGTTTGAAAAGATTGAAATTAAAATAGTCCCTATAGTTCTCAGCTGAACTAAACTCAAGCTTCTATAGTTCTCAGCTAAGTTAAACTCAGGAATTTTTAAAGCCCCACACCCAGGTATCCAGGGCAACAGTATTTCAAGAATAGCTAGCAGAAAGGCAGAGCAAACAAGCAA
>NW_006399867.1:7657459-7657868 GCF_000299155.1 Elephantulus edwardii
GGTGTCTTGGAGTCTTGGGTCTTCACCATCCACTCGGGACAGAACAGGGCCAGCGGTTCGGGGGTCCTTCAGTTCTGAGTGTTAATTTCGAGTTTCTTGCGGATTTCTTCCAAACATAATCAGCCACGTCCCCTCAGCCGCCATTGTGTGACTCAATAATTTCTAACATTTGAGATGATTCATACAGAAGCCACCAATTAAAAACATTGTCATCTGGTTCGACAAAGTAACAAAAGATTTACTAGACCAAACAAAATGTATAGCGTTAAGTCTTCCAATCCAATTCTTCTAATGGCCAAAAGGTCAATGCAATAAAAATAAGGAACCATATAGGCCCTTGACAAGGAGTTAGGTAGCACAGTGGTCAAATCACCAGACCTTGTCTTATTGCTATTGCTAAGACTTCCAA
>NW_006399867.1:7678535-7681763 GCF_000299155.1 Elephantulus edwardii
AATCAGAACTGGCTTTGACAAGCACTGTGGCATTTGGACAAGAACAAACTGGGAGGAGGGTAGAGAGAATAGTACAACAATGAATGAATGGAAACCCAAAATCTCTGTAAATGTTTATGAAAATTAATAAAATATAGAAAAAAAAAATCACCAGACCTAAAAGGTCTGCAGTTCGAACACATCAGCTTTTCAGCAATAAAGATGTGGCAATCGCTTCTGTAAAGATTACAACCTTGGAAACCTATGGGACAGTTCCATTCTGTTTCACAGGGCTGCTATGAATAGGGATCGAATTGATGCAGCAGTTGGTAGTAGTTAGATCATTATTAGTATTTTCTTTCTGCAGAGTTAGTGCTAGAAGTGAGCTGAATCAAACTACCCGGAAGTTGCCGTGGGAGGCCGACTCCATCGACTCTCTACTGCTAACCCCTGAGGAAGTTCCGCTTGTTTTCTCCGCCTCCTTTCACTCGGTAATCTTTTATTTAAATACCGTTCCTTTAAGAAGTCTCGCGATAGCCTGCCGGCTTCCCATAACTCCGTGCGCTCGCCCCTCCCTTTCCCTTTCCGCCATCTTTCCGTGCTGGTAAGTAGTTACTGCAGAGGCTTCCGAGTTCATCCGTCTGCAATCGTAAGCATCCCGCAGCTCGAGGCTCCGTTTCGGTGCCCTGAGACGAAGCCGGTGTCCGCTTGTGCCGGTGGTCCTGGCCTCGAGGGGTTCCGGGTAGGCGAAGGCGGCATCCCCTGGGGTCCCGGGGAAGCCCGGCCGGCGAGATGCAGACCGCACGCTGGCGGGAGCTGGACTCCCCCGCAGCCCGCACGGCCGGTCCTCTGCTCGGACTGCGGTCCTCGGCCTCAGCTCGGCGGCCCAGCTGGGGCCGTGACGGCGGCGGAGTGCGTTGGGCTGTTTGCGGCCACGTTTGGACGTGGGGAGGTTGAGGTTGCAGTTAGGCATGAGTTGCATTTCTGCTGTGTGTCTGAAGTTTGCGGGAACTAACCTTTTGGGACTGCTTTGTTTCCGCCTTATAATTACTGGTTTTGTTGCATTCTTTGTCTTGTGGATTGAAGTCTGTCTGGGTCTCCAACCTTAAGAGTCTGACAGTTTCGATTAGAACCCAGAGTCCAGTCCGCCGGGACGGAGGGGCGAGCGGCATGTGTGTGTGCGCTTGTCAGTGTGTTGTGAGAAACATGACACACAGCAGATGCAGTGCTTATACTGTTGATTAGCGAAATGTGCAAGTGGTCCCCATTATCGGCTGCTGAAGCCCAGATCTCGAGCAGTGTCCCAGGTGCTGGAGACACTGGGAAGTGAGCTCGGGTCGAGGTACAGGAGGCTTTTGACGTGCAGGGACGAGGGATCTTCGTAGAGTGACAACGTTAGTGAGATGATTTCTCTCCTAAACAGCCACAATGGTGCGCATGAACGTCCTGGCCGACGCTCTCAAGAGCATCAACAATGCCGAGAAGAGAGGCAAGCGCCAGGTTCTCATCAGGCCGTGCTCCAAAGTCATCGTGCGGTTCCTGACCGTGATGATGAAGCATGGTAAGGGTCGGGTTTGGATGTGAGAGCCCAAAAGGAGACAGATGGGGGAGAGAGGGGAAGTGGAGGCACAGAGTAGACTTTGTCGGGAGTATCCCCAGTGAGTGAGGCATGGGAAAGGAGCAGTGACTGTTGGGAGTGTTCTTGTTATTTTGGAATATTCTGTCATTGAAGCGCGCTCTCTCCCTCCCCCCAGCCCTTTAGGATTGAGGAAAGGATAGTCCTTTGGGAGTGGGGAGAGGGGGAAATGGGCTTTTAGAATTCCAGGCTGTTGTAGCAAAGGTTTCCTACCACTGGCTAGTGAATGAGAGGAAAAGAATTTAATATTTGAGGAACAAGCAGATGAAAAACTAGAGGCATGTAAAGATTTAGGTTTGTGCCACATGTGTTTAATACATTTTTATTCTGTAGGCTACATTGGCGAATTTGAAATCATTGATGATCACAGAGCGGGGAAAATTGTTGTCAACCTCACAGGCAGGTTAAACAAGGTAAGACTTGATTGTTGGGCTAAGTCTTGTCATCCTATCACTCAGCATGGATGGGGAGAAAAACAGACCCAGAGTGAAAGGGAATTTTTGTGACAATGTCTGTATTTTAAGGACGTTTCTGGAAATGGATCCAGCAGTTTCTATTTTACTTGGTTGCTCCCAGATTGCATGTGCTTGCTTCAAGGGAGAAGCGAGACTAATAGAGTGGAAAACGTTACATGAAGTAAAAAATGGGGGACTAGTTGTCCTGCAAAGTGGGATATGAATTTACTGCTTTTTGCTCTCTGCTCCTTGCAGTGTGCTGTTAAATTGGAAAGGGATATGGGTCAGTATTTTTCACTTCATTTTGAGGAGTTTAGAATATATCTAACAGTGTGCCACTAGGAACTCGTCAGAGCTACTTCTAATTTCTAGATCAAAAAATGAAACTATGAGAGTTGGCTGTAATTGTCAAGTAGATTGTGAGGCCTTTCACTGTGGGTGAGTTTGAACGACCCACTTTGTATGTGGTTGGGTTTCAACCACCATCTTTTTTTTTTTTATAGGATCAGTCTTCTCTTTGTAGAGTGATGCATTTGTACAAAATAAAAAACCCATTACCATTTAATTATTTATTAATCTGACCCTTTGGGGCAGTAGGGTTTCCAAGGTTGCAAAGAATACCAATATGCAAAAGAATGCTTCATCCTGTCATTCAAATGATTCTGTAATGTCTCCTCATGCTATTAAAGAAACTTCTGACCTGTGACTCTGCTGTTAGGAGGTATGCTGGCTGTGATTTAATTTTACCGAGGGGACTTTTGACATGTTAAATGAAGGGAGGCCCCTGTAACTTGCTTGAGAAAGGAATCCACTGACAAACTCCTGTGACTTTGTAGAACAGAGTAGAACTAAACTGCCTCAGTAGGTTTCTAGGCCTGCAAATCTTCATGGGTACAGACTGCTTTTCTTCCTGGAAATGCCTGGTGCTTTTGAACATCTAAACTTTGAGTCGTGGTAGTGGTGTTGTCTCACTTAGTTGGAACCAACTCATAGCTGACACTCCAGTGGTTTTTTCCAGTGGCAGTAAATAGCATGGGAGGAGGTTGCTCCATATTTTCCCCCCAGCTGGTAGATTTGAACAGCTTGCCTTACTTACCACTTGGCCACCTGTGTTAGCAGCTTCCAAACAGTTTATTGTAATCTTACTTAACACTTAAT
>NW_006399867.1:7690498-7691671 GCF_000299155.1 Elephantulus edwardii
TTCATATTTGTTTGAGTATAGTTTTTCATAGTATTCTAATGTTAGCTTTTTTATTTTAGTTGGGTCTGTTGTGATGTTACCTGATTCATCTCTTATTCCGATTATTTGCGTCTTCTCTCTCTTTTCTTTTGTGAGTTTTGCTAGCTGCCACTTCTATTGTAACGTCTCTGGTGATAGAGCATCCCGGGCCACGGTGATGAACAGTTCAGACCTGCTCTCTGCTTTCAGTCTTGAGGGGAAACTGGGCATATTCACCCTAAATTAATTGAGAGCCTTGAGGACAAACCCTTTTGAGGTCAGGAGAGGAGGGAGACTTCCCATCTTTTTCCTCTTCTTTGGCAGTAGCGCACAGTGTTTATGGGATGAGAGTGGTGGAGATGGGAGGGTTTGCTGTGAGCCAAGGTTCTGAAAGATTCTATGGGTAGAGAGGGTTTGGATGAGCTATGGTGTCCTTTGCTTGTAACCTTGCACCACTGACTGCTGCAGTTGCAACGGGCATCACTGGGTGGGAGAAGTTTCCCTGCTTTTTCTAGGTAAAAAGAATCTTTGTTGGGTTCCTGTAAGAACCCAGAGAGACCATATCCTGGGATTGGGGAAGCAATAGAAAAAGATTAGTTACTGAGCCTGGACTACACAGTAGATGTTTGGCAATTTATTTTTAATTTATACTTGTTTACTTACAAAGTTTGTATACATTGTTTTTCAAAGCGGATCTTTCCCTTTTCCTTTACCCACTCCTCCCTTCACTTATCAAATTGTGCGACCCTCTGATTAAGTCCCCTTCTCCCCTCCTTGGTTCCTTGTGCTTGTTCTACAATAATGGTCTTATACAGTATTTGCCTTTTAAAAAAAATTATCATTTTATACTTGTTTACATACAATGTTCATAAAGTTCATATGCATTGTTTTTCACACTGGATCTTTCCCCATTCTTTTACCCATCCTTCCCTCCACGAATCAAATTGTGTGACCCTATGATTAAGCCCCCTGCCCCTTGTTCTATAATAATGATCTTATACAGTATTTGTCCTTACGGGACTGAGTTAGTTCACTCAACATAATGTTCTCCAGTCCCCTCCCAAGTTAGGTCGTGATTTACAAAGTCATTGGTCCTGTGTGCTGTGTAGTATTCCATCATGTGAATGTACCATAATTTCTTTTAAAAAAATTATT
>NW_006399867.1:7691771-7698736 GCF_000299155.1 Elephantulus edwardii
TCTTTGATCATTTTGCTACCATTAACTTTTGTTAATGCTTTCAAAGGATCAACTCCTTTTCCCATCTTCCCACCTTAGTACCAGTAATACAATTTTTGGTTTCTTTGGTTATATATGTGCCCTTTTCCCCCTACAAATAAAAGAGATTGTAGTTCTGTCTTGTGGTTTGTTTCAGCACAGTTTTCAAGGTCTAGCCTTGCGGCATTTAGAGAACTTCATGTCTCTCATGCCTTTTTGTAACTGAAAGTACATTGTGTTATTTGTCACGTTTTATTTGTCTATGTACAGATTTCTGTTTGTTTTTTGTCTTCAGCTCTTTTTGAGGAATTGCCAGACTTTTCTGCTGTGACTGTCTGCATTCCCACCAGTAGTGGATTAGGGTTCTAGGATCTCAACTTGATCCCCTTGGGTTTATTTTGTGATTTGAGCAAAAATTTATAGCACAAATAAACTTTTCCATTCAGCCGCCATTGAATGTCCCTCAAGATAAAAGGGACTTGAGATTAGTGAGGGTGTACAGTATGACTTGGTGGAGACTGACTTGATAGTCCCTGGCAAAGTCCAGGCGTGTTTTGTGAACATTCTAGTACCCAGGATGTAATGGCAATTCATCTGCTGCTGCTTTCCTATGATTTCTTATTTCCAGTGGTCCTTAGTGCTACCTCTTTCTGAGCTGAACAAATTCTGCTTTTTAATCCTGATTATTCTAAAGAATGAGTACCCTTGTTACACTTAAGCCACAGGAGTCCTCTTGCAGTGTTTGCATCCTTTCTGTTCTCATAGAGGTGAGGGGGGAGCACTTCTGTTAACTTTTGCTATCCCCTGAACACAGCAGATGGCTGTTCTTACAGGCAGGATAGTTCTAGCTGTATTCTGCAGACATTAAGGAGCATCTATCCAGAACAGGTTGACTTGATAGGAGGGGTGGCCATTGATGAGTTTTCCTGTTTGTGGCATGTAAACAGTGTTTTTCTCCCTTTTACAGTGTGGCGTTATCAGCCCCAGATTTGATGTGCAGCTCAAAGATCTAGAAAAGTGGCAGAATAATCTGCTCCCGTCCCGTCAGTTTGGGTGAGTTGATTTGTCCTCAGTTAAAGAGGCGATTGCTATGGGTTTCTGTGATGCTGTTTTAAAGCTGTAGTAGTTGTGGCAGTTTCAGGCTTCAGTTTGTGAGGGGCAAGTGGGAACTGAAGTTCGCCTGTTCCTTTATTGCCCCCCTTTTTTCCCCCAGTAGTTCATAGTACGTGTGTGTTAATGTGATTCCCTTTTGGGAACTGAATCACTTCTGGGGAGACTTAGTTTGGATGTTCTTTACTACCACCCACCACAAAATTACCACGCTTGCTACTTCACAGTTAGCACGGGCATAGTCTGTGGTATAATACTAATTTTAAGGCCTCATAGTTGATACATCAGCATCGGCTTTTGGGACATGTTAACAATGATTCTCCTTGTAGCTTGGGAGGTGGCCAGGGTAGGTGGGCTCCCATTGTGCTGCACCAGTAATGTGCCTGTGGTCATGCATGAAATGCATAAGCAGTAGAGACACAGTGGCAGCGTTTCCTTGTTTGAATAGAGCTTGGGGCTGAGGGTAGCTTGGTTTTAGCCATCCTTGTGTGTGTTGTGGGGCAAGACTGACCCTCTGGTCTCTTTGTTTGTTCTCCTCCAGGAGGTGGCTCTTTTGAACTATTTTTTTAAGAATCACTTAAAATAGCTTTTTCTCCCCCCTTCTCTTCACAGTTTCATTGTATTGACAACCTCAGCTGGCATCATGGACCACGAGGAAGCAAGACGAAAACACACAGGAGGAAAAATCCTGGGATTCTTTTTCTAGAGATGTAATAAACAGTGCAAATAAAATGCCTCAGTGAACTTCACTGCTTCCCCTGGGTGGTTTTGCACGTTGATATCAGTGTAATGCCAACGTCTGTGGTTAATTGATGAATGCTATTTCCAAGTGAACAAGGTGGTCTTAACTTGAGCTATCTCTCTCCATCACCATCATGGCCCACTAGAGGAGAGTCTCTGTCCCTGAATGGATAGATCTGTGTTGAGTCCAACTTTCTTTCTCTTAAGTGGTGCCTTTCTGATTGATAGCGCTCAATATGGTTCTTTGTTTCTGGAGTCCTAAAAGATTTCAAAAGTAAAATAGAAAGCGATCTGAAATTGGGAGTATTGGAAGGAGCTCACTACAAAGAAGTGGCTGTCAAGGGTGGCAATTAAAAATTTGGTTAAGAGTGTGGGCTTTGGCTTATTAATGGCCAAAGCAGTGAATTGTATCTGATTATATCTAATGCTGTCTGATTTCACCTTTTATTGTAGAGTATTAATTATTCTAGCAGTTCTGTAAAGTACTGAGACAGTTAATTTGTTAATTTTTCACCAAATATTTAGGCTTTTCAGGGAACATTGGTTTGGAGACTTTGACCAATGATCTGAAGAGTTAGGTGAAATTAAGTTGAATGGTACTCATAGTGTTCTATGAGCAGTAGATCGGAATCCTTTCTTTGCTCTGCTCTTCTCATTTCTGACACTGGAGCCCCAGATGTCACTTTCAGTCCATCTCATTGAGGGTCTTCCTGTCTTTTGTTGACCTTCCACCTTTCCGTGCATGATACCTCTTTTCAAGCAATAGCTTTTCCTAGCAACATGTCCAAAATGAGAGAAAGCTTCACCTTCCTTCTGAGGAGCCCTCTGGCAACACTTTCCAAGACATAACTATTCTTCTAGTAATCCATGGGGGATATTCTGTACTCTTCATCACAACTCAAAGGCATCACTTCTGCCTAAAGTAATGTGTGTGGCTAAACATTGTACAGGCTTGTTTGTGGACCTAAGTTTCCATTTTTCTTGGATATATGATTGACCCTTGAACATCTGTGGTTCAGTTGAAAATCAGTATAATTTACACCGGTTTCAGAACTGCAAGATCTGCTTTTATATAGGGTGGGTTTTATTTTCCCTGTAGTGAGGGTGGGAGGCATCGGGCAGCATTTCCATGTCTTGTACTTGGGGTCATTAGGAATTGGAGTTGGGGGCACCTGAGAAGTGACGGCACATCGTGATTAGAGTAAGTTTACAGAACAAATAGGGTTTTTCATTCAATTCATACAGTTTATGTTACTAACAATCCCAACGTAACATTTCTTGGGGCCTACAAGGAACTGTGCTGCTCATCTGAAGGCGTGGTTCAAATCCATCCACCAGCTGCTCGAGGGACAGTCTCCTGTGCCATTGACTGCCTCTGATAACCAAATGGAAGGTTGGCTATAGGTCAGTCCAACTTATGTTGGACTCTTTCCGCTTAGCCTTTGCATTTGTCCTTTTCTCCCTGTGAGTTTTGTGCTGGATGGATGGACGCTGCCCTTCTGATGTCATAGTTCACTGTTAGCGCTTTTTGAAAGTTGAATCTTAACAGTGATTTTAGTTCCAGGCTTGATAACACATAACCTGTAGTTTCAGGGGTCTCCCCCTCAGATTTTTTTAAAATGATTTTTGTTTTCCTCAATTTTCAGTTCTAAGAGTAATCAGATGGACACCATCATACCACAGGCGGGTGGCAGTTCCAGTGATTCAGTAGTTCTTAAATAGTCACTTTTTTTTTTCATTAGGAGAAACAATAGTAGTTGAACATTGATCAAAGCTGTACTTTTTACACAGGGTTGCCAGGCCTTTCTCAGTTGTACTGCAGGGTAAATTCAAGCTACACCAACATTGAAGTTAGTAGCAGGCTCCAGCTGTCTCCCAGGGCCCCAGCAAGCACCCTTGACCGCCATTGATTGATCCTATTTACAAGGCTCTAAATCTTGACAGCTTTCTCCTCTTCCCAGAGAAGCAGATGGGGTTCAAACCACCAGCCTTTGGTTACTAGCCAAATGCTTGCTTTAGCCAGAGTAAGCAGAGTTGGTACAAAGGGAAAGAAAGAACCAACCAAAATCATTTCTTTATTTCTTTGTAAGAAAGGTCTTTGGAGGTGTGAGAATTTTATGATTGTAAAGAATAACCAGAATGCAATGGCATCTACAGATAAAACACTGCTAGATGAGTTCTGATCAGAATAGGGATTGAGTTCACCTACCAGAGAGCAAGCAGTATGTGGCAAGAGATGCTGGTCACAAAAGAGTGCTAATGTGTGGTCCTGGTGAGGAATTCCTGCTCACTTGTTCTGCAGTTTCCCCCAGAGAAGAGAGTAGATATGTCCCTGCTTCCTGACAACCAAAGGCAGGAGATAGGGGAGTGTCGCTGAGCCAGGAAGGAGTTTGAGCCAAACCAATGATGCTGATGAGTCAAGGGGCATCCTTGGTAGGGCAGTGCCCGTTGTCTAGAGCCAACCATTGGGTTCTGCTGCCACTGCTGGTGCCATTTCTGTTAACCTCTGAAAGTTACCAGTGTTAGAATGCTCTGCCTCGGGTCTGCAAAGTTCCTAATTGAAGGGGCTTTAGCTTCAGAGGACACACTAATGTCTTTCCTTGACGTTAGGTAGATTTCCCAGGCCCTGGGATTATGGGGAAATAGGTGGTCAATGATGGCAGTGGTAAAAGCCCCACTGCTGTGCATCCTAGGTGCCAGGCACTTGCTCCCGAAACAGTGCATTTCATTCTCATGCTAGTGATTTGAGTTGGTATAATTCCTGTTTTACAGCTGAGGGGGCTCAGGCAAGTAATTTACTCAAGACTTCTAGTAGACTTGATTCCAATCCCTAGACTCTTGCCTTAACCGCAAGGCACATGCTTTATGGATTGAGAAGATTAAACAAGTGAATATATAGGGATTGTTTGTTCCAATATATGACAAATCCTAAGTACCAGGCAATTGTAACAGCTGTTGTGATCTATATCAGCATCAAAACGTACAAGTAAGACTTTGTCCAAACCCAGTGGAGGGTCAGCTATGAGTTCTAACTTGGCAATGAGTTATGTTGAATATCTAAAAGCTGGTGGCTTAGTGGTAAGGAGTTGCACTGCCAGCCCAAAGGCATATATTATTGAAATTCACTAGTTTCTCCCTGGGAGTATGGGCAGTCTCCTCCTATGCAATTTACTGCCTCTAAAAAATGCTGAAGGGTCTCCCTTGTGAGTCAGTTCCAACAAACAGTACATAATGTTTAACATAAATAATAGATTTGCTAGTATTTTCAGTCACTGGAGAATGGGCCTGTTTCTCAACTCTGTGGACCAGTATTTAGTTGATTTGTGGAGTGTGGAGGAGAAAACTTGCTTAAGCTTCCTGTCATTCACAGCCTTCTTGTCTGGGTGGGCTGGCCTTGCTCTCTGCTCCCTTTTTCTCTATCATCCACCTCCTGCCATGCTGTTGTCCATGTCCTTGGCCATGCCATGTGGTCGTGACCATGCCATGTGCTCTTGAGTCTCATGAGCTCGCTCACCCAGTGAATCACAAGAGAACACACCCAGAATCACACCCTTCCTTTGGGGGTGACTGAGGGACCCTTGCGTAGAAAGAGAATGAAGATATGGGCCAATGTGGGCACTCTATCCTAAGATCATTGCCAGTTTAGCTGGCTAGAGAAGAATCAGAGTGTCAATGTTTACTATCTTTGTCTCTCATGAAAGAGAATAGGGGTCTGACTTGTGAAGAAGCAGCTAGCAATGTGTATTTTCTGCTTTCCTGGCTCCTGCCTGAATGAGAATTTGCATTACTTTAGTGTCTGAGTTTGGGTTTTTTATTTCTTTCTATATCCTTTGGGAATAAAAGGACATTTCCTTCATCATTGAGCAAATTTCACAGCCAAATAATCCTCTCATTTGCACATGCAGGGCTTGTCTTTGTGGAGGTCATCCGGGTTCTCTGAACTGTCAATCGCTCCTGCCCTCGGTTTCCTCTGTCTTTGTCTGGAGGAAGCGAAACAGCATGGCTTTCATCCCTGTCATGGTCAATGCTGTCTGTGAATGTGGCTACGATCCTCAGTAACTATTCAAGGTGTTCAGCCTGGGTATGGAAAAAGGCCACAGTCCTCACACACGCCTTTCCACATTGACAGCTCTTGTCCTTGTGAGCAGGGGTAAAGACGTCTCCAGCTCTGCAGTGAGAACCAGAACCTATCCACCAGCTTTGGACATAATCACGGAAGCCACATCTTGTCAACGTCTGGGTCCTGGGTTGAATGGACAACATGTGAAGTGAATACAACAGTTTACCTGATCTGGTCCACTCTGTGCCAATCTAGAAACAAACTTTGCTGCCTTTTAACCCAACTCAACTTTAACCCAAACTTCCACTCAAGTTTGACGCAGACTTCACTGTCAAGTCAGAAGCAAGTCAGACTTGATCCTCCGGCAGGCCGTCAGAGGCTGTGAATGGTTTGGGAAGAGATTGTCTTTTTCAAGCAGAGTAGCTGGAGGATTCGAAGTGCCAATCTTTAGGTTAGTGCAACTCCTTACCCACTAGAACACCAGAAGTGGAGTTTAAGTCAGTGTTGTTGAGGGGGTTAAATCTAGTAAGCTCAGTGAATGAGAACTAAAGAATTTTCTTTCCATTTTATCCTGTCAGACCACAGTCAACCAGTTATCTTTCCCTACACCAAACATTCACCCCTCCCTCCCTCCCTCCATATAATAATTCAACAATCTGTCCAATCATCTATTTGGTAAGCACTTATAATGTGCCTGGCTGACCCCGAGCTTTGGGCATTTTTTATTCCTCATAGGACCTTGTAGTCCATGTTGCTGGGAAAGCCTTAAAAAAAAAGTCAGCAGAATTGGGCTGAGCCATCCTGAGCAAAAAGGTAGAAGTAGGCGGTTGGTGGAAATGTGAAGCTTACTCTGGTCTGCATTCTTACTGGGGTTAATACTTTGTGTCAATGTAGCCTTGATCTTCAGTATAATGGGGCTTTTCTGTGTGTTACAAATGCTAACCTCTGTGATGTTAGCAAAGCAGGATTATAAATGGATCCATTAAAGAAGCCTAGCTACTGCTAGTGACGGTTGGCCATGCTGCTTGCCACTTCT
>NW_006399867.1:7703671-7712253 GCF_000299155.1 Elephantulus edwardii
GTGTGTGTGTGTGTACCATCAAATCGGATCTGACTGGTACAGGAGGAGATTGTCCCTCCTTCTCCAGCACAGCATCTGGTGGATTTCAACTGCGCTCCTCTGGGATTACAGTGCAGCTTCTTGCCACTAAGCCACCAGAGCTCCCTGTACCATAATTTCTTAATCTATTCCATTGTGGTTGGGCATTTTGGGCTATTTCAATGTTCTTGGGATGGTGAATAATGCTGCTATGAACACTGGTCTCCAAGTCTCTATTTGTGCCTCAGTTCTCCACTTTCATAATAGCTTGCCTCCGGAAACCCTATGAATTTGGAGAGAGGATGAAAGGCACCCAAGCGTCAAGGACTCTCCTTCATAGGGTTGCTATGAGTCGCCTGTGACTCGACGGCACTTAACAACAACAACAACAACATATTCCAAGAAGTTGAATAGCTGGGTTATATGGAATTTTCTGTGTTCAGCTTTTTGAGGAAACAGATGTTTGGCAAGTTTTTACAAAATTGGAGTGAATTCCCTTGCACACGGCTCAATTTTGCTAGCATATTAAGCCATTATAATTTTTACCTAGTATTTCTGTAACACACGCTACAAGGGAATGGCTTCAAAAAGCAGGAGTTTATCCTTTGATAAGTTTAGGAGGCTGGAAGTCCAAATTAAGGGTGTCAGCTCTGAGGGAAGGCACACTCCCCCCTTGTTGGGGTGGAGGAAAGTCCTTGTTTGCTTCAGCATCTGTAGGTTCAGCATTTCCTGGACACCCCCATGTGTTCCGGCCTTCTCTGGTGTCAAAGAGCTTTGAGCCACAAGGCTCCAGGCCCCAAAAGAGACATTCCCTTCCTAGCAATTATTCCTTCGTGGTATTGAGGTTCATTCTTCTTGGATTCCTCTCACTGGAATCCAGGTTGGAAGTCATCTGGAGCAGCCGGATTCTACAGAAGTTTGTTTCCTGGTTCTGGTGAGGATTAGGGTGAAATGTTGAGTGTTGCGGTAGTCATGGTGCCAATCCACCTGGTCGAAGGTCTTTCTCTGCTTCGCAGACCCACCACCCTTCCCAGCGTCGTGTTCTCCAAGGAATAGCCCCTTCACTGTTGGGTTTGAGTTGATTGTATTTGGCCTCCTATTTAAAAACACATTTGGGCCCTCAGACCTGTTTTTAACTGTTTTTGACCAAATATTCTTCTAAGCGGTACAGCACTAGTCTGTCCATTTGCTGTACAGAGGTAATCCTGGTTGCTGTGATGCTAAACACTGTGACACTGATGCGTCAAATGTGATAATGGTTACCCATGGTGGACAGTGTTTGGTGGAGCTCCCCAATTAAAACAAGCTTGAAAGCAGGAGTGGCATCCACTTCCAAAAATAGCTTGCCTCTAGAAACCCTATGAACTTGGAGAAAGGACGAAAGTTATACAAGCACTCAGGTCTTTTCATCATGCGCTGAGTTGTCTATGACTCGACTGCATCTAACAACATTCTCTTGGATTAATTTACTCCCCTTTGTCCTAAAAGCACATATAACATAAAAGGTTATAGGCCTTTAAATTAATTAGACTTTGATGGGATTAAGAAGTGTTGCATTCTATCCTCAATTCTCCTATAACTATCAGATCCTGGGAGATCATTACATAACTGCCACATTACAGTTATGTACCTCACCTCGCATACTTTGGACATGCTGCTAGAAGGGGCTATTCCTTGGAGAACACAATGCTGGGAAGGGTGGAGGGTCTGTGAAGCAGAGGAAGACTTTCAACCAGGTGGATTGACAGCATGACTACCGCAATGGGCTCTTGTGTGTCAGGAAGTGTGAGGCTGGCGCAGGATAGAATAGGTTTTTGATCTTTTGTTCATAGGGTTGCTATGAGTTGTACTCAACTCGATGGCACCTAACAACATTTTGAGAGGACACAGTGGCAGCTATGTAGGGGTTGGTGATACGCATTTGACATTTCCCTCTCTCCATCTCAAAGGCACGCAGTTCGAATCCACCAGCTGTTCCACAGGAGCAGGATAGGCAATCTCCCGTGTGATTTACTGCTTCTGAAAACCCACTGGAGGGTAGTTTCCGACTTGACAGTACATCTTACCAACCAACAACCACCTCTAGTGTTCAGCCTCTTTCCTTTTGGGCAATTGTTTTCTGACCCTAACTCCACTCCCACCCTTTCCACTCACTGTTTTCAAGTCTTGGTAGGAGGGAAAGAGAAAGCACTTGCTCACATCTTCCTGTGAGGGGAACCACACGTGTCATTTAAAATCTAACAACCCCATAAACCAAAGGAAAAAGACCCAGAGAAAGGGAAACATGTTCCAGCCAAAATTACACTGAGTAGTCATAATAAAAAAGTGGGAAGAGTCATGATATATATCAATGACAGATGGAAAAATAAGCAAAATAGGATAGCCAATATAGCAATAGCATGAGGGATGCATGCATCAGACAGGATTCTAGAGAGAAACAGAGTGGAAAAAATAGAATAAATAGGATAAGGCTGTATCTTAGCCATCTCACACTGCTTAACTGAAATACCACACGTGCACGGCCTTAACAAACAGCTCAGGAGACTAGAAGTCCAAGTTCAGGGTGCCTGCTTCAGGGGAGACCCTCTCTCTGTGTTGGTTCTAGAGGAAGGTGCTGGTTTTCTTCAGTGTCTGTTGGCTTGGGGTTCCCTGTATCTTCTTCTTTCCATGTGTCCTAGCTTTCCCTGGTGTTAAGGAGCTCCCTGGTGCAGGGGTGCAGATCCCCAAGGAAGCACTCCACTCCTAGAGTTTCTTTTTTTGATGGCGTTGAGGTCCCCCATCTCAGCTTTTATTTCTAGTGGAATAAAAGGTGTTACAGGCCACACTTTAAGGAAGCTCCTATCAGGGCTCTGATGGGATTAAGGGATGCTATGGTCCACCCTTGCTGTTTTTATAACTCTGGTTTATCAGATCGTTTCATAGTTTCCACTTCATATCTTTATTAGGTGCATCAGCTATGACTGAGGAACAGTAGATGTGGACCTTGCTCTGCCCTGCACCATCCTCACGACATTTGTCATCTTCAAGTTCCTGCTGGGACTTCCTTGGAAGGGTAGAGGGTCAGCACAGGGGAGGAAGACCCTGGAGGAGATGGACTGACACAGTGACTGTGGCAATGGGGGCACATGAGGTGTGTAAGTGAGGTTGGCTTAGGATAGGGCAAGGTTCAGAGCCGTGCTTCATAGGGTCGTTATGAGTTGTAGGTGACTCAACTGTTATGACAACCACCACCATCCTAGAATATTATTACTCTGTAATAAAAAGGAAAGGAGCTTTGATAACATGTCACAACATGAATGAACCAGCAAAGTGTGCTCGGAGAAGGAAGCCAGATGCAAAAGACCATATTTTGCATTATTCTTTTACATGATATATCCAGAATTGCAAATCAGGAAAGATAGAAAGTAGCCTAATTGTTCATCCTTTGGAAGAAGATTCTAAGCCTAACCAGCTACCCATTAACTATGAGCTTCTCACTCACTGATGTGGCGTTAATTCCAAGGCGTAGTGACTGTGTGCTTAGTTTCCAAGATTGTCAATTGCAAAGGGAGGAGATTGCTCTTAATTCTCCCTTTGGAATTGCTGGTGGAATTGAACCACCAGAGGTATCAGCCTTTAGGTCAGCAGCATAACTTGATACGGGCTTCCCTACCAGAGAGCCCCACCATCAGCTTGGCCACGTCTTCCTCCTCGTTGGTTTCTGTTTGAGTAAAAATGTGCGAGCAACCAGGGTTCAAAGGGTGGGGTTCCTCTCTACAGTACCACTAGCATCCCAGTAGGTGGCAGTGTGTCAACACGAATGTCCAGGAATAGGCCGTCCCTGATTCCAGGAGGGTGGGAGAGGATTGATGAGGTGCTGGGAGGAGAACTGTTTACTTGATGTGCCCAGGGGAGAATGAAAGGAGGAGGAAGAGGGGAAATCTGGCCACTGTTGGCCTGGAGACAAAATGGGAGCTGGTCTGAGGGCTCAGTGACAGGGTCTGTTTCCCCATCCATCCATCCATCCATCCATCCATCCATCCATCCATCCTTCCAAGTGAGTGTTTCTCAGCATCCTCGGGGCTTGGTCCCTAGGAAGTTGTGCTGCTAATCCAAAGGTCGAGCCTCTCACATGGTTCAACCCATCAGTGGCTCTAAGGGAGAAAGATGGCCAGTGAAATTTACAGCCTTGGAAACCTGTGTGATAGTCAACAGTGAGTCAATTCTGACTGAAAGGCAAAGGCTTCAGGGACCTCCAGTGTCCCTCTGTGAATGCGCGATGTCATATGGACGCTGTGTCATGGCTCCTCTGTGATTTGAAAATCCAAATAGTTGAAATAGGATTAAATGAGGAACACAAATACAGCCACATTGGATTTAGACGGGGTTTCCCCTAAGGTGTGGCCAGCAATACTTCTATCTGTCTAAAGACAAAGGGTGAGAAAAATCGAGCCAAGAGTGGGACCCTCAGTATTGCCAGGAAAGACTTGCCAGGAATGGAGTGCGTCCCTGTATAGAGAAGCTCCTTGTTACAGGAGAAAGCTAAGATGCGTGGAGATCTCCAGAGGCCGCCGGGCCTATGCATGCTGAATGTAAGAAGGACCTTCCCCCAGAACCGACATAGAAAGCGCTCCCCTCCACCTGGCACCCTGGATTTGGACTTCGAGCTTCCAAAACTGTAAGAGACTATATTTCTGCATAAGTCATGAACTTGTGTCTCTGTAATAGAATCACTAGAGAGCGAAGACAGATGCCCATAGGAAATGATAGGTACCACTCTGTCATGCAGGCTTGGGGAAGTCTCAGGAAGAGAGCTGGCTGGGCCAAGTCCCTGTGTGTACATCCCCCCCACCCTGCCCTCTGCATGGTGAACAATAATGATCTTCTCCCTGTGAGCTACTCCCCCTTTTCTCTTTAGAACAGGTGTGGGGAGCTGGATGAACCCCTATATTGAAAAGCGTGCAGCACAGGGAAACCTGTGTTCAGATCTTGGTTCTGCTCCATTAGCTGTGTGTCCTTAGGCAAGTCACTTGACCTCCCTGAGCCTGACCATATTACTCCATATTCACCGTGGGTTTCATATTTCATACTCCAGGGTTACTGTTGATTTCATCTCTTAGCGAGCCTGTGAACCACGGATCTGAACCTTTCCCTGTCTTGTGTCAAGCCCTTTGCTACAGCCACTGTGCCCGTCCGTGTTACTGAGGCTTTCATGGACCGTCCACCTTTAGAATATGGAATGCTTCACATATTTGCCTGTCATCCTTACACGGATGCTGGTCTCTGTACTGCTCTAACTTTAGTCCCCAGGCCACCATCTGCCACTGAGATGATTTGACTTGCCACCCGTTATGATCGGGTCATGATTTCTCCACCATGTGGTGCAGTGGTTTCAGTGTTTGGCTGCTAACTGAATGGGTGATCGGTGATTCGAACCCACCAGCTGTTCTATGAGAGAAAGAGAAGAAGTCTAGTCTTGTGAAGCTTTACAGCCCTGGAAGCACCATGAGGCAGTTCTATTTTGTTCTGGTCGCTTTGAGTTGGAATTAACTTGATGGCAATGAGTTTGGTTTTCTTGGATGGCTGTGAATGAGCACACTCCCATCTGCCCTCTCGACTGTGTGCATGCTGATGTCTTCATTCCTTCTGGGTTGTTTGTTTTTGTCCTGTTCAAAGTTTAGTAAAAGAATCTCTATAGAATATGTTTAAAGAGCAAGGATGTCAGTAAAAAGACTAAGGTGAGCCTGACTCACACCATAGTATTTTTCCATTGCTTCATATGAAAGGAAGATTGAAGAATTGACGACTTTGAGTTATGGTGTTGGTTAAGAGCATTGAATATCCCATGTTATTATTGTTGTTGTTGTTAAGTACCATTGAGTCATAGCTGACCCTTCAGTAGGTTTTCAGAGGCAGTTAATCACACAGGAGGAGATTGCCCATCCTTCTCCCGCGTAGCTGCCGGTAGATTTGAACCACGTGCATTCGGGATTGCAGAGCACGTTCTTACCCACTAGGCCACCAGAGCTCCCATTGACTATCCCATGGACTGTCCAAAGAACAGACACATCTGTCTTGGAAAAAGTGCAGCCAGGAAACTCCTGAGAGGCAAGGAGGGTGAAATTTCATCTCGGGTACTTTGGGCATGTTGTCAGAAGGTTCCGGTCCTTGGAAAAAGACATCATGCAGGGAAGAGGAGAGGGTCAGTGAGAGAGAGGAGGGCTCTCGATGAGAAGGACTGACCCAGTGACTGCAGCAATGGCAGAGACGGTGAGGATAGTGTGATAGGGCAGATTTTAAATCTCCAGTTTGTAGCGTCAGTAGTCTGCTTGATGGCACCTAACAATAACAACAGAGAATAAGTTTGAATCTAGGGTATCTCCGCCGCCCCCAGCACACACTCTCATCTTTGCGTTAGAGTAAATGTCTGTTTGATTGTGTATAGATGATTTTTTTAAAAAGAGGTGCAGTAATCACTGGTGATAGTCTTTATTTTATGAGCCAATATGTTTATTGGGTTAAAAGGTGACCTTAGGGGACAGTTTCAGTTCCATATTTATGAAGCATCTCAGGGTGACAGACTTGGGGAGTCGTCTTGTCTCAGCCTGTCTAGTATGTCTGGGCCTCTAGAAAAACTTGTGTTGGTTCCATATTAATCTTTCCTCCTATTTGCTACGTTTCTTGAGAAGGGAAGTGACACGCAGCCAGGACTACAAGGGCGTTCCAGATGATGGTTAGAAGTTGGAAAGTACCATCAACCCCCTCCTTCAACTGAAAACCAGAAGGAAATCAGGTTTTTTTTCTGTGTAAGAGAAAGATGAATGCAGATTTGCAAAGGAGGCAGCCACGCGCAGAGTGGGGCAGGAAGTGGTCATGTATATGTGATCTTCCCCAGAAAAAAAAAAGGCTTTACATTCATGTGGGGACTAGATTTGAAGGTGACCAATCCAGTGACCAGCCACCAGGTGCTCTGTGTTGCCATGATGGGCAGAAGCAAGAGAGTAACCCCTGTTGACATACTGTGTCCACTCCCCTAAGAACACAGCATAAGCTGCACCTGGGGCCTCTATGAAGCTGGACAGTGGTACGGGGTATCCAAAGCCAGGCCTTTAGGAATCCTTCCTTTCCAGGCTGTGGGCCTCAGTGAAGCTAGACAGTATCCAAATTATTGAAAGGAATCCTTCCTTTCAAGGCTGTGCAAAAGCATGGAGTGTTTCTGGAGATGAGACTTTGCCCTCTCTCTGAGACCTCCCCACCAGATGAATTTGGCTAACTCGTCTTTTCCACCCCCCTTCTCAGTTTCTTCATTAAAAATGGAGATGCTAATACTTCCCTGGGTCAATAGTTTTATAATCACTTATGTTTCCGGCACAGAATAAATGTTCAAAGATTATGGCTTTTCTATTTTTCCGAGTAAGAAGGGGAGCCCTGGAGAAGTTTGAGCAGCGGGGAGGCACAATTAGACCCAAGCTTTAACCTCCTCTCTGGCTGCAGTGCTAAAGGCTGAGGGCAGGAGCAGGATGATAAGATGGGCAGTGGTTCCAGTAATCTAGACAAGAGTGGTGGCAATAGGGGTGCTGAGAAGTGACGAGATTCCGGGGACATTTTGGGGAAAGAAAGTTGAGAGGGTGGGGAGAGAAGGAAGAGTGGTTTTAGTTTCTGGGTTGACCACTGGGAAGAACAGAGTTGTTATCAGTTGAGACAGGAAAGACTGAAGAGGGCCTACAGGCCAGCACTGTGGTGGCCATGCTGAGTGGAGGTGTGGAGTAGACAGTTGGATTATCTGGGCCTGGAGGCCATGGAGCAATCTGGACCAGGTACCAAGATGTGAGAGTTGTCATCAGCACTTATTTGACCAATATAATCACATCAGTCTTCAAGCAATGAAAAAAACACATCAACAGAAAGGGGATTTATATGCAAACTTTAGGGGTCAAGGAAACAAGGGACATCTGAGGGAAGCTGAATATAAAATTTAATAATAGTAGATCAAATGCTGTATCGGGAAATGAGGGAGGCTTAATACAAGCTGAAGGTCACCTTGTGACACTAGGGCGTTCCCTAGGAGTCAACATTGTTCTTAGTTTTTATCAAATGAATCCCTCCCTCTTGAGATTAACATAAAGAGGAACTTGGCCTTATCTGTAAAAGATTTCACCATTATCCTTTGTTTTGTACTTCCTTGTTTTTCCTATATAAATACTTAGAGAAGCATGGCTCGGGGTTTTCAGTCGAGAACTGTTGATCCCCTGTTTTATGCTCTCTGCTCTATCTCATTCCTGGCTGTTTGTCTCTTTATTATAAAATTATTCTATTCTTTGGGACCCTCGGTCTGCAACAGACATCATTTTGACATCAGATGGATCTTGGCTGAAAGCAGAGAATACCAGAAAGATGGCTACATATGTTTTATTGATTATACAAAAGAATTTGTGGTGTGTATCATAATAAATTATAGATAGCACTGTGATGAATGGAAATGCTAGAACTCTTTTTTTAGTCTTTTTAAAATTATTTTTATTAATTTTAATGAAAATTTACAGAGATTTTGGGTTTCCATTCATTCATTGTTGCACTTTTCTCCC
>NW_006399867.1:7716058-7717606 GCF_000299155.1 Elephantulus edwardii
GTGTTGAATATACCATGGACTGCTAGGAGAACCAACAGGTTTGTCCTGGAGAGGGTGAAGCCAGAGTGTTCCCTGGAGTCAAGGATTCTGAAGCTTCATCTGACATATTTTGGGCATGTTGCAAGGAGGGACTGGTCCTTGGAAAGGGACATCATGTTTGGGAGAGTGGAGAGGAAGCGAAGGAGAGGAAGACCTTTGGTGAGATGGATCTATTCTGTGACTGGACCGCTGGGAATAAGTGCGTTTGAGATGGTGAGGTTGGCACAGGATAGAACAGCATTTAGAGCTCTTGTACATAGGGTCATTATGAGTCGCAAGCAACTTGATGGCACATAACAACAACAACAACAACAACATTGTGACCTGCAGCCTCAGGATGGCACGTGGCCATGAGTCTGAATGGACATGATGACATTGAGTTTGAGGTTTTGAACGTGACCGGGACATCATACTCTGGCTTTGCGGGCTCGCAGGTCCAGGATGGCAGACACTCCATGCCTTGGACAGTGTCTGGAACCGAAGCTGGGGTCCTGGAACCTTCACTCAGCTGTTGGCATCCCTTGGGACCCGCTGCTGTTGGAGGGAGCACGCCTGTCTCTTTAATCCGGGACGGAAATAGTTCGGTCCTTGTGACACACAGTTCAAAATTTATTCATTGACAGGAAAGAAGTGTTTGTGGAAAGAAGGAGGCGTCTTTTTAGGGGGCAGAGTGTTAAGGTGTTAAAGTTGAGAGGAATTGATTCATGAAAGGTCTTCTTAGGGAAGTTATGTCTAATCAGGAGTCTTTACAATTTCTTACTAATTCCTAATGGGTGCTGTGATAAGATAATGAGGTTTGAGACACACAGGGCTCAGATGTGTCAAGCCACGAGTGTCATTTTGATCTTTGCGCTTCAGTGAGTCTCAGAGTGGTCCTTCTTGTGAGACAGTTCCTTTTCCTCCAGAGTGTTATTAATCTGGAGGATTCTTGGGCTAGATTGAGTGGGGAATGCATACCACCTGAGTTTATGTCACTATAGTGAACCCCAGAAGGGCTTGAAGTGCCCTAGTTGAAGGATGTCTTGTTGGACTCTTGACACATCCGTACCTCTGAGGCATTTCTCAACTCTGTCCATATCACTCCATACCCACTGCCACGCTGGCTCTCTTCTGATGACCACGGGGGCCATTTAGCTGTCCCCTCCACTTCCTCTCATCTCTCTCCATTGTCCCTCGTAGGGAAGGACACAAATATGATGATACCAGTTCTCTGTATGACACGGATGGTCCACATTGCTTTGAGAATGAAGACCAAAGCATCCTTAACTTGGTTTAAAAGATTCTACATCACCTGGTTGGTCCTCCCCTGCATCTCAGCTTCATCTGTTAGTGAATCATCAGTTCCCTAAGTGTACCAGTCAGCCTCTCTTTTGACTCTATGATTTGGACTTTCTAACGACCTCATTTGACTGTGTCAATCATAACAAACTGTGGCTGACTCTGAGAAGAATGGGAATCCCAGAACATTTAATCGTGCTAATGCAAAACCTATACTTGGACCAAGAGGCA
>NW_006399867.1:7718336-7721168 GCF_000299155.1 Elephantulus edwardii
GAGGGACATCATGCTTGGTAGGGTAGAAGGACAGCGCAGGAGGGGAAGACCCTCTATGAGGTGGATTGATTCAGTGACTAGGGTAATCGGGATGGGTGTGTCAGAGGCAATGTGATTGGCACAGGACAGAGCAGGGTTTGTTGTACATAGGGGCACTATGAGTCACAAACGACTCGACGGCACACAACAACAACAACAACAACAACAACCTCTGCATTGAGCAATACCCTTCTTGGTCCTTTGTTCACACAACTCCTAACAGTCACCTTGCTGTTAATACCATCTCATGACGACCTTTGTGTATCAGGACAGAACTCCACTTAATCAGGTTTCTTTGCATTGTATTTGTTTGTTGTTATTGACAATATACACAGCAAAACATACCCCAGTGCAACAGCTCCATGTCCAATTTAGGGACATAAGTTAACATGCTTTGGTCGTGTGACCATTCTCACCCTCCTTTTCTGAGTTGTTCCTCCCTCCCCACATAAACTCACTGACCCCCTGAGTGGGATGGGTTTGGTTGGGAAGAGACAAGATTTTCTGAGCAGCACTTTGATCTCTTCACTGAGACTCTCTATTTCCTCTTGCGTCAGTTTATGCAGGCTGTGTGCTTCTAAGAATTTGTCCAGTTTCATCTAGAGTAGTTATTGCCATCAGTTGGTCGTAATATTCTACCATATTTATCTTTATTTTTTTTTTGTGGATCAGTTTTAACACTGCCTTTTTAATTTTTTTTGTTATTTGCTTTCCCCCCCCTCTTTTTATGACAGTGTAGCTAAAGGCTTGTCAATTTTATTGATTTTGTCAAAGAAGTAACTTATGGTTCCCATTGATTTCTATTATTTTTCTGTTTTTGATCTTATTTATGTATAGTGGTTTTAATGCTTACTTCTCTTTTTGTTTGTTTGTTTTTCAGGTTTTTTTATCCTTATGAATATACATAATTTATAACCTAGGGGCAAAAATGAAATCATACTGTTATTTAGCTGCCAAAACTTTTACTCAGCAATATATTGGGAACATCTTACAATGTTGTTGTTCTTATAGCAGTGAAACATAATACTTCCTTCTGGAAGTGGATTGTCAGACATTAGTTCTGAGACACCTCTAGCTGGCCTTGAACCGCCAGTGTCTCTGTTATCAGCCCAACCAGGGGCTCTGGCCAGCTCCTAGCCATTTTTTAAGTTTAGACATCCCTTTCCCTAGGAAGCCTTCTCTGACGCTACCTTTTCTCCCTTCACTAGGGGTTACAGTTCACAAGGATGGCCTCTGTTTTCCATCCATATGCTCTCATTATAAGGTGACCTTGACATTTATCCCAGTGGGTGGTGCATTCTTGCACCCTCAGCTTTGCAGCTGCCGTGACCCAAATAACACAGCGGCAGTGAGGCTATGTGACCTTGAGGCTCATCCACTGCTCTTGACTCTGTTTCGGCACATAGTGGTCCTCTCTTGGGTTTTCAGGACCGAAGATCTTCATGGGAGGAGACTGCCCATCCTTCTCCAAGACAGCAGCTGATGGATTCAAACTGCTGACTTTCTGGCAAGCAGTCCTATAGCTTAGGGATCATGCCAAATGCTTATTGTTGCTAATTGTTGTTGTGAACTGACCCATAGCTGATTGTCCAGTGGATTTTCAGAGCACAGGAGGCGATTGCCTATCTTTCTCCCAAGGAGCAGTTGGCAGATTTGAACTGCATAACAAGAGGTTGGACAATCACCACCTAAAGTCACCAACCACTTCCCATCTTGCTGTCTTGCAATGCTCACTTTCTGAGCCCAGTTTTGTGCTGTAAGGAGTTCAGATGAGTCCAGGCTAAGAGACTTTTAAGTGCTGAAGAGCAAGGAGGTAAGTTTAGAGACTAAAGCGCACCTTGATCCAAGTCACAGTGTTTTCCATTGCTTCATATGTGTCTGAAAGTTGGGCAGTGGTTAAAGAAGATGGAAGAAGAATTGATGCCTTTGGATTTGATGTTGTAAAGGGTAAAGAGCATTGTATTGGTGGTGGTGTGTTTCATTCCAAGACAGAACATGATTCTTGGTATGTTTTGTACTTTTGTTTACAAACCAATCTGTTTTGTAAGAAGTCCAGTCAAAGTGCTCCTTAGAGGCAAGGATGATGACATTTCGTCTCACACACTTCGGTCATGTTGGCAGGAGGGACCAGTCTTTGTTAAGGTAGAGGGTCAGTGAAAGAAAGGAAGACTGTCCCCTCGATGGATTGACACAGTTAATAATGGACTTGAGCGTGAGAATGGAGCAGGGTAGGGCCACGTTTAGATTTTTTATTTACAGGACCACCATAAGTTTGTAGTTGACTTGATGATACCTAACAACAAGAGACACTGTGGAGAGAAAGGGTCCATGTAAATGCCGTGGACAATACCCCAGCTGAGATCCCAAGCCTTAGAGAACTCCAGAGAGCAGATGTGAGAAAGGCTGCCTAGAGATGATTCCAGATGCATCTGTTCATAGGGGAGCGTCGCTGCTGCATCTGGTGTGATGCCTCGACCTGCAGAATCTTCACGCTCAGTCGGGTGGCTGTTGGCACTTAATGGTCAGCAACTGTTGGGATGGTTTCTTACATAGTAATTGCTGACCCTGGCAGATAGGAGAACTCTGATTTTCCGCAGCCCTGCCCGTCACAGAACTAAGAATGCAGAATTAAAATTGCCTGTTATTAAGGGAGCTCTGGTGGCCTAGTGGCAAGGAGCTGCAACTACAATCCCAGAGGCGAATAGTTCGAATCCACCAGATACTCTGCCGGGGAAGGAGGGACAATCTCCTCCTGTACCAGTCAGATCTGATTTGACGGTACACTCACACACA
>NW_006399867.1:7721268-7743467 GCF_000299155.1 Elephantulus edwardii
AAAAAAAAATTGCCTGTTATTTGTCTCTCTTCTGCTGGGCTGGACCTTTGGTGGGGTCTTATACTCAGATGCATTCCTCCAGAAGCTAGCACAATGCATAGAAGGACAGTTTAAAACAGACCAAGTTTTGTTGTTGTTATGTGCCACTGAGTTGCCTGCACTTCATAGTGACCCTATGTACAATAGCCCTAAATTCTGTCGTATCCTGTGCCAATCTCACCATCTTCAACACACCTACCCCCATTAACCCAGTCACTGTATCAATCCACCTCATAGAGGGTCTTCATCCCAAGCATGATGACCTTCTCCATGGACTGGGTCCCTCCTTCTCCATGGACTGGTCCCAATTATGTCAGACAAAGCTTCAGAATCCTTGCCTCCAAGGAGCAGCCCAGCTTCACCCTCTCCAGGACAAACCTGTTTGTTTTCCTAGCAGTCTATAGTATATTCAGTACTCTTCTCCAGCACAAAGGCATCAATTCTCCTCCTATCATCCCTAGTCATTGTCTAGCTCTCTGATGCATAGCATGTGATTGCAAAGATCATGGCATGTATCAGGCACACCTTAGGCTCCAGACTGACATCTTTGCACTTCAGCACTTTAGAGAGGTCTCTAACCACAGACTTTCCCATTGCAATACGTCTTTTAATTTCCTGGCTGCTGATGCCAAGAGTGTTGACTGTGGATCCAAGCAAACCAAAACTGTGAACAATCTCAATCTCTTCATCATCGATTATGATACTGCCAATCAGCCCAGTGGTGAGTATCTTTGTTTTCTTGACCAAGTTTTAGAATAAATTTTAATTGCTTGGATGAGGGGAAAAATACTCTAAAGAAAGACTATACAACTAAACAATTTCTTTAACTGCCAATCCCAATTCCCCCCTCTCTTTGCTGCTTTGAATTTGATATATCCTTAAAGACTTGAAAATACCTTTGAATATGTGCAGTTCTTGGATTATGAATGAATTCCTTTCCTAAATCTGTCTGTAAGTGAAATTTGTAGGTCAGAACAGTTAGTTCATATCTAACATCACTTAGTCAAATGTTTGGCTTTGTATGTAGTAATTATATACTTTGTATATAGTAAACAGTTTATCTTTCTATGCGTAAAAACCACATTAAAGAAACACTTCCGGATGCACCAAAACATCTTTAACATAATAATATGGTGTTAATAAAATAAGATTTTGATGCCTGTTTTGTTATTATAAACCACTGTATGGATCTTGCATTTTCATTTATTTGTATGCCCACAGTGATTGCTGAGTTGGATGGGAAAAGCAAGTCAATGAACCCTGGAATGAAAACTTGTGGGAAAATAGGATTGTGGAGAATCTTTGCTAAAGAGCATTTTCTTATTTTTAAGAGTTAGAGACCAGGCAATTTTTAGAAATCAGTTCTTGGTTGTGGGAAAACTGAAGCCAGATTCTGCTTTCTGCGTGGGCATTCTACCATTGTCGTTCTAAATATCGTCCCTGAGAAGCTGTGGTTCTTCCAGGAGGGCACCCAGCCCAGCCTGGAGAAGGACTCTACTGCCAGGCAGCCTAGCTCGCTCCAGGGTCTGAGGAATGGAGCTCTACCGTTTCCTCGCCCCTCGCTAAAAAGAGGGAAGATGATAGTATTGAGTTCATAGCCTTCCAGGCTATTAGTAGAACATCAAAGCAATGACCTGACAGTGACTGCAGCCATGAGCTCAAGTGTGTCCGAGCTGATGAAGATGGCACAGGATAGAACAGGGTTCCGATCCGTGGTTCAGAGGGTCGCTATGAGTCGTAGTTGACTCGATGGCACCTAACATCAATGACCACCAATAAAGATGCTGCTTGGTCACAGAGAAGCATCTTTTTTGTCTTTGAGACTTTCTGCCGTTGCCTGACCCACATCTGTTGCTGTCATTAGTAGCTGCTGCCTCATCTTCCTGGCTCTGACTTGTGATGACTGTGTGTAAAAGAGCCTTCCCGTGTTCTTTTACAAGCCATTGTCCTCCCATGATCTGATAATGCAGAGAGAGTTGGGAGAAGAATAAAGGTGGAATGCAGCCCCGCTCTGATCTGATGTATGGGAAGTTTTGCTAGAGTACAGCCTTTTGTTGTTGTTGTTGTTGTTGTGTACCACTCAGTCAGAACCATCTCATAGCTGACCCTCCGGGGGTTTTTCAGAAGCGGTAAGTCACACAGGTGGAGACTGCCCATCCTTCTCCTGTAAACCACTGGTGGGTTCGAACCCTGTGCCTTTGGAATTGCAGCGCAGCTTCTTACCCCTCGGCCATCAGAGCTCCCTAGAGTATGTGTGGCCTCTAACACTTATCTCAGTTGTTGTTGTTGATTGCCATCGAGTCGAGCATGACGATAGCGACCTTATGAACAAAAGACCTAAAGACCTATTGTCATTTCTCAAAGTTCATAGAGTTTCCTGAGGCCTATTGTTTAGGAAGCGGATGTCACTCTTGCTTCCAAACTTAGTAAGAGGTGGAAGTCATACTGAGAGCTGGTAACCTCAGTACCACCACGAAGGAAAAACAGGTGTGGAGAATCTCCTTGTGGACTTCGGCCCCTACAAGCTGAAGCTCCTTGACATGTGGAAGTCTCCAGGGAACATCAGGCATACAGATGCTATGGGAAACAAGGATCTTCATTCTGAACCGAGAGAGAGAAAGCCTTCCCCTATGGCTGACACCCTGTATTTGGACTTGGGGCCTCCTAAACTATTTCTGTTTGGTAAAATCATGCACTTGTGGTATTTGTGTTCAAGCAGCACTTGATGACAACGACACAGCTGTGTCAGTGTATCTCCTGAAGGTTTATCTCATTGTCATTTTCTCTTTTCTTTACCAACCACGGTGTCTTTTTAGGCACTGGTCTTTTCTGATGATGTGCCCCTAAAGTAAACAAACCAAGGTAGATTTCCCCCAATCTGTATGTTCTCTTTTCATTCTTTTTAGTTTACATAATAATTTATTTTTTTTAAATTTTATTTTTATTTTATTATTTTTTTGTGTGTGTGTACCGTCAAATCGGATCTGACTGGTGCAGGAGGAGATTGTCTCTCCTTCTCCAGCAGAGCATCTGGTGGATTCGAAATGAAGAATTTAATTTTTACAAGGTTCCATTCACCTAGTTTGTATTTTGTTTTTTGGCTTTTGGTTATGAGAGACACTCTGTTTATACCATAAAATAGGGCCCCTAAGTTTGCCCCTGTATTTTCTTTGAGGATTTTTGTAGTTTTAGATCTTTGCTTCATCTTGAATTTGTTTTTATATATGGTGTGAGGTATGGATCTTTCTGGGATTATGTGGGTTTTATCCCCTCCTTTTCCTCCCAGGCAGATGCCTTATTTTGCCAACACCATTTCATCAAGAGACTGTCTTCCCATTTCATGCTTGGTGAACCTTTTCAGAGATCAGCTGCCCATGCTGTTATGTGCTGTGGAGTCACCCGTGACTTACATAGCAACACTACTAAGTACAACAGTTCTGAAGGCTGCCATGTCCTGAGCCAGCCTCACTGATTCCAACACACCTAGCCCCATTGCCCCAGTTATTGTATAAATCCAACTCATCTGGGGTTTTCCTCTCCTGCATTGTCCCTCCACCCTTCTGAGCATGATGTCCTTCTCCAAGGACCGGTCCCTCCTGGCCATGTGCCCAAAGTATGTGACAAAATCCTTCAAAATCCTTGCCTCCAAGAGAAACGTGGTTTCACCCTCTCCAAGATAGATTTCTTTTCTTGATGGCCCATGGTATGTTCAAGACTCTTCTCTGGCTTTACAACTCAAAGGCATCAATTCTTCTCCTGTCATCCTTAGTCATTGTCCAGCTCTCTGATGCACAGCAAGTGATTGCAAAGACCATGGCCTGGATCAGGTGCACTTTAGTCTCTAGAATGAAATCCTTGCTTCTTAGTACTCTGGAGAGGTCCCCGACAGCAGATTTTCCCAGTGTAATTTGTCTTTTGATTTCCTGACTGCTGTTTCCGAGAGTGTTAATTGTGGAGCCGAGCTAGCTATAATTGTTCACAACCTCATTCCCTTCTCCCTCTATTGTGGTGCTGCCAACTGGCCCAGTGGTGAGAATCTTTGTCATCACATGCTGGTGGAATTCTTTCTGGAGTCTCTGTTCTATTCCATTGGTCTGTCTGTCTGTTATTGTACCAGTCCTAAGCTGTTTGACTCCGGTGGCCGTGCAGTTAAGTCTTGGAATTGGGGAGGGTGAAACCTCCTTTGTTGTTCTTATACCAATATGCTTAGCTTATTAGAAATGCTGCTAGGATGGTGTGTTGTAGAATGTGAAATAGACTACTGCTCAAATAAAGTGATGGCTCGCTGCTTGTAATTCCCAATTCTCTGTCCTGCATAGCTAATTCCCTAGATTGTGCTCAAACTCAGAGTGGAAGGGACACTCACATTCCAACATACCTTGAATACTTAATATAAAAGACTTTAAAAGAGTTGATTTGTAACCACAGGTTGTACGTTCATAATCTGGGGACTGCGTCTACACAGCTCTGTGTATTTTTAGTATTGTCTTTAAAAATGCAAAGCAATACTCTGTGCTTCTATTTTGAAACTTTTGTTAAAAAAACAATGCAAGAGTGTGTTTCTGAGGTCTGGCAGACTCACGCAGAGCTGGTGAATTCCTCTTCACTTCTGTGTACATCCCACCCCGTTGGTGCCATTTCTTAAGCTATTCCTGTGTTGGTGGGCGTTTGCCTTGGGTCGGCTTCCCTGCTGTTGCAGACAGCGTGTGTGTCAGTGAACAGATGGCACCAGCCTCCTTGTGCAGATGTGAGGTGTTCCCCCAGGCCACCGATTCTCAGATGGCAGCAGGTAGAATCACCTGGTAGCTCTGATGATGCTGCCAGTACTTAGAGTCCACACCCAGAGACTAGCAGTTCCAAGCCTAGTGGATGAGACACTCCTGTATGGCTTGACTGTGTCCAGGGGAGGGAGCCCTGGTGCTTGCTTGGATACACGGGGGGTGATGGTGGAATCACAGCTCATAGGGTGTGCACCCCTCATTTTTATTAGTCATCACTTAACTGTCCTTCAAGGGGCCTCGACATAGTTAATTTTACATGGGTCCAAAGTCAACCCCCATGGTACTAGCAGTCAAAATAGCAGACGTGTTACACTGGGAAATTCTGCTGTCAAGAACGTCTCCAAAGTGCTAATGACCAACGGTGTCAGTTTAAAGACTAAGGTGATACAAAAAAGTCATTGGTGTATTTCAACTATAAGAACAGTGAAATGACTGACTTTTAACAATCTCACTTTGCTTGGTTTAAGTAAGCCATATTTTCAGTGGCTTCCCATGCATCTGAAAGGTGGGACAGTGAATAAGAGAAACCAAAGAAGAGGTGATGTCTTTGAATTGTGATGATGGAGAAGAGTTCAGACTATCCCATGCGCTGCCAAAAGAACAAACAGGCATGTCTTGGAAAAAGTGCAACCAGGATGCTCCTTAGAGGCAACGGCGGTGAAACTCCATCTCACATCTCACTTTGGACATGTTACCAGGAAGGGCCAGTTCTTCCTGATAACTCCTGAAAAACCATCTGATAACGTCCTGAAAAACATCATGCTGAAAAAGGTAGAGGGGTCAGCAAAATGAGAGAGGGTCAGCAAAATGAGAGGGGGGACCGTCATCAAGGTGAACAGTGATGTAGCGCAGTGGGCTTGGGCCTGGCGGACGTGGTAAGGCTGGGACAGGAAAGGGCAAAGCCTCTGGTCTGCATCACAGGGTCACTATGGGTTGTGCCTGGACAGCATCTAACCACCACCACAGCACTGTGAGAGCGAGTAATGAGGAGTTTGCATGTCAGAAGGAACTCATCTCGTTCCAGGATGTGAGCGCTTAGCCCCCTGTGCATCCCACCCTTTCCTGGTCCAGCACTGAGGCCAAGGCCTCACAAACACTAGGATGGGGCAGGTGTGAAACGCATTTTGCCTGCAGGGGGCAGTGTGGGACAGCTGATAACGTGCTGAGCAGCCCCTGGGAGCCGTCCACCTGCTTCCGCTCTCCCTCGCTGGCCTCCATGTCCCCATCCTTGAAACCTGCTGAGCTGAGAGAAATGTCTGGGGCTTCTTTTAAATCTCACCTGAAAGTTTAAGACAAGTTGTTTGCAGTCAGTAGTTAAAATTTGATCTCTAACCCCTTTCCTAAGGTGAATCATTTAACATTTGAGGTGGTCTGTGGGTTCCTCCTCAGAGGAGCCCTTTTACTTATAAAACCTACAGAATTACACAGGCGCTCTGGTGATGTGGTGGGCAAGGAGTTGGGCTGCCAACCCAAAGGCAGGCAATTCAAATCCACCAGCTGCTCTGAGGGAAAAGGCAATCGTTTTCCGTGCCATTTAGCGAGCTTCTGCTGGAGGGTCATTTATACTACTGGAGGATTTGAATGGGAGGCCATACACCAATAACAACCACGGGTTACATAGGTAACCAATAATAAGGGGTTACAGCCATTAAAATGTTACAAAGCGAAATTGTTACCTAGCAATGCCTGTGTTTCTTTATTAACACAGTAACAGGATCTGGTAGTGGATCTGCTGGCATTACAATCTCAATTTCAGAGGAGTAATGAGTGTACATGCTATTCCAAGACAGCTGTAACAAGTGAGCCCCCCCCCCCCCAAAACCAAACCCATTACCTTCGAGTTGATTATAGCTCATAGCAACTCTATAGACGTGCCCTGCAGGGCTTCTAACGGTGACCTCTTTACAAAAGCTGATTGTCGCATTGTTCCCCAGTGCAGGAGATGGTGAGGACAAGCTGTTGGCCAGCACCACCAGTGCTCCTTACCAAACGTGACACGCTCGCTCATTACCATTGGGTTGGAACCAACTCATAGCTGACCCTCCACAGGCTGTAAATCGCCTGGGAGGAGATTGCCCATCTTTCTCCTGCAGCTGGTGGACTCGAACTGCAGAAGGGTGCTGTGTGTGGGTTGGCAGCCCATCTCTTTATCCACCGAGCCACGCTCTACCAAAGTGACTGCACCTGAAACTATCTGTGATTCCTCTGCTGTGAAGTCACAGGGGCTGACAGTACGAGCTTGTTGTTTGTCCGTTAAGGCTAACAATTCAGTTAGATGTTAAGCAAAAGTAAGAACCAATATTTTTTCCATTTAAACTCACCTACCTCAGGTTGACCTGAGTAGTAAGAAACTGCGCTATAGTCCTAGAGGCACGTGGTTCGAATCCACCAGATGCTCCGTGGGAGAAAGGTGGACAGTCTCCTCCCATGAGATATGCAGCCTCTGAAAACTCGCTGGAGGGAAGGTCAGCTTTAGGTTAATTCTGACTTGACAGCAAACAGCAACACACATCACCCCTCTGCTCTACAGCTTCCTAGACAGATATATTTGGATGATATTCTTGAACTTCACCTTCTTAACCTGTAAAATGTATATGAAGTCACCAGGAAGCCCTAGTTACTTCACAGTGCTAGTTGGAGAAGAAAATGGTTAAATCAGTCAGCACACATTTTTAAAATTATTATTCATTTTAGTGGAAGTTTACAGAGACTTGGGGTTTCATTCATTCATTCATTGTTGCACTTTTCTACCTCCCCATCCCTCCCCACCAATTCGCTCTTCTCCTTGAAAAGTAAAACTCTTTCATTGTTATACAATCCCTCCCCCCAAGTCCACTCCACTGTGCAGCCTTCATTCTGGACTCCTGTCATGACAATAATACCAAATCCTAAATCCCTTTTAAACAGTTCTCTCCTCATTTGTTTCAATACAGTATATGTCGTTTATCCCCTCCTTCTCAGTCCCTATTTACAACAGTAGCACAATGCAATATTTGTCCTTTTGTAACTGAGATATTTCACTCAGCATAAAGTCCTCCAGGGTCACCCATTTTTCATAATATTTCATGAGTTCCTTGTTTTTCAATGCTGCATAGTATTCCATTGTGTGAATATACCAGAGCTTCTCTATCCATTTGTTTGTTGATGGGCACTTGGGCTGTTTCCAGCTCTTTGCTATTGTGAACACAGCCATGATAACATGGGTGTGCAAGCACACATTTATGGAGGAATTTTGTGTGCATAGTTAGGTCCTAGGAAGACTGTCCTGTATGAGACGAGAGGGCTCCTCCCCCACGGGATGGCTAATCCAGGAGCAGAGTCGGGGAACTGGCAGGCTAATAAGTAAATAAGATTTGATTCAGGATAATACTCAGGGTTACCAAGAAAATAATGAGTTGGTCTGACTTGATGGTATACAACATCAATGAGGAAATAAGACAGGAGGTAACATTGAGAACAAATGTCTGGTGTAGGTGATAGTAGTCAGAAAATACTAAAACACAGATAAGTTAATAGATTAATGCAGGAGGAGGGCAGCGGTAGTTCTGTGGTACAGTTCTCACCTCCCATGAGGGGACCTGGGTTCACTTCCCAAGCACTACACTCCATACGTAGCCACTATCCCTCAGAGGGAGCGTATTCTGTGACACTGAACAGGTGTCAGTGTGGCTTCTGCTGAACGTGGAGTAGGAAGACCAGGTTAGGAAGAAAGTTGGCAGCCAACTTTCAAAAAGTCTCAAAACTCATCCCTATCAAGTGGAGCAACTCAGAGCTGATTGTCCAGTGGGCTGCTGCTCTCAATCCACTCTAATCACCCAGGAGGAGAGGGTTCGTCCTTCTCCTCTGAGCAACAGGGGGTTTTGAACTGATTGAGAGGTGCTGGTGGTTGTTGTTGTTGTTGTTGTCGTCATGTGCCATCGAGTCAGAGCCACCTCATAGCTGACCCTCCAGCAGGTTTTCAGAGGCCGTGGATCCCACAGGAAGGGATTGCCCATCTTTGTCCTTCAGAGCAGCTGGTGGATTCGAACTGGATCCACTTTGAGGTGGCAGCATGGCTCTTTACCACTGACACCGTATGGATCACAACAGTGATGGTGTGGATGGTGCTGGGGCTGCATCGTGCATGCGGTTGCCCGAGTTGTGACTCCACTCAGCTGCAGTTAACAACAGTGCAACACGGTCTAAGATGAGGTTTAAGTGCATGTGAAGCACTTGGCACAGAACTTGACTCGGGTCTGTTTGTTGAATCCTTGTGGGCTGTGGTGATGCTGTTGATGGTGGCATCAACTCATTATCCTCATGGGCACATTAGGCTTGTTCCCTGAGCACAGAGACCTTCTCTTTCTCCCACTGTAGCTGATGCTCAGGGCTGGGCTGTGGCTGCCGGAGACGGGGAGACAGTAGCCCTGCCAGAGCAGATCTGAGAGACACAGGCCCGATTAGAGGAAGATAAAGTCTTCTCTCTGCTATGTCTTGCGGGCAAAGCTAGGTAATCAATAGGTCTTGCAGATCAGTGGAGGGTGCCTGGAATCTGGCAGCACGGGGCTTTTTAATTAAACCTATAACGGCGAGGAGAGGTAACTGCCTAATTTCTGCAGCTTGTGTTCCTGCCTGCCTCTGTGCCAGAGACTGAACAGATCAATGCATCTCTGGGGTTCTAGGGATCCTGACAAGGCGGCCCTTGACTCTGAGGGAGGCCGGGATGAACTCTCCGATGGCCTGGGAGTCAGGTCCCAATTTTGGAGGCCTTTTAGATTGTTTTTGGCAGTTGAACACCTGTGTGTGGTGATCCAGCGCACATTTGGGAAGCCAGGTGTTTTTCTCAGCTGGGCGTGGTTTAACTCCCAGGATTTTTATGCCACGCCCAGTGGTAAGAGGCTACGCTGCCATCCCAAAAGGCATGCGGTTCAAATCCACCAGCTGCTCCATGGGAGAAAGATAGGCAGTTTCCTCCCATGTGATTAACTGCCTCTGAAAACTCACTGGAGAGTCAGCTGTCCAAGTTGTTTCAGACTTAATGGCACACAATGACGACAACAACAGTCTTTCCAAATATGTTGTTGCTGTTGTTTGTTTTTGTTGTTACGCGCCGTGCCGTCGAGTTGCTTGCGTCTCATAGCAACCCTATGTACAACAGCCCTAAACTCTGCTCTGTCCTGTGTCAATCGCACTGCCTCCAATACGCCCATCCCGATTACCCCAGTCACTGAATCAATCCACCTCATAGAGGGTCTTACAATCCTGCACTGTCCCTCCACCCTCCCAAGCATGGCGTCCCTCTCCAAGGACCGGTCCCTCCTTGCAACATGTCCAAAGTATGTTAGACGGAGCCTTAGAATCCTTGCCTCCAAGGAGCAGCCTGGTTTGACCCTTTCCAGGATGAATCTGTTTGTTTTCCTAGTCCTCAATACTCTTCTCCAGCACCACAGCTCAAAAGCATCAATTCTCCTTCTATCCTCCTTAGTCATTGTCCAACTCTCTGATGCATAACAAGTGATAACAAAGACTATGGCCTGTATCAGACGCACCTTACTCTCCAAAGAGACACCATTGCTCTTCAGTACTTTGGAGAGGTCCCTAACAGCAGACTTTCCCATGGCAATACGTCTTCTAATTTCCTGGCTTCTGGTGCCGAGAGTGCTGACTGTGGAGCCAAGCAAACGGCTGTTATTATTATAAAAAAGACATTCCTTTTCTTGTGAAACTGGGTTACTTCTTAGAAGCAAGATAGTGAAACTTTCATTTTACCTAGATCCAAAATCAATACCCATGGTATCAGTAGTTAAGAAACCAAAAACATGTTGTATCGGGAAAATCAGCTGTCAAGGACCACTTAAAAATGCTAAAGAGCAAGGGTATCAGTTTAAAGACTAAGGTGCCATTGATCCATGCCATTGTCTTTTTAGTTGTTTCCTATGCATCTGGAAGTTGGACAGTAGATAAAGTCAACAGAAGAAGGATCAATGCCTTTGACTTGTGGTGTCAGAGAAGAGTACTGAATATCCCATGCACTGTCAAAAGAGCAAACAGCTATGTTTTGGAGGAAGTGCAACCCGGGTGCTCCTCATATGTTTTTGGCATGTTATTAGGAGGAGGTATTCCTTGGAGAAGGACATCAAGCTTGGGAAGATGAAGGGTCAGTAATGGAGAGCAAGACCCTCAACATGACGATTTGACACAATGACTTTAACAATGGGCTCGAGTATATCAGAAATTGAGAGGACGGCACGGATAGGACAAGACTCTGATCTTTTTTTTTAATTGCATATAGAGACTTTATTGATATCTGAATTCCTATAGCCACTTAGATCTTGTAATATTGTAGCTTATGCCTAAGCAGTTTATGCTAGAGACACATTGAAGGGTGGAGAATCCAGTCTTTTGTGCACAGAGTGAGTCGCTGTGAGTCATCGTTGACTTGATGACACCAAACAACAGCAACCCTTAAGGTGCTGCTGCCCAAGCACTAGCAGTGCCGACACCACCGGGGAGCTTGGCAGAAATGCAGACCCTTGACTCTCAAGCTCCACCTCCCAAGCCCAGGGCAGTAGAGGCTGCATATTCATCAGACCACAGGAAATCCGTGTGCATTGCAGTGTGAGAAGTGCTGAAATGGGGCTTATGTGTAGAAGACAAGCCAGCCAGTCACCGATATGTTGATAGTCATGAAATCTCGATTTAAAGAAAAGTAAAAAAGAAAAGAAGAAAAGAAAAGTAAAAACGAAACAACAAAACTATATGACATATAAATAATGGCCTAGTGGTTAAGAAGCTGCACTGTGATCTGGTTTAAAGGCACACAGTACGCATGCGCCAGCTGTGCCGCTGGAGGACCGCAATCTCCATCCATGCAGACTGGCTGGAGGCCCCGTTATGAGTCAGTTCCTACTTGGTGGCACACAGCAACAACATATGACATTTAACTGGTGGGTTCAAACCCCTTTGTATTGGCAGCACAACTCCCTGCACACTTAGAGAGGGAATCCATAGTTCCCTCTGTCGATTTTCTGAGGCTCTGAATCATTATGGGACGAGAGTGCTCGTCTTTCTCCAGCCAGAATGGCCGGGGGCTTCAAACTGCTGACCTTTCGGTTAGCAGATGTGCTATGCCCTATGCCACCAGCACATGCCTTAAGTCAACATATGCTTAAAATGTGCCACAGTTTGGGGAGCTCTGGTGGCAAGAAGCTGCACTGCAATATCAGAGGTACGGGGTTCAAAACCATTAGGTGCTGTGCTGGAGAACGAGGTACAGTCTCCTCCTGCACCAGTCTGATCTGATTTGACGGTACATGCACAAGAAAAAAAAAATAAAAAAGTAAAATAAAAAAAGTACACCAGTAAAAAATTAAAATTATAATGTATGACATCCATAGGGTCGTGCTGTTGACGTCCAGTCTCCTCCAGGGTGTCATAAGACCTACTGGAGGTCGGTTAGGAGTTAGTTGTGACTTGATGGCAACAAGTGCATTGAGTGGGAATGGAACATGCATAAAAACATGAACAAGCTGAGAATGCATTCAAGTACACATCTCAGCATCTGTTACAAGTTCAGGGTCAGTACCATCCTCTCTGTAGACCAGTCAGAACAGGATCCTGGGTGGGGCCCAGCTGATGCGTGTACAGTCAGATTTGTGTCCCTGGGAGCTTTTCTGGTGTTTGAAGGAATGCAATCCTCGAGCTTGAGCTTTTCTGTGAACTCACTGCTCCATTGCCTGGATCGCTTCTAACAGGGTTGTTTTGCAAACACACGTTCCTCGACAAAGTAGTCACTCCTTACACCCCATTTTTGAAACTAGAGTAGTAGTCCCCACTTACTAAAGGCTTTCTCTGTGCAAGACGCTTTGTATATGATTTTGTTTAACAATTCATGTGGGCTTGAATCCACATTTTACTTATTTTTTTTCTATAATTATATTTTATTAATTTTCATAAACATTTACAGAGATTTTGGGTTTCCATTCATTCATTGTTGTACTATTCTCTCTACCCTCCTCCCAGTTTGTTCTTGTCCAAATGCCACAGTGCTTGTCAAAGCCAGTTCTGATTAATCTTCTTTGTCAATGTGTCCTTTGCCATTCCCTATCACTCCTCCCTGAGAGAGACTTCACCCTGAGTCATAAGGAAAAGGGGATGGCGTATTCTCTTAGCTACTTCCTGCTGAAAAGGGACGCTGTGGGTTTCAGGGTGAAGATCTTCTCTCACTACTCTAAAGGGCCCCTTTGGCAGTAGGAAACACATAGACTATTATGGAGATTGATTTTGGAATTTAGATGCACTCTTATTGATTGTGCTTGGCCGTACATGTTCATATCCTTGAAGATGTATCATGGAGGTGTTGCAACCTAGAAGACACAAATTTGACTAACAAGTTATAAGTACATGAGTCAAAAATTATGGAAAAGTAAAAGAAAAGATTCTTTCATTGTTTTACAAACCCTCCCCCAGGTCCCCTCCACCATGTAGCCCTCGCTCTAGTCTCCTGTGATGACAGAAATACCTAGTTATATATCTCTTTTAAACAGTTTTCTCCCTCCTCCGTTTCAGTGCAGTATACATTATTGAACCCATCTTACTCAGTCTCTCCCCAACCCCAAGGACAGTCCCATTCTACAACAGTGGCATCATGTAATATTTGTCCTTTTGTGACTGGGATATTTCACTCAGCATAATGTTCTCCAGAGTCAACCATTTTGAATAATATTGCATGAGTTCCTTGTTTTTGAATGCAGCATAGTATTCCATTGTGCGAATATACCACAGCTTCTCTAGCCATTCGTTTGTTGATGGGCACTTAGGTTGTTTCCAACTCCTTGCTATTGTGAACAAAGCTGCAATAAACATGGGTGTGCATATATCTGCTTGGATGTCAGCTATGGTCTCTTCAGGGTATATTCCCAGTAGTGGAATTGCTGGGTCAAATGGTATCTCTATTTGCAACTTTTTGAGAAAGCGCCATACTGCTTTCCACAGGGGTTGCACCATTTTACACTCCCACCAACAGTGAATCAGGGTTCCAGTTTCTCCACAACCTCGCCAGCATTTGTTGCTAGCTGTTCTGTTAAATTTTGCTATTTTGACTGGGGTGAAATGATATCTCATAGTTGTTTTAACACATTTTACTTATGTGGAAGTTGAGGCTTAGAGAGACTTTGGGACCTGCCTACAGTTGCTGTGTATGGAAGGTGGCAGGATGGGGTGGGGGTGGGGTAGGCCCGGTCAGAATCAGCCCTCCTTGATGGAAGAGTTCAGTGTCGTTTGGAAACCCACACAGGCCAGGAAGCCCAGGCTGCGAGGCTGTTGGCGTAAGCTCCGTGCCGTCAGTAAACATCCCTCTGAGCTGGCTCTCTGCGTGTGTCACACGGGACTGTGATGCCTGGCTTTCCGCAGCTGACAGCCTCTTCCTCTTCTCTCCAAGGTACGTCAGTTGTCACAGGATTCGGAGGCAGGATGCTCCTCGGAATTTCAAGTGGACACAGGCTTTAACCACACCTTCCTGCAGCCTCTCAGAGCACTTGTCCTGCATCTAGGCTTCATGCACCAGACGGAGACTGCATTGGGGTCTTCTGAGTCACGCAAATAGCTGGGGAAAGAACCTTGCAGGTGTAAGAAATAGCAAGTGCATAGGCCCCGAGGTGGGAATATGGCTGGTGTATTTGGGGATCAGTAAGCCGACCGAGAGATGTTTGGAGTAGAGAGATTCTGGAGCATAATGGTAGAGATTGAGGGTGGAGGGTGATGGGGAACAGAGAGACAATTGTATTCAACCTATGTTATTCTAAGAAATAGGTATTTTTTAAAAAATTTTATTTTTTATTCTTTTTTTTGTGTGTGTGTACTGTCAAATTGAATCTGACTGGTACAGGAGGAGATTGCCGATCCTTCTCCTACAGAGCATCTGGTGGATTCAAACCGCGCACATCTGGGATTGCAGAGCAGCTTCTTACCACTAGGCTACCAGAGCTCCCTTATAAATACATCTTTTATTTTGAGTGAGATGAGAATTCACAGGAAGATATCTCTATGTCTAGTAACTTACTAATTTTTTTTAAAAAAACTACACAACATCAAAACCTAAAACCCAGACAAGTGAAAAGAGACTTTCAAAGTGGGTATGGGAACCTGTGAAAAGATAATAAACACATAGGAAAAAAGATGTAAGTAAATGGAAGGCTCAGAAAATGCAAAGAATTAAGCCTTTGACATAGGAGGGGAAAGGGCTAATATTTTAATTTTCCAAAGAGCTCAAACAAATCAATAAGACAAATACTAAAACAAGATAGAAAAACCAAGCAAAGAGGTGTGAACAGACTACTCACAACAAAGAAGATATGAATCAGCTCAGCACGTGACAGACGTACGCAGCCAGACTAGTGACCCAGGAGAGGCACATTAACACAACCAACAGCTATATTCTCGTCAAGTAAAGGTTTCCAAAATGAGAAGAACTCCTGGCTTTAACCAGGGTGGAGTGAGTAGACTGGAGGACCCCAGTGATTGTAGGAATTGGGGGTCCAACCCATCCAGGGGCTCTGTGGAAAAAAGAGTTTCTGAAATGCCCTGTAAAGTTTACAGCCGAGAAAATAAATTCCATGGGGTAGTTTCGACTCTGTCACATGAGATTGTCATGAGTTGCTGTCATGGGACACAAATTACATGTGACAGGAGCTGTGAAGACTTGGTGAGGCAACACATACTTGGAGAGTGTGAAAAAGGCTGTCTGTTACTTCCATAATGGAGATCTTTGGGGAGAGTATGGGCCTTTTAAAAGTGTCCAAAGATCTCGAGAATCGGAAGAGTTGAAGGGCTTGGGTTTGTATTGAGTGTAGGGAGTGGGGCTGCTGTGGCTTGAATCTCCCATTGGTGCCCAGGGAGGAAGTAGCCAGGTTTTCTTATCAATGTGTCCAGCTCTGGGGCATGAGGAGGATAAGCAGAGGGAATCAGCTTAGCATCCACACTCATTACATCCCCGAGGGACCAGACACAGGAGCAGCACAAAGCTGGTTCCTATGAGGTGGAGGGCAGTCATACTTCCAGCTTCTTTACTGTTTGCGACCCCAGCTCTTTCCCCCACTATTCTCTCGATTTCTCTGCTGGGATCTATGATTTATTATTACAGTGACCACACAGAACTCACCGACTATAGTTACCTAATTCATGAAGGCAGTCACAAGCTTTGACTTGGGGTCAGGATCAGCTTGGAAATAGCAGGAACGAGTTAGGATCACGAGTCAGGAAGCACACGGGAGAAGTTAAGAGGTCTTCCACAAGTGGAGACCACACCCATCCCTTCTTCAGCGTGAACCCATCCCCATGCTGTGCACACTCTGCTGGGCTGTGCAGACCTCTTGGCCATGTAGAGTTCCTCTCAGTCGTGTGTGTGTGTGTTGATTGCCTTCCAGTCGAGCTTGACTCATAAAGACCCTCTGAACAAAAGGCCTGAAGCCGCTCTACAACTATCGACATTTATCAAAGTTCATAGAGTTTCCGGAGGCATGTGGTTTAGGAAGTGGATGCCACTCCTACTTCCTCAGTGGTGAAGACCTCTCTCTTTTGGCTTCCCTCTCCCGTGCTAACAGGCCCAACTGATAACCAGGACAGCAGCTTGCTCAGCTCTCTTAGGCACTTTGCTGGCAGCAGCTTTCTGTCATCCCTGCTGGCTCTGTTATAGCCCTTCTGGGCCTCCCACTGCCTTCAGCGTCCCAGCACTTTTTTTTAAAATTAATTTTAATAGACATTTACAGAGGTTTTGGATTTCCATTCATTCATTGCTGCACTTTTCTCCCTGCTCACCCCTCCCCACCAGCTCGCTCCCCCCTCCGAAGAGAAAAAGAAAAAAAAATTCCTTCATTAGTATACAATTCCCACATCCCTTCCCCCCACCCCCACCCCGAGTACACTTCTCTATGCAACCTTAATTCTGGATTCCTGTGCTAACCATAATACTCAATCATATATCACTTCTAATCTGTTCTTTTCCTCATCTGTTTCAATACAATATACATAATTTATCCAGTTTTTTCTGTCATACCCCAACCCTGATGTCAGACCCATTCTACAACAGTGGCACCATGCAGTATTTGTCCCTTTGTGACTGAGATATTTCACTCAGCATAATGTCCTCCAGGGTCACCCACTTTGAATAATATTGCATGAGTTCCTTGTTTTTCAATGCTGTGTAGTATTCCATTGGTGGATATACCACAGCTTCTCTATCCATTCGTTTGTTGATGGGCCCTTAGGTTGCTTCCAACTCTTTTCTATTGTAAACAAAGCTGCGATAAACATGGGTGTGCATATATCTGCTTGGATGGCAGACATGGTCTCTCTGGGGTATATTCCCAGTAATGGGATTGCTGGGTCTCTATTTGCAATTTTTTGAGAAAGTGCCACACTGCCTTCCACAATGGTTGCACCATCTTATATTTCCACCAACAGTGAATAAGAGTTCCATTTTCTCCACATCCTTGCTAGCATTTGTTGCTTGCTGTTCTGCTATATTTTGCTATTCTTACTGGGGTGAGATGATATCTCATAGCTGTTTTTGTTACAGCACTTTTAAGAGTTCCCTTGATCCACTTGTCTCTTCTCCTTGCCTCTGTAAACCTCTGTGGGGTTGGCTTCTGATCTAAGAAAACTTCATGTCCATTGCAAGGCATGGTCTTCCCAGCAGGACCTCTGAATCCACAGATTTCTTTGTTGCACTGTTGTTTTTTTATTGTCCAGTTGAAACAGACCCATAGCTGACCCTTCAGCAGGTTTTCAGAGGCAGTTAATCACACGGGAGGAGATTGCCCATTCTTCTTCCCCAGAGCAGCTGGTGGCCTCGAACCATGTGCCTTCGGGATTGCAGTGCAGTTTCTTGCCACTAGGCCATTAGAGCTGTTGCACTACAAATCACTCAATTTGCTTACAAACCAACCAGTCTCTGAAAGGTATATGTTGTTCTTAAGTACTGTCAGTTGACTTTGATTCATAGTAACTCTAAGTGCAACAGAACAAAACATTGTCCAGTCCTGGGTCATCCTCACTATCATTGTTATGCACAAGCTCAATGCTACAGGCGCTGTTCCAATCCATCCTGTTGTACAAACCCTCTGCTTTTCCAAGAATAACACCTTTCTCTAAGGACTGGTTCCTCCTCATAATACACTCAAAGTTTGCAAGGTGAAGTCTTCTTATCTTTGATTCCAAGTCCTAATCTTGCTGCACTTCTTCTAAGACAGATTTGTTCATTTTTCTTGTTGTTGCTAGGTGCTGGTGAGTAGGCTATGACTCATAGTGGCCCTATAAACAGCAGACCTGAACCCTGTCCTATCCCGTGCCATCCTCATCATATCTGACATACTTAAGTCCCTTGCTGCAGTCACTGTGTCAGTCTATCTCATTGGAAGTCTTCTTCTTCACTGATCCTCTCTCCACCTTCCCAAGCATAATGTCCTTGGTACTAGACTCGCTTAATATGTCCAAAGCATAAGAAATGAAACTTCTTCATCTTTGTCTCAAAGGAACACTTGGGCTGCATTATATCCAAAACATATCAGTTTGTTCTTTTGGCAATCTATGGGATATTAGGTACTCTTCTCCAACATCACAACTCAAAGGCATCAATTCCTCTTCTATCATCCTTATTCATCATCCAGCTCTCAGATGCATAGCTAGTGATTGAAAAGACCATGGCCTGAGTCAGGCACATGTTAGTCTCCAGACTGACATCATTATTCTTTGGTAATTTGGAGAGATCTTTGACAGCAGACTTGCTCAATGCAATATGTCTCCTGATTTCCTGACTGCTAGTACCAAAGGTATTGATTATTGGTCCAAGCAAGATGAAGTAATTGACACCTTCAATCCTTTCTCCTAGTTGCCCGATGGTGAGGATATTTGTCTACTTGTTGAGTTAGAATCCATATTGAAGACTGTAGTCCTTGATCTTCTATAGTAAGCTTTTCAAGTTCTCCTCACTGTCAGCAAGCAAGATGTGGCATCTGCATAATGCAGGTTGGTCAACCAGAGGTGTGTAGTTCAAATCCACCAGATGCTCTGCTGGAGAAGGAGGGGCAATCTCCTCCTGTACCAGTCAGATCTGCTTTGACGGCACACACACACAAAATAGTAAAATAAAAAAAAATAATGCAGGTTGTTGATGAATCTTCTTTCGATCCTGATGCCATATTCCTCTTCATAGAGTCCAACTTCACTAATTATTTGTTCATCACACATTCAAATGCATTACCTCTTCTTTACGTTCCTTATTCGGACTCCGGGTTTTGCTTGAAAATTATGAAATACCATGGCTTGGGACAGGTGTATGTCAGTCTTCACATTGACTTCTTTGCTTTTTACACTCTAAAGGAGTCTTTTGCAGTAGATTCTCCCAGTGCTCTATGCCATTTGATTTCTTCACTGTGGTTTCATGACCATTGATTTTAGATCTATATAAAAGGAAATCCTTGACAACTTCGGTCTTTTCTGTGTTTGTTATGATACTGCTTTTTTATCCAGTTTCACTCTGGAGGAAACTCTGGTGGCATACTTTGTAGGGCGTTGCGTTTCTAACCCGAAGGCGGTGACTTTGTGCTGGTTCGAATCCATTAGTGGCTCTATGGGAGAATTATGGGCAATCTTCTTCTGTGAGATTTGAGAACTTCCAAAACCCTGCTGAAGAGTCAGCTATGCATCAGCTCTGACTTGATGGCAATGAACTTGAGTTTAAGATTATTGATCCAGTTGTGAAGACTTTTGTTTTCTTTATGTTGAGGTGAGGTTAGAGTCCAGAGACCAGGTTGTTCTTGAGCATTAAATTCTTCAAGGCATCTTCACTTTTAGTGAGCAAGTCATCTTATGTTTATATCACACGTTGTTAATGAGTCTTTCCTCCAATAGGACCATGAACTCACCAGTTCCCTTGGTGGACTGTAAAACTCACTGCTGTCAAGTCAGAACCGGCTCATAGCTGGACCCTTCTGTGGGTTTTCAGAGACTGTAAATCACATGAGAGGAGCTTGCCCGTCTTTCTCCAGTGGACAAGCTGGTGGGTTCAAACCAACCACTCTGTTAGCAGAGTAACTCCCTAACTTGTAAGCCACCTGAACTTCCTGGTGAATTGCAAGTTACTCAATTTGCATAGTAAACTGACTAATATCTTCAAGGTGCATAGAATAGATCAATCATAGGTCAAGCTGAAGCCCAGGGCTGGACAGAAAGTATCAAATCACCATTTTTTTTTTTTTTTACAAATTGCCTGGAAGACATTAACCAACCAGGACAAGATTAACAAATCTTCTAGGATAGAAAACTACCTTAGAGACTTTCTGTCCTAATTTACTTTCCTAAGGAACTAGGGAAAATGTTTAAGGAGAAATCTCCTAAGCTAATTTTTTAAAGAATCAAAGCTAAAGATCATGTAATGGAACTCATTTCAGCACCTTGGAGTGGAGGGGAAATGAAGAAAAGTGGAGATAAATAATGTACACTGCATTGAAACAGATGAGGGAGAGAAGTGCTTGAAAGGAATATATGATTAGGTATTATTTTCATGACAACATTCCAGAATGAAAGCTGCATAGTAAAGTGGACTGGGGTGGGGGTGAGGAATTGTACAACAATGAAGGAACTTTTTTTTTTTCGTAGAGAAAAGCTAACTGGGGGGTGGGTGGGCAGGGAGGAAAATGTGCAACAATAAATGAATGGAAATTCAAGTTCTCTATAAACTTTCATTAAAATCTCAATAAAAAATTTAAAAAAGAAAGAAAAAAAAGAGAAGAATTATAATGAAGAAAGAAACTAGAACTACACTGTAGTCATTAGCAGACAAACAAACAAAAAACCAACAAGAACAGCTCCAAGGATTGGTGGAATGCTAACTGAGGTACACCACCAAACAAATCACAAGCCCTGGAAATGGTCATTCGTCCGTGCCAAGAAGTTTGGAAAACCTGCCAATTGATTGTGCCCATTCCAAAGAAAGATGATCTAACAGAATGCAGAAATTATAGAATAATGTCATTATTATCATATGCAAATTAAATTTTGCTGAAGAAAATTCACAGCTGCAGCAGTAGATTGACAGAGAACTGCTAGATATTTACACTGGATTTAGGAGGATTATCATCACTGATCTCAACAATTATGGATCTTGGCTGACAACAGAGAATTCCAGAAGGGTGTTTACTTGTTTTCTAGACTATGCAAAGGTATTTGACTTCATGTATCGTGATAAGTTATGGATGACTGTTTTAAGAATGAGAATACTAGAGCACTTCACAACGCCCATGTAGAAAGAACCTGTACTTAGATCAAGACATAGTCATTTGAACAAAACAGGTGATACAATATGGTTTAAAATAAGGAAAGATATGTTTCATGGTTGCGGGATTTTTCAACACTTCTATTCAATCTATGAGCTCTGGTGGCCTAGCAGCAAGAAGCTGTGCTGCAATCCCAAAGGCACACGGTTCGAGGGTACCAGCTGCTCCATGGGCGAAGGATGGGCGGTCTCCTCCCGTGCGATTAACTGCCTCTGAAAACCCTCTGGAGGGTCAGCTATGGGTCAGTTCTGACTCTGTGGTACACAATAACAACAACAATAACAACACTTCAATCCATATGCTGAACAAATAATTCAAGTAGCTGGACTATATGAAGAAGAACATGACATCAGAGTTGGAGGAAGACTTGTTAACACTCTTTAATGTGAAGTTGACATAATCTTGCTTCCAGAAAAATGAAGGCGACTTGAATCACTTACTTTTGAAGCTTAAAGTCTGTGTGTTAAAGTCTTCCATGTATAAACTTTGATAAATGCGGATAGTTGTAGAGGGGCTTCAAGCCTTTTGTTCATAGGGTCACTATGAGTCATGCTTGACTTGAAGGCAATCAACAACAACAGTATGGAGATGGAAGCCTTCAGTATGGATTATATTTCAACTTAAGGGAAACAAAATTCCTCACAACTAGTGTAATAAATTATGATAAATGGAGAAAAGATTGAAGTTGTCAAAAATTTCACTGTAGTTTTTTGAGAGCCTCACTTTCCTAGTCCAAGACATCCAGCAACCTCGCAACTGACAGTCTACGGGCTCCTGGCCCATCGCTCACTAATCACCACAACACCAGCCACGATCTTCTGTTGAGTCAGCATTTCCCAGGGGGAAAACGGATCACTCCCGTTATACAGGGATGAGTCATGTGGGTCACATGGACCGCAACATACTACATCCTCCTCCTCCCCCTCCCATGATGACATGATGATGGTGAATATGCCTATTACCGTCTACTTTGGCTTTAAGAATGTGGAACTAGAAACCCTTTGTATGAAGATGGTGCCAAATGTGAAGAAGGAAGCCTCTACCCTCCCAAAGCAAAGTTATTAAAGGC
>NW_006399867.1:7743873-7754982 GCF_000299155.1 Elephantulus edwardii
GTGTCTCTGAAAAAAAAAAAAAAAAAAGAATGTTGAACTATTGTTTTCTGGTTTAGCCATCGATACAGTTGAAGGCATCACATGCTGAGTTTCCTACTTTCTGCAGACAGTGCTGCTTATCATCCAGGTCAGCGACTTTCTCAAGCTCATTTCATGACCTACAGTGGACATGTGTGTATTGCTGCCGCAGCGAAGCCAACACTGGATACTTTCTGTTCAGCTGGAAAAAAGCCATAGTTGTGGATGTCACTGAGGACCGGCCACTAACATCAGATTCCCATGGTGTGGCCTTATCAATTGCAACAAGAAGCAGTTAGAGACTGGAAGACATGATTCTTCCTCCATTCTTTTCTTGCTCTTTGTCTACTAACACACACACACACACCCACACACACAATAGGCTCAACACACAATAGTCTCTTGAGTTCAACTGGCAATCTCCCCAGACCTTTTTCCTCATAATCTGAGATTCCCATTTTGAGGAACCATGAGACTCCGTCTCCTCCCTATCTTAGATTCAGGCTCTATGTTCTTGATTAATCCAGGTAGCTGACATGATTTCCTAACTCACTGACACAATCTCCTGATTTCTTTGTAATTTTGAGTGTGTTTTAGGGGTTGCTTTGTTTTGTTTTTAAAAACAGATGTTGTGAATTTGGTTTTGTTCTGGGTGAATGTTATTTACTTTAGCCAGGATTGATAGTATCTGAGGAAAATTCTTACCCAACTAAATCTGGAACCTAATTAAAAAAAAAAAAATCCAGTTTGGGGAGCTCAATTTCTGGGAGGTATATTGTGCCTTTTCCTAAGTGTAAAAAGAAAATAATTTCATTTTACAAGCATTTACAATCAGCACTTATGGAAGCAGTAGTTAAGAAGTTAAACGACTTAATGCATTGAGAAAACCTGCTATAAAGACCTCTTTAAAATGGTAAAGTGCAAGAATGTCACTTTTTAAAGGTGCAACTGACCCAACCTATAGTATTTTAAGTTGCTAAACATGCATGTGAAAGTTGCACAGGGAATAAGGAAGATTGAAGAATTGATATCTTTGAATGTTGGTATTGAGGATTTGATATGTGGAATATACCATAGACTGCCAAAAGAACAAATAAATCTGTCTTGAAAGAAGTTTAGCCAGAACACTCCTTAGGAGCAAAAATAGTGAGATCCCATCTCACACTTTAGCCATGTTATAAGGAGAGGCCATTCACTGGGGTTAGGCGTCCTGCTTGGTAAGGTAGTTATTATCATTATGTACCCTGGAGTCAGAACTGACTCATAGCTGACCCTCCAGTGGGCTTTCAGAGGCAGGATAGTCCCATGGGAGATGGCCCATCTTTCTCCTGTGGAGCAGCTGATGGGTCCAAACCATGTATGTGTCTTTGGGCTGGCAGCCAGATCCTTGCTAGCAAACCACCAGAACTGGTAAAGTATAGGGGTCAGAAGAAGAGAGGAAACTGTGCTCGCTTCGGCAGCACATATACTAAAACTGGAGCGATACAGAGAAGATTAGCATGGCCCCTGCGCAAGGGTGAAATGCAAAGTCGTGAAGCGTTCCATATTTTTATATATTTTAGGGCATTATGATTATCGTAAGAGTCCGGAATGAGGGTTGCAGAGTGGAGTATACTCGGGGTGGGGGTGGGGTGTGCGGGGGGGATTGTGTACCCATGAAGGATTTTTTTCTTTTGCTTTTCAAGGAGAGGAGCGAACTGGGGATGAGGGTGGGGGTGGGGTGGAAAGAAAAGTGCAACAATAAATGAATGGAAGCCCAAAATCTCTGTAGATGTTCATTGAAATGAATTTTTTTTTTTAAAAAAGAGGAAACTCCTCTAGGAGATGGATTTGGCATAGTGGCTTCAACACTGAGCTTATATAGAGAAGAGACTGTGGGCGGTTCGAATCCACCAGGTGCTCCACTGGAGAAGGAGGGGCGACTTCCTCCTGTGCCAGTTGGATCCTATTCAATGGTACACAACAAGAAAATGAATAAACAAAATATTTATTTATTTATTTATTTTTAAAGAAGAGACTGTCGCGGTGGTACGGGAATAGACTATGTTTCATGCTGTTGTACACAATGGTCACTATGAGACAACGTTGACTTTGTGGTGCCTAACAACGACAGCAACAACAAAAACAACAACAACAACAGAAGGCCAGGATGTCTGAATCATAGTCTGGATTACAGGGCTCAAGAGAACGTGGCAAGAGGTTGGTTTCAGAGTGGAGCATTGAGGTTAGCTCCTAACTCTTTACTTACTTACAAGACATAAAGATGGATTTTGTTCTAAGCCCAGCGGAAACTTCTGTAGGACTTTTCATATGGAAGGAAAACAATGATGACTTTAAATTATTAAAATTCCACTCTTCCTGAGATATGTATTTAAGGTGTAATTAACATGGCACAATGCCCTGTGTTTTGCTTGGTGTAGGTGGGGTTACTAAAAAGTGGTTTCTATTAGCTGTTGATAAGGCATACAGTTCAAATCCGCCAGATGCTCTGTGGGAGAAAGATGGACAATCTCTTCCAGTGTGATTTACAGCCTCTGAAAATCTGCTGGAGGGTCAGCTATCAGTCAGTCCCATCTTGATATTAACTGCAACATTAGCCTATGACAGCTCAGTCACTGTGTTTTCAGTGTGTTTTTTTTTTAAATTATTATTATCCTAGTTTATTTACAAAATTTCAATACACCGCCACCCAAGCAGATATATGCACACCCATGTTTATTGTGGCTTTGTTTGCAATAGCAAAGGGCTGGAAACAACCCAAGTGCCCATCGACAAAAGAAAGGATAGAGAAGCTGTGGTATATTCACACAATGGAATACTATGCTGCATTGAAAAACAAGGAACTCATGAAATATTATACAAAGTGGGTGACCCAGGAGGACATTTTTGCTGAGTGAAATAACTCAGTTACAAAAGGACAAATATTGCATAGGGCTCCTGTTGTAAAACGGAACTGACAGCAGGGTTGAGGGAAGACAGAAAAGGAGGGGAGGAATGATGTATACTGCATGGAAACAGATGAGGGAGAGAACTGTTTAAAAGGGACATATGAATGGGTATTCTTGTCATTACAGAAGTCCAGAGCAAAGGCTGCATAGTGGAGTGGACTTGGGGAGAGGGATTGTATAACAATGAAAGAGTTTTTCTTTTTTCTTTTCAAAGAGAAGAGTGAATTGGAGGGGGGAAAGGTGGGTAGGGAGAAAAGTGCAACAATGAATGACTGGAAACACTAAGTCTCTGTAAACTTTCATTAAAATGAATTTTAAAAAGCGAGTGAGTTGTTTTAAAAGGAATTTGCAAAGCAAATAATAATACCGATGAAACTCAGGCATGGAAAAATTAGAGACAATGGTTCTTGTGTTCTAGAAACTGAGCAATTGACATCACTGGGACCTTGGTGAGTCCAAGAAACCTCCAATACCTCTAGCAGTTCAATATACTCCATCATTTCCTCTCTTTTGATGTCCATATCTTTATTTATTGAACCCAGATTTACTGAGCACCTGCTAGGAGCTAGATAAAAAGTCTCAGTCTCCATTTGCAACATCCCGTTAGGAAGCATTCCACATGTGACAATAATGATGCCTGAAAAAGCTTGCCAGCAATTTGTCACAACATAAAATGAGTAGTCACGCATTCCCACGGTATCCTATCTTCCTCGTGCATTGGAAGGTGCTCCCTGGAGTGAGAGAGAAAGGAAGAGATGCTGGGAGTTGCACCTCTACACTGGCACATTCCTGAGTGGGTGTTATTCATAGAAACGTGACCTGTCATGTGTGGGAACTGTCCTGGGTGATGAGATGTCTTCACAGGATTCTAAATGGAAGGTGGTAAGGGGAGGTTTGGGAGTGAGGATGTTTATCCTGGCAGCTGAGAGAATAGACTGGAAGAAAAGAATCTAAGCGGGTGGTTAATGTGATGTCTTAGGGCAAGTCCCTGTAAACTCTTCGGGCTTAGGTTTATGTGCTATGCATCAGAGAGCTGGACAATGATTAAGGATGATAGAAGGAAAATCAATGCCTTTGAGTTGTGGTGCTGGAGAAGAGTGTTGAATATATCATGAACTGCTAGGAGAGCTCACAGTTCTGTCCTGGAGAGTGTGAAACCAAGCTGCTCCTTGGAGGCAATGATTTTGAGACGCCAGGAGGGACCAATCCTTGGAGAAAGTCATCACGCTTTGGAGGGACAGAACAGGAGAGGAAGACCCTGGATAAGATGGATGGATTCAGTGACTGGAGTAATGGGAGTAGGTGTGTCAGAGACAGTGTGATTGGCTCAGGACAGAGCAGCGTTCAGAGCTATTGTACATAGAGTCACTGTGAGTCGTGGGAGACTTGACAGCACATAACAGCAACATCATCGTCATCTCTATTGTCCTCTTAGGACCGATAACATGTAACTGACAGGTAATATATGTTTCTCTGGTAACATATATTATTCAGGACCAAATTAACAAAGTACAAGGACAGTATATTATAGGAGAACGTGGGTGTGAGGCACTGTCTGGTCAGCTTCACCTTGTAGTGACCCGTATGTACAACAGAGCGGCAGCGCAGGTGATCCCACACCATCGTCACAATCTCTGCTGTGCTTAAGTCCGTTGGTGTAGTTTTTCCATCAGTCAGTCAGTCTCATTGAGGGTCTTTCCTTCTTTTGCAGACCCTCTGTTTGTCCAAGCCTGATGTCCTTGTCCAGAGACTGTTGTTGTTTACCGCCAAGTCAGAACACACTCATAGCTGACCCTCTAGTGAGTTTTCAGAGGCAATAAATCACACATGAGGAGACTGTCCATCCTTCTCCTGTGGAGTAACTGGTGGATTCGAACCGCCAACCTTCAGGATTGCAGCACATTCTTTCCACTAGCCCCTCCTAACAACATGCCCAAAATATGTGAAAGGAAATCTCGCCATCCTTGTTTCTAAGCACCACTTCTTCCAAAAGAGATGTTGTTCTTTATATCCCATAGTATATCCATCCAACAGGCTTTACCAATACCACAGTACTGTTTGCCAACACCACAGTTCTAAGGTATCAGTTCTTCTACTGCCTTCCTTATTCAATGCCCAACTATCACACGCATATGGAGCAACTGAAAATACCGTGGCAGCGTAGTTAGATGCTTTGTTCCTAAATGGGGAGGGATGAGGGTGGGGAGAGGCTATGACTTACAACACAGACTCAAACGTAAATGTGTAGTCAATTTACGAAGCTTTGGGGACATGGAGTCCCTGGCGGTACAAATGGTGTACCAGCTCCTGAGTTAAATCCAGCTCGAGGCACCTCAGAAACAAATCCTGTAGATCTCCTTCTGATCTGTCAAACCAACCATGGAAAATCCTACGGATCTCCTCTGATCTACACGGGGTAGCTATGAGTCAGAATAAAGCCGCAGCAGCCAGTTTTGTTTTGGGATGCTTGAGGAAAAGAGAGGCAATTTGATCTTCTAAGTCAGCTGCTTGCTGACTTTTGAAAAACAAAGAGAGGGCAGTGTGGACCGCTTGTAGAGGAAGATTTCCTCTGGCCAGAGAAGTCAAAGGCTGGTGATAAATATTATCCTCCAAGAAAAGTTGTCAGGCCACCCTTGCTTGGTTTACCATTGAGGAACTTCTCACGAGGAGAGCTGTTCGCGGCTGCTTCAGGAAGGGCAGTCCTCGGATTTATAGGACGACAGTTCACAGTGGTGAAATGAGAAATGGAAATGCTTTTGTTAAGTTAAATCCTTACCCGTGTAACGGGCTAAGATCGGCTGTGATGACGGCAGATGTGGAGAAGCTTTGGGGGCCACAGAGGCCCCAGTTGCTCGTTGTTAGTGCTTCTCTGTGCAGCAGCCTGGATGCGTCCCCAGACCTTCTGCCACACGTATGCTCTTATTGCATGAGATCTCATGTTGTCCTACAGCCTCAGTGTGGATTGACATGCTTGCAGAAATGAGAGCTGCTGTTGTTGTTGTTATGTGCCATCGAGTCGCCAACAACTCACAGCGAGCCCCCTATGAACAACAGCCCTAAACCCTGCTCTGTCCTGTGCCAATCTTACTGTCTCTGACACATCTACCCACCTACCCCCATGACCCCAGTCACTGAATCAATCCATCTCATAGAGGGTCTTCCTCTCTTGTGCTGTCCCTCCATCCTCCCAAGCATGACATCCCTCTCTAAGGACTGGTCCCTCCTTGCCGCATGTCCAGAGTATGTCAGACGGAGCTTCAGAATCCCTGCCTCCAAGGAGCAGCCTGGCTTCACCCTTTCCAGGATTAACTTGTTTGTTCTCCTCTCAGTCCATGGTATATTCAACACTCTTCTCCAGCGCCACAGCTCAAAAGCATCAATTTTCCTTCTACCATCCCCAGTCATTGTCCAGCTTTCTGAGGCACAGTAAGTAGGAAGAAACAAAACCAGACCCGCACTGTTCTCCTGGGAATTCCAGTGCATGACAACCCCCATGTGTTACTGAATGGAACATCGCAAGGGCTTTTATGGAGCAGGAGCTGATACCATGATGGGAGCAAGTTGCCAGGTCTTTCTTCCTCATTGCCACTGGGTAGCTTCAAACTGACAACCGTTAGCAGGAAGAAGGGAAAAGTAAAAACAAAACAAAACAAAACAAAACAAAAACAACCCAAAACCAACCATAAAGTTAACCCCGCCTCAAAAAAAAACCAAAAAAAAAAAAAAACCCCAGATAAAACAAAACCCACAAACAAACAACCCGGGGGAAAGCACATTGTAGAGATATGTCTACTTGCAAGTCTTGTATGCTTTCTTCCTTGGTTTCTGGGAAGCCAAGCCGCTCTCCTGATAACCAAGAGGACTGCTTGGAATCCAGCCGTGAGCACCAAGCCTGAAAGGGTCCTTTCTGCATCAAAAGGCTCCTTTCTCTGCATCAGAAGATTGACCAAAAAGGAAGGGCTGAGGTAATACAGCAGTGGTCTGGGGCTGTGAGGAAGGCACTGGCTGGTGCAGTTAACACTGTTTTTGTTGTGTACTGTTGAGTTGCAACCTTAGAGCTGAACCTCCAGGAGGTTCAGAGGTGCTCAAGGAATGCAGTGTTTTGTATGGATTGCATCTCAGTATCAGGATAACAAAGATTCTTACCACTGGACAGATAGGGAGCGTTGTGATGGATGGAGAAGAGATTGAAACTGTCAATAATTTCATCTTGCCTGGAATCACAATTAACACCCTTAATAACACCAGTCAGGAGATTAAGGACTCCTTAAAATCTGCCAAGAGGGATCTTTCCAAATTATTGAGGCGTACTAATGTCAGTTTGAGAACTAAGGTGCATCTGATTCAGGCCATAGTCTTTCCAATTACTTGCTATGCATATGAGACCTGGACAATGACTAAGGATGACAGAAGAATTGACACCTTTGAGCTGTGGTGTTGGAGAAGAGCGCTGAATATCCCATGGACGGTCAAGAGAATGAATGGATATGTCTTGGAGAGGGTGCAGCCAGAGTGCTTTTGGAGGCAAGAATGATGAGGCTTCACCTCACATACTTTGGACATATTGTTAGGAGAGGCTGTTCCTTGGAGAAGAACGTGATTCTGGGAAGGGTGGAGGGTCTGCGAAGGAAAGACCCTCAACCAGGTGATTGACACTTTGACTGCTCTAATGGGCTCTTTTCAGGAAGAGTGAGGATAGGGCAGGATAGAACAGGATTCAGATTTTTTGTTGATAGGGTTGCTATGAGTCGTAGTCACCTTGGCAGCACACAACAACAACAACAACAACAACAACAAACTTCACAGGAGGAGGTTGCCGATCTTTCTCCTGTGGAGCAGCTGATGAATTCGAACCACCTGTCTTTAGATTGACAGTACAGCTCTTAACCACTAGGCCACCAAAGCTCCCTGTGCAGTTAGGCCGTTTTGTCCAGATCTCCACTCTGCTGCCTGCTAGCTGTGTGACGTGAGGAAAGTCTCTATATCAGACTAGGTCCTCCAAGAAGCAGACACTCGGAGCAGCATGCTGCAAGGGTTTGGTGCGGGCAGATACACGGGTGAATCAGATGGGATGCACATCTGAGCTCAAATTAAGGCAAGAAGAGGGGTGGGTGGAAGTGTCCTCGACATCCAGGTGCTCGGGTGCCCTCCAGCCAAGTCAGCTGTTGCGGAGTCCCAGGCCTTTCTGGAACCTCAGCATGTGTGCTGGGTTCAGCGATTGGTGGATGTAAAAGACCTCTCATCAAAGCAGTGGGCATGTGATCAGTGATGGTCCGTGTGGATGGAGACATGCCACATACCGGCTCCTGGCACCTCCCTTTAACTCACAGGATGCTAATGCAGTCCAGTGAGACAGGCATGTGGAGTCCTGGGACAGAGGGCAGGCCAGACAACAGGAATTCCTGGTATCCTGCTTTTGAGAAAACTGGAAAGACAATTTAATTAAAATGATAATGAAACAAAACAGTTGCATTGGGTTTTTTCTCTCCCACCTTTAAATGACACATTTGAAGTTTATATTTACTCAAGCTGAAGGATCTAACTGGTTGAGCTCTGGTTTTGTACAAAACGTCAATGTTAGTTTAGCTCGTGGGTTAAGAATGTGGACTTGGGGAGTTGGGTTCTATGGGTTATGATATCAAATCTCTCCCTTGCCAGCTAAGAGATCTCTCTGAACTCAGTTTCCCCATCTGTAAAATGGGGCTAGTCATTATTAATGCTGCCATGAGGATTTAATTAATGGGAGAGTGTCTAGACTTTGTAAGGTGGCTTGTTGTTGTTGTTGTGCACTGTTGAGTTGGAACTGACCCATAGCTGACATTCCAGTGAGTTGGCATCCCCCCCTTGTAGTGCACCATCGAATCAGATCCAACTGGAACAAGAGGAGATTGCCCCTCCTTCTCCAGTGCAGTATCTTGTTGCAGACCAAGGGTCCCAAAGAATAGAATAAATTTATAATAAAGAGACAAACAGCCAGGAATGATATAGAACAGAGAATGTGAAAAACAGGGGGCCAACAGTTCCCATGACTGAAGGCACCGAGCCACGCCTCTCTGAGTATTTATACAGAAAAACAAGGAAGTACAAAACAAAGGATAATGGTGAAATCTTTTACAGATAAGGCCAAGTTCCTCTTTATGTTAATCTCAAGAGGGAGGGGTTCATTTGATAAAAACTAAGAACAATGTTGACTCCTAAGGAACGCCCTAGTGTCACAAGGTGACCTTCAGCTTGTATTAAGCCTCCCTCATTTCCCGATACAGCATTTGGTCTACTATTATTAATTTTGATATTCGGCTTCCCTCAGTATCTGGTGGATTTGAACTGCACACCTTTAGGATTGCAGCACAGCTTCTTGCCACTAGGCCACTAGAGCTCCCTTCTGGTGAGTTTGTAAAGGCAATTAGAATGTATAGGAGGGGATTGGCCACCTTACTGCCGAGGAGCAACTATTGGAATTGAACTGCATGCCTTTGGCTTGGCAGTGAAACTCCTTACTGCTAGACCTCCCTATGTAATGTGGGTAAAATTGATATTATTTTACTGTATGTGATGGAGAGAGAGGGAGATTTGGTGGCCTAGTGGATAAGGAGTTGCACTGCCAACCCAAAAGGGGGCAGTTCAAATCCATCAGCTGCTTCTGGGGACAAAGGTGAACAATCTGTTCCCATGCAATTTACGGCTTCTGAAAACTTGCTGGAGGGCCAGCTATGAGTCAGTTTCGACTCTGTAGCAATGCATTGAGCTTGTTGCGTTGATGGAGGGAGAACACATTTGGACTCCTGGAGGCTCTCATTGCTTCTCCCCATGATCATATTTCACATAAGCCTAAAACGTAATGATCAGTTTAACACCCAAACAGGAATGAGTTTCTCTTACCTTGGTGATACAATCATATATAATAATGCCGCTTACATAAGCTTCTTTACCTCCTTGTTAAATCCACCCACATGCAGCTCGACTTCACACTGTTAAAGAATTTTTCTCCCGGAGGGAAAAAGACACCCGTCTTTGCACTAAACATCACTTTAAAGCAGGGTATAATGTAGGGGGTTGGGGTGTTGAGGTTTGGAAGGGTGGATTTGGCAGTCCCTGGGATTTAGGGGAGTTGAGCGTTTCATCTGGAGGCGTGGGGGTCAGGTCCAGACACCTCAGAGGGGCTGGTGGAATCATGCAGCCAGAGGCAAACGCTGGCCTTTCCCAAATTAGCCAGGCTCATCCTTTCCCTGAGAGCTAGGAGCCAGCCCTCTGCAGACAAATGCTGATCTGCCTCATTTCTTTTCTTGCTTTTGTTGCTGTTTGTGAAAATCGGAAGCACATTCTATATGTGGTAATACTGTGGAAAATGTCTAAGACAGGGGAGAACAGTTGTCGTTAAGTGCTGTGGTGTCATTTATGACTCATAGTGACCCTATGAACAATGGATCTGAGTCCTGTGTCCTGTACTGTGCCATCCTGACCATCTCAGATATATACCTGAGCCCACTTTTAAATCACTGTGTCAGTCCATCTCGTTGAAAGTCTCCCCCTCCTTCACGGACCCTCCACCTGTCCGAGCATGATGGCCTTTTCCTAGAACTGGTGCCTTCTAAGAATATGGCCAAAAGATGGGAGATGGACTTTCACTATTCTTGCTTCCAAAGAACACCCTGGCTGCACTTTCCCCAAGACTCATTTATTTGTTCTTTTTGCAGTCCACGGAATAGTCAGTTCTCCAACATCACAGCTCAGGCATCGATTTTTCTTCTGTCATCCTTATTAATTGTCCAACTTTCAGATGAATAGCACATTATTGAACAGATCATAATTCGGATCAGGTGCCCTTTAGTCTTCAAAATTACATCATTGCTTTCCAGCACTTTGGAGAGGTCTCTGACAGCAGACTTTCCCAATGCATTGTTGTTGTTGTGTACTGTCAAGTTGAAACTGACCCATAGCGGACCCTCCAGCAGGTTTTCAGAGGCAGTTAATAGCACTGAAGGAGATTGCCCATTCTTCTCCCACAGACCAGCTCGTGGCCTCGAACCACATGCCTTTGGGATTGCAGTGCAGCTTCTTGCCACTAGGCCACCAGAGCTTCTTTTCTCAATGCATTGCTGTTGTTGTAGTTGTTATGTGCCATTGAGTAGCTTGCGACTCATAG
>NW_006399867.1:7755382-7756683 GCF_000299155.1 Elephantulus edwardii
GATAGATGTGAAGGAAGTGGGTAGAAGTGGATGGGTATCCTGGTGGATGGTGGAGCAGGGAAATAAGTGGGTAAAGACACGTGTGCCAAAGGCAGGGACAACACTGACACTAATGGTTAACTCCACAATAAGGGATATACCTTTCACTTTTACTATAAAATGCTGGTCTGTCTCATACTTCTCTAAATCTGTACATTCAGATTAAGACAAACTAGGAAGAAGGATTGGCCATCCACTTCTGAAACAGCAGGCCTCTGAAAACCCTATGTACCATTGGTTCAAAGGAGACGGATATTCCAGGGTGCATCAGGCATGGTTGTATCCAGGGACTCTAACAATACTGACTGGATGACATTGTGCCCACATTATTATTTCCACTTCTCCAGTAGCTCTTCTTAAATGACAGATGAGGGACACTATCAACTCCCAGCTCTTGAACAACCCTAGTAGAAAAATTAATAAACAAGACCATTAAGGAGCTCTGGTGACATACTGGTAAGGAGTTGAGCTGCCAATCTAAAGACAAATGGTTCGAAACCGCCAACTGCTCCTAAGGATAAAGATGGAATTCACACCTTATGAAACCCCCTGGAGGATCAGTTATGAGTCATTTCTGACTCGTGGGTAAATAGTGACACTAACAGTACTAGAAAAGAGTCTTCTCAGTGCTCAGGGAGAACAATTTCAAGGAGAGTTTTGGTTGATTTGGTGTGGCTTGCATGTGCATCCCTGAGTCAACTCCTATGGCTAAAGAGCAAGGATGTCAGTTTAAAGACTAGGGAGCACCTGATCCAAGCCAGGGTATTTCTCAGTTGCTTCATATACTTCTGAAAGTTGGGCAGTGACTAAGGAAGACCGAAGAAGAATGGTTGCCGCTGAGTTGCCGTGTTGGTAAAGCGTGCTGAATATCCTGTGGACTGCCCAAAGAACAGACAAGTCTGCGCTGGGTGAAGTGCAGCCTGGGAACTCCTCTGGGACAAAGATGGTGAACATTTGTCCCACACACTGGACACGTTGTCAGGAGGGGCTAGTCCTTGGGAAAAGACATTTTTTCTTGGAAAAGTGGAGGATCCGTGAAAGAGAATGGTGGAGATTGTAAGGTGGTGCAGAATAGGGCAAGATGCCTATCTTTTGTGTGAAGGTTGCTAAGTCGCAGTCCAGTTGATGGCACTGAAAATGATGAGAAGTAGAATGTGTCTCTGATTGATCAGGTTGGTGAGTCGTTGGAGATGAAATCAAGATAAATCTTAATTGAAATGCAAACCATAGCTTCCCCAAGGAAGGAGAGATTCTGTTCTAAA
>NW_006399867.1:7757534-7762951 GCF_000299155.1 Elephantulus edwardii
CAATGAATGAATGAAAACCCAAAATCTCTGTAAATGTTCATTAAAATTAATAAAATTTAATAATTAAAATAAAAAAAAGAAATACTGGATGTGAGCTGTGCTTATCTTTATGGGAGACGTTTCTCACATTCGCTCATTGCTTTTGCATCAAAGCCGACTCATAGATGACTCTCCAGTGGATTTCAGAGGTCGTCAGTTGCACAGGAGGATGTTGCTGGTCTTTCTCCCTCAGAGCAGCTGGTGGATGTGAACCACCAGATTGTCTTTGGATGGATGGTGCAACCCACCAGGCCATCACAGTTCCCCATCAGACCTTTAGAACATTGAAATGGCAACGTTAGGAAGCTGATTTTAACTGCCTTGCTAGAAAATATTCGTTAGAAACTGTGAAATAAAAGTGTTCTCTTTTCTTGGTGGGAGAGTGAAAGAATATAGACAAGTAAAAATAAATCACAGTGAGATTTTGAAGGAGGTAGACTAAGAGTAGAGTTGGAATCAAAACAAAAGAAAACACCAGTTGTCAGAAAATTGATTTAGTCTCATGGTAAGCCCATGTGTGCAGGATTTTCAAAGGCTGATTTTTCAGAGTGAGATCATCACGTCCTCCTTCCTAGGCTCCTCAGGTGGGTGGACTTGAAAGACTGACCTGTTAGCAGCTGAGAGCATTAACCTTTTGCACCACGTGTGGACTTCAGAATTGAAAGGCAGGCAATTTGTTAGGCATTCTTTTCCAACACTGTGGGGTTCTTTTCTGCAGGGCTTTGCAGATTTTTAATTATTGACTAACTGCTTGCTATGACTTATTTAAAGCTATTTTATCATGAAATATTTCAGATAGACAAGAACCTATAAAGAATAATATAGCTCAAACCCATAAAGTTCATAAGAGACAAACTGGGATCAAGCTTAGAAGCCTAGTCCTCGATAAAAAGAGACTGCCAAATACAGCCAGAAATGTGCAATCTGAAGAGGATAGAATTGATGATGGCCTTTCTGAAGATTAAATCCCCGTGTGCATAAAAAAAGTTTTCCTACAGGGTGAAAAGAAAACCTAATGACTGGGAACAAACATTTGGCAATACCATCTCGGACAAGGGTCTTAGAATGAAAGTTTACAGAGTACTCCTGGGCCTCCAGAAGAAAAAGACTCATATCTCAATTACAAAATGGGCAAAATATATGAAAAGAATTTTCACAGAGGAAGATATTTGAATGGCCAATATACATATGAAGAAATGCTCAAATCACTGGCAATAAGAGAGATACAAATCAAAACCACAAAGAGATACCATTCACTCCGGTAGCTGTGGCAAAGTTTAACAGGACAGCAAGTAATAAATGTTGGAGAGGATGTGGTGAGATACGAACTCTTATACATTGTTGGTGAGATTGTAAAATGGCACAACCACCCTGGAAGGCAATATGGCGCTTCCTGAAAAAGCTGAAATTCCATATAACCCAGCTATTCCATTGCTTGGAATATACCCCAAGAAAATAACAACTGAGACTCAAATAGAGATTTGCACACCAGTGTTCATAGCAGCATTTTTCACCATTGCAAGAACATGGAAACAACCCAGATGTCCAACCACAAACAAATGGATTGAGAAATTATGGTATATTCACACAATGGAATACTACGCAACATACAGGAACCATGATTTTGTAAATCACTGCCTCACTTGGGAGGGACCAGAGAGCATTTTGCTAACTGAACTAACTCAGTCCCATAAGGAAAAATACTGTATAAAACTATTATTGTAGAATGAGTATGAGGATCCAAGGGGCAGAGGGTGGAAGCAGAAGGGTGAGCATGTGTGGGTGGGGAGGATTAATCATGGGCTCACACAATTTGATGGGTGGAGGGGTGAGGGAAATGGGAAGGATCTTGTATCAAAAACAATGTATTCAAATTTTGTAAATAAACTAGTACAAAAAAAGTAAAATAGAATATATATGAAGGATTGTATGAAACACAGTGTAAATGAAAGATTGTGTAAAACGCAAAGTATATGAATGAAACACACTATATAGGTATGAAGCTGAACATTGTGACACTGATGTGTCAAATGCAAGAATGGTTACCCACGGTAGACAGTGTTTGGTGGAGCTTCCTGATTAAAACAAGCTTGGAAGCAGGAGTGGCATCCACTTCTGTAATAGCTTGCCTCCAGAAACCCATGAACCTGGAGAAAGGATGAAAGTTATACAGGAGGTGTCCAGGACTTTCGTTCATAGGGTCACTATGAGTCGCCTCCGGCTCAACGGCACTTAACAACAACACCAACACCAACACCAACACCACATATAGGTATTATACGAAAATCAGTTAAAATAAAAGAATAATATAACCAACAACCATTTACTCATTACTTGGCCTAAGAAAGAAAATGAATACACAATATGTGTGTGTGTGTGTGTGTTATAGGAGGACCTTCAACAAGATGGGTTGACTGCAACAATGGGCTTGGTCAAGGCAGAGATTGTGACAACGGCACAGAATAGGTCAAGGGTCTGATCTGTGTTAATAGGGTCGTTATGAGGCGTAGTGGGTTCATTGTTGGATAACACCACTGCCACCACCACCACCGCTACCCATGCAGGAATCCCCCTCTGGCCCTCACTCCAGTCTTCTGTCTCTCTCCCATCCCTCACTTCCAGTGGTGACCTCTTTCCTGAATCTGTGGTTCCTCCCATGCATATTTTATACCCTGATTGCATATATTTTATCCATTATTAAAAGTGTTGTGTTCCATATATTGAAACTTTAAATAGAATCTCTTACTGTAAATGTCATTCCAGTATTTGTATTTCTTAGCTGTTGCTGTTGTGGTTGGGTATTGTCAGTCAACTCTGCCTCATCGTGCCCCTATGGATGATAGATTGGAACGTTGTCTGGCCTTAGTCAGTTCTCACAATTACCACTGTGTCCAAGCCCATTGTTGCAAGCACTGTGTCAATCCATCTCGTTGAGGACCTTCCTCTCCTCTGACCCTCTTCCTTTCCGAGCATCAGGTCCAAGGTTTGGCCTCTTCTGAAAACTTACCCAATGTTTATGAGACAAAGTCCCACCCTCCTTGCCTCTAAGGAGTACCTTGGTTGCACTCCATCCAATACAAACTTGTTTGCTCTCTTGACAGTCCATGGTATATTCAATACTCTTCACCAATGTCACGATTCAAAGGCATCAAGTATTCTTTGTGTCCTTCTTTACTCATTGTCCAATTTTCACATGCATATGAAGCAATGGAAACTATCCTGGACGGGCACACCTTGGTTTTTAAATGGAATCCTTGCTCTTTAACACGTTAAAGAGGTCTTTGACTAAGGATGGCAGTAGGATAATTGATGCCTTTGAGCTGTGGTGTTGGAGAAGAACACTGAATATCACATGGATTGCCAACAGAACAAGCAAATCTGTCTTGGAGAAGGTGCAGCCAGTGTGCTCCTTAGAGGAGGAAAGGATGATGAAACTGTCTCATATACTCTGAACTTCGGACAGTTCCCTGTTGATTCCTTGTCCAGAGCTGCATGTTAGTTGAAACATGTCAGTTGGAATTCCATCAATTTTTGGGGAGAATTTCTTTGGGCATGTTATTAGGAGGGTAGTCAAAAGAGAAGAAGACCCTCAATGAGATGGATTGACCCAGTGGCTGCAGCAATGGGATAGATTAACATAGTGCTGCAACATTTGCAAAGATGATGTAAGATCAGGCAGTATTTTAATATGTTGCACATCTAGGGTCACTATGAATCATAACCAGCTTGATGACAATAATAACAGAATATTCAAGGTCCAGGCACTGATAGTTGTTTTTGAGTACCGTTAAGTTGCAACTGACCAATCACTGACCCTCCGGCATTAAATTGCCTGGGAGAAGACTGCCCATCTTTCTCCTTTGGAACAGCTGGCAGAGTGCAACCTCGTGCCTTTGAGTTGATGGCGCAGCTCCATACATCTAGGTCACAAGAAACTTATTCAATTCAACATTGGCAAGCATTATGCAGAATGAACTACTTCAGTTTCATAAGGACAAATACTGCATGAGATTATGATTGTTAGACTAGAAGGATAAATGGTAAGATGGATATAAAAGTCCAAAGGGGGAAGGGGAGGAAGCAGAAAGGCTGAGAGTGGGGAGTGGGGAAGTCACTAGGAAAACAAAGCTTGGTGGGTGGAGGGAGGGAGTGAGGAAAATAGGAAAAATCCTGTGGGGACCTGAAAAGATGGGGTAATAGTGGGCATAGATCAATGGTTATTAATTTTGTAAGATATGCTATATGGAAATGATTGTATAAATCACAACGTGCATGGAATGTGTGAAACAGTGTATAAGAAGGAAGCACAATGTATATGAATTTTATATGTAAAACAATATAAAACAAAAATAGATTTGTACAGTATGGTGGGGGAAGAGGGAAGGGTAAAGAAATAGGAAGCATCCGGGTGAAAAGACAAGAGGGTAATGCCCAAGTTGTTCAGCAACATCTGCAATACTGTACCAGTTTCCATGTGGTCAGACATGGCCTCAACTCTCTCATACCTACTTCTACTAATTCCAATACCTATTGCACTGTTCTACTATTAGGTTCAAAATCCATTGCAATGACCACACAGCTCTCACAGAATCAAACTCACAATTATGGGATTTACTAGAGAAGTTAACATGGGCAAGGGCAAGGCCCAATGGTGTTTCATTTTATAAAGTATAATGCATGTGAATGATTGTATGAAACACAATATGAAGACTAGTGTGAAACACAATGCATCCCAACTTTGTATGCAAACCAATAAAAACAATGAAAAAGAATAGACTCTATTGAACACTACCAGAAAAGTTTTCATCCACCCAAAGATATTCCATGAGCTCTCAAACTAAGGTGTGGATACATGGGTTTATTGTTCAAAATGGTTTTCATGCCATTAGCTTTGACTTTCCTCATACGCCCAGGTGAGGAAATAGAAATAGAATGTATATCAACTGATCATTTTGGGATTGGTCAGCTTTCTCATTCCACCAAGTTTAAACTGAGCAAATTCAGCAACAGATGATCAGATTCTCACTAAGAAGCAGCAGAGGATTCTGTATGTCCTTTGGGGCTGGATATTCCTGCACCAGTCAGGTTAGGACTGACATCAGGGCCCCCTCAGCTTCAATGGAGAACTGGAGACTGAAATACGATGGAGATAGATGACTGTTGTCTCAAGAGCCAGAGCCGGAGGCTTTCGCCCAAAACTTTTTGGAGGACTTAAGAGGGATTAGGGCATTATGATTATCATAAGAGTCCGGAATGAGGGTTGCAGAGTGGAGTATACTTGGGGTAGGGGTGGGACTGTGCGGGGTGGGGGAGGGGGTTATGTACAAATGAAGGAGTTTGTCTTTTGCTTTTCAAAGAGAGGAGCGAACTGGGGGTGG
>NW_006399867.1:7764373-7778054 GCF_000299155.1 Elephantulus edwardii
AAGAGTGTTGACCGTGGAGCCACGCAAACTGAAGCTGTGAACAATCTCAATCTCTTCACCATCCATCCTGATGCTACCGATTGGTCATGCAATTTACTGCCTCTGAAATCCCACTGGAGGGAGGGTCAGTTATGAGTTGGTTCTAACTTGAAAACACACAACAACAAAACAATATCAGCCCCTTCCTGAGGACTTCATTATCAAGGGATTTTGCTTTATCTCATTTAAGCCTCACAGAAACACTAGTAAATAAGTATCTCTGTTATGAATCTTAGAAATTATATACCCAGTGAAGAATTGAGCTGAAGCCTATAGCCAGGTTGTGTCAAGTCTGCTATCTTGTTCTTTACTACTACAGACACTACTTTCCTGAGTCGTGCTTGGTTTCGTCATTCTTTTATCCAGGCAACACGTATTTATTTAGCATCTATTGAATGCCACACAATATAATGATGATGGGTACAAATACGGTAGATAGAAATCCTTTCTGTAAATACCCTGCTGGCACAGTGGTTAAGGTGAACTTGACTGTGAACTGAGGTGATGGTGCAAACTCACTAGCTCGTCAGAGGAAAGATGTGGCTTTCTCATCTGCTCCTGTAAAGATTTACAGCCTTGGTAACCTTAGGGAGCAGAGCGAGTCTGTCCTATTGTGTTGCTATGAGTTGGAATGAACTCAATAACAATTGGGGGGAAATGGTGCATGTGATGTATCATTTTTGTTTGTAAAAAGAGATGATTCTACACCTTCCTGAGCGATGCATTAAAAAAATGGGGTAATCCGCCCTGTGTATAGTTGTGTTGCTTTTGTGTGCCATCAAGTTGGAGCTGATCCATAGCTGACCCTCCAGCAGGTTTTCAGAGGCAGTTAATCACACAGGAGGAGATTACCCACCCTTCTCCTGAGGAGCAGCTGGTGGATCTGAACCGTGTGCCTTTGAGATTGTAGTGCAGCTTCTTACCATAGGCTACCAGAGCTTCCTAACCTATAGTATATAGTTGTTGTGTACCATAGAGTCATAGCTGACCCTCCAGTGGGTTTTCAGAGGCAGTTAATGGCCTGGGAGAAGATTGCCCATCCTTCTCACACAGAGCAGCAGGTGGCCTCGAACTTTGTGCCTTCAGGATTGCAGCTCAGCCTTCTTGCCACATTCAATAAATGTTGGCTCCTGATCACTTTTACCTCTTGACTTAATTATCTTATGCTGCAATAACAGAAATATCACAAAGTAAACCACTTTAACAAACAGAAATGTATTTTTTTCCACTCTTTTGTCATTGTTATTAGGTGCTGTTGAGTTGGCTGCAACTCATAGCGACCCTATGACTAACAAATTGAAACCTTGCCCTACCCTGAGCCAGTATCCACCATGCTCAAGCCCATTGCTGCGGTCGCTGTGGAGACCCCTCTCTTTGAGGGGCTTCCTCTTTTTCACTGACCCTCTATTTTTCCAAGAATTTAACTGTTTAGGCAGTCAAGAGTTCAACTTCAGGATGCCAGCTCGAGGGCAAAGCTGTCTCTATCCATCAGCTCGGGGAGCGGGGGCCCTGGTCACTTCATTTTTTGCCTCCCACTTCCTTGGGGTTCTCCATGTGGCTTGGCATCAATCTTTCCCCATCTCTGCTGGCTTGCTTACTTAATCACTTTCATATCTCTGATGAAATTGACTGAAGATACACTCTCCATTTATCCTGCCTCATTTTAATATAAAAAAGACAACCCATTCCCCAAATGAGATTATAACCACAGCATAGAAGTTAAGATTTATAACCTGTATATTTTGGAGGACATAATTCAAATTCAAATCATAGTATTTTCCACTTTAGCCCCTACCCCCACAAATTCATGTTCTTGCCACTTTTAAAACACAATCACCCCATCACATCATCCCCAAAGCCTTAAATCCACCCCAGGTCCAAACATCTCATTTCTTGAGAAATCTAAATCAAATACAGGTATGATGATAGGCATGTTCTAGCCTGGGTCAAAAGTCCTCTTCATCTGTGAACCTTTGAAATCTAGACTCCGAGTTATCTGTTTCCAAGTACAATGGGGGATTAAGCACAAAGTGGACCTTTCCTTTATAAATACAAAAGATTGGACGGAAGAAGAAATAACAGACATCATGCAAATCCCAAACCTAGCAGAATAATTTACATTAGCTCAGTTCCACAGTCAATACTCTTGGCACCAGCAAATTAGAAGACGTATTGCAATGGAACAGTATGCTGTTAGGGATCTCTCCAAAGTACTGGAGAGCAATGGTGTCTCTCTAGAGACTAAGGTGCATCTGATATAGGCCATGGTCTTTGCATTCACTTGCTATGTGTCAGAGAGCTGGACAATGACTAGGGAGGATAGAAGGAGAATAGATGCCTTTGAGCTGTGGTGCTGGAGAAGAATATTGAATATACCATGGACTGCTAAGAAAACGACAGATTCATCCCAGAGAGGGTTAAACCAGGCTGCTCCTTGGAGGCAAGGATTCTGAAGCTTCATCTGACATTGGACATGTTACATGAAGGGACCAGTGGAAAAGGATATCATGCTTGGGAGGGTAGAGGGACAGTGCAGCAGAGGAAGACCTTCTATGAGGTGGATTGATTCAGTGACTGGGGTAGTCGCGATAGGTCTATTGGAGACAGTGAGATTGACACAGGATAGGGCAGGGCTTAGAGCTGTTCTACACATAGAGTCGCTATGAGTCACAGGCGACTCAACGACACAAAACAACAATAACAACTTTAGGCTTAAAAGATGATCCTCTGTTCTCTGAGACCCTCAGGGAAATAGCACTGTCCTTCATATTCTGAATATTGATCTTGTGCTCTGGATTCTAGATCTTGAACTTCAACTCCATCTATGGAGGATGCACTGGAATGGCAATTCTCCTCCCTCACCTTTGAGTGGTCCCATTCTCCTAGTTTACCTGAGTGGTGACCTCACCTCCTTGATGCTGGCAGACTTGGTTTTTCTGTCCCTTGGGCATGATAGCCCCACCCCCTCAGCGTTGGATGGTAGCCTCATCACTCCAGAAAACCTTAAAGACAGCCCCACCCTCTGAAACTGGGCTGTAGTACATCCATCTCTTAGAAATCTAGGTGGCTAAGGTCCCATTCCTTGAGACCTAGGAGACCAGGTCTGAGGCTATGTAGTTTCTGCTGTTGTGGTGGGTGAGATCCATCAGTGACAGATTTAATCTGTTTAACAGAAAATCATGCAGCCAGTTCTTGGGTGAACATTCTAGGGCTCTTGTCCTTAGTTTGTACAACAGAATTTTCCAAATCTTTAAGTTCTGTTTTAGTTTTTCACAGTTCATATTCAAGTCCAATTCTTTCTTTTCATATTTTACTGAAAGGATACAGCTCTGATGTGCACCTTTGTTGATTTTGTTGTTGTTGTTAGGTGTCATTGAGTCACGTATGATTCATCATGACGCTATGCACAAAAAATCTGAACCCTGTTTTGTCCGGCGCCATCCTCAGACTTCCTGACACACACAAGAGCCCAGTGAAGCAGTCACCGTGTCAATCCACTTGGTTGAGGGTCTTCCTCTCTCTCTCTGACCCTCCACCCTTCTCAACATCATGTCCTTCTCCAAGGTATAGCACCTCTTAGAAACATGCCCAAAGTTTGTGAAGTGAAGCCTCATAATTCTTTCCTCCAAAGGGCATTCTGGCTGCACCCTCTCCAAGACATATCTGTTCGTTCTTTTGACCGTCCATGGGCTGTTCAGTGCTCTTCTCCAACCATACAGTTCAAAAGTGTCAATTCTTCTTCTGTCATCCTAATTCATTTTTATTTTAAACCATGCCAGAATCATGAACAGATATATTTTGGAAGAAGTACAACCAGAGTGCTCCTTAGACAAGGATGGCAAGGTTTCGGCACCCGTATCTTGGACATGTTGCTAGGAGAGGCTATTCCTTGGAGAGGGACATTATGCTTGGAAAGGTGGAGGGTTGATGAGAGAGAGGAAGACTCCCGGTGGATTGACACAGTGACTGCAGCAGTGGGCGCAAGTGTATTGGAGGATGAGTATGGCACAGGATACGACAGGGTTCAGCTACGCTATTCTTAGGGTCTATATGAGTTGTACTCAACTCAATGGTGCCTCACAACAACAACAAAACAAGAAGCAGCTCTTCTTTCTAGAAAGAGGCATTCTACTACCCTTAAATTCCGGCAGCCACCCTGTATTAGCCCATCTGAGCAAATGTTTGGTTTTCTAGGGAAAACTTGAGTTCTTCCTCTCTTTTGCCACCTCATCACCCCATCTCCTTCCCTGTTCTCTCCAGTGTCTCAGAAAACTCATGAATCTCAACATGCCTATGGCACTGGGCAATTGCTTTAGGAAACTCTTTGTGCAGTTTAGATACAGAAAAAGAGAGAAATACAGGCTCCGAGCAACTGGTGTGATGTGGAATAGGGGGGGAAGATAAGGGAAATGTATTGCTTAGGAGAATGTGTTTGCATAGGCAATGAGGGGAAAGTAAGTAACAAATGTCTACTTAAGGGTATTTTCCTTCAAGTATCTGGAGCTTTTGAAGAAACTGGATAAGAAGAAAAATGTACATTTTAGAAAGCCAGGCTATCTTTTTTTTTTTTAAATTTCGACTCTGAAGGCTTCAACTCCAGCTTTGCTGCCTGTGTGCAAGTCATTTCTCTTTCAGACTCAATTTTTTTTTTTTTTTTTCAGACTCAATTTTAATGATTTTTTTTTCTTCCCCCCCTGGAAGAAGGTTTAATTCTGCAACATAATCAATGCACAGAAGCCCAGATTGGAAATCTCTTTCGCTGCAGACAAGAGTGCAGAAGGAAAAGATCAGAGGGGAGAAAATGTGCATTTCTTTGTGTAGATGTGGCAGAAGAAATGTGGACATCCCAGGAGCTGAAGCGATGTAACAGATAGCTGTATTTGGTGGTGGAGTGGGCCCCGGAGGAGGAGTCTCTTCCCATCCAAGGATGGTGCTGGCTATGAGATCTGCTCCTTCACCTCATCCACTCTGTGTGACCTTGGGCAACGTGGCTGACTTCTTAGAGATTCTGTTTGCTTAATCTGTAAAAAGAGGGCTGTGAAAAAGAACACATATATGTGCATGCACACGTGTGTTTGTGTATGTGCATGCAGAGAGAGAGAGAGAGAAGAAGGAGAGAGGGGAGGAAGGGAGAGAGAGAAAGAAGAAGAAGGAGGAGGAGCAAGGAGGGAGGAGGGAAGAGGGAGGGGAGAGGAGAGAGAGAGAAGAGAGGAGGGGAGAGAGACAGAGAGGAGGGAGAGAGAGAGAGCAGAGAGAAAGACAGAGAGAGAGAGAGCAAGCAGAGGGAAAGCGAGAGAGTGAGAGCGAGAGAGAGAGAGAGGAGGGTGAGAGTTCTTTTGGAGAGAGAGAGAGAGGAGTTCTTTTTGTGGGAATAATTAAACGAGATCAAATGGATATATTCTAAGCATGGTGTCTGGAGTATATTTATGTTCCACAAATAGGAGCAAAATGTCTTAATGTCAAAACTCTGAAAGAATCTGGAGCTTATCCAGCTGCGTGGGCAAGTACAGTCCTGCAGTGCAGGGCATCTCACAGACCTGAGATTCGCGTACTGAGGGGAATTACAGAGCCATAACACCCAGCAGGGGTGAGTGGGAAGATGGTGGCTACAGAGGGAGCAACACCAGTGGAATTCAAGAAGGACTGACTCGAGAAAGCTGTGGGCTCCTGGCTTACAGAGTGAGAAAACAGAGGACCACTGGGGCAGGAGGCTAAGTGGAGACCTTTGGGTGTTTGTCAGGAAGCTAGATTTGCTGGTCTTTGGAGTTAGAGCTGAGCACCACACTATGGCAGAGTGGGGTGCTTCTAGCACTTAAGAAAGGCACACATAACAGAGGTTTGTATCACGGCGTCTGAGCAGGATAGAAGCCGGGATAAGAGGTAAGGCCAGAGAAGAGGTGCGTGTTTCAGATGGCTGAGAAAAGGCTGCCATGATGGAGGCATATTATCCTGAGTTGTTTCTGAACCTGAATTGTAACCTGTTAGCTCCCTAATAAACCTGATAATGGAGAGTATGGCCCGTGAGCTTTGTGTGGCCATTACAACGGATTATTGGACCCAAGAGGGAAGTAGTGAGTGCCTGGGGGGACTAGGAGGTGCTGGGATTGCTTGAAGAACAAGTAGAAACATGAGTGCGGAGATGTATCTGGCCACACACTGCTGATTGGAATTCTTCCTCCATATGAAGTTGGAAAAAGGCAGGTGATACCATGTCCATGCCCACAATCCTGTTTTTACAGCCTGAAGCTGTGTCTGGCACGAAACAGTTCATTATTATGAGTGAAGGCATTAGGGAGCTCTGGGGGTGTAAGCTGTGGGGAGCTGCATGGCTAATCCACGCCCATTAGCAGCTCCTTGAGGAAAGATGGTCGGTGGGTCTCCTTCTGTACAATTTACTTTCTCAGAAACACAGTGGAGTCAGGTCCAACTCTATGGCAATGGGAACTATTGATTTTATTATTATAAATAGTACTGTATGAGTTTTAAATCTTTTTGTGAGAAAGAACATCAATAGTGAGAAATTATATAGCTGCTGGATCATTATTAAGTACCAGCTTGTGTTAAACTCACGCAAACCCTATTGCTGTTGACTTGATGTTAAATTATGATGATCCTCCATCCGGCTGCAGACCTTCCTGAGAGGGGACTCTCTCTTCTTTCTCCCATGGAGCAGCTGGTGGGTTTAAACTGCCAACCTTTTGATTAGGAGGCCAACACTTGGCCTACTCACTGCCAGGGCTAAAGTGTTTAATTCTGTTGTTGCTATTTTGTTTTTGTTGTTTCATTTCATCTTCTTGAACCTTTACCCTCGCGATAATGCTTCGAAGCTTGTATTATTTCAAAAGGAGAACCGATCTTAGTAGTGTTATTGATATTAGTCATAGAGGTGCTCAAGTATTAAATGTGTGTATGGAAGGACACATGTTAGAAGATAAAGCATTGTCTTCTCAAAGTGGATTTGGTGGTGGGAAGCCAGGCACTGGAGAGGTGAGTCAGCCAATCGCTCATGCATAGAAGAATTCTTATCCAGGGTTGTTGTGGAATTTTGGGGAGGAAGGGAGGGTCTCTGGCCAGGACAGATCGCCCAAGATCCAGATAAGTGCAAGCCTCCCAACAGCCTTTAATACGGGGTAGAGAAAGCTCCTCTGTGTTAGGCTGTACCGGCGTGAGGAAACTTGTCACCTGGGAAGATGACTGTCACGTCCGTTGAGCTGGGAGTAGTCCGCACGAGGCTGAGGTTCTCCTAACCAGTCCACATGTCCCATGTCTGTAAGCCCAACCTATCCTGTCTTCCTGTTGACATGCTTGTATATAAGTGCACTGCGAATCCCAATAAAATCGAGCTGGATTGACTCTGATCCTCTCCCAGAGTGGTGTATCTCTGTCATACTTATCCCCATCAGGGTGTTGCTGTTAAGTTGCCAGCGAACAGACAGCGACACAGGGTCAACAGTGGAGGTGCAGAGATTTATATTACTAGAGAAGGCAGCCTTTCCCTGCCCACACTCCAAAGGAATCCGTGCCGCAGGAATCCGAGGAACACCCTCATGAACAGGTCTGTGTCTTCTACTTCCTTGGAGATAAGCCTCTCTCCTCCTATTTTGCAATCTGGGTCTCCCTGACTCTGTGGATCATTCCATACCCATGTGTCCTTTTATTTATGCCTTTTCTAGAGTCTTCTGTGAAGTCTTAAATCAACCAGCCCTCAGGTGGGAGTGATCACCAAAGTGAATCACTTTCTCATCAGGGGATGTTCCCCAGTGCTCCATTGCAAAGGTTGGGATGCTTTCTGCACCTTGCTTAGAATATTGGTCAACTCTGGGAAGCCCAGGCCTGCTGAGGCAATGTTTTTGTTTTATATCTTCTTTAAAATAATAAAAGGAAAACAAAGTATGAATTTAGCAGGGGCTCTTTCATACCAACACCCAAAACAAAACCAAATAAAAATTCCTTGCTGTTAAGTCACATCCACCACGCTTTCACAGAGTAGAACTGCTCTGTGGGATTTCCCGACTGTAATCTTTTATGGAAGTCCACCAGACCAAGCCTATTTTTCGTGATATTGCTGGGTGAGTTTGAACTACCAACCTTTAAGTTAGAAGTCTAGCACAAACTGCTTTGCCCTATGTAGGGGTCTTCTCAGTAACACGTCTCCCTCTGCCCACTGCTGTCCAGTAGATTCTGACTCAGAGGGCACCATCGAGTCAGGACCGGCCTGTAGCTGACCCTCCAGTGGATTTTCAGAGGAAGAGATTGTTCATCCTTCTCCCGTGGAGCAGCTGGTGGATTTAAACTGTGCACCTTTGGAACTGCAGTGCAGACTCTTATGACCAGGCCACCAGAGCTCCCTTCCTATAAGGCAGAGCCGGACTGCCTCATGGGGTCTCAAAGACTGTAATTTTGACAGAATCTGACCATCGTATTTTTCTTTTCTGCAGCAGCGATGGGTTCAAATTGGTAACCTTTCAGTTAGCAACTCAGTTTGTGAACAGATTATTTGCATTTTCTATGTGCCATGTTTTATTGACTTTTAATTGTTATTGAAAATACATATGGTAGAATACACCAACTCAATAGTTTCTACATGTCCAGTTTGGTGACACTGATTGCCTTTTTCAAGTTGTGCAACTATTTTCACCCTCATTTTCCAAGTTATTCTTCCCTCATCCTCACTTGGAAGGAGCATCCTAACTGTACTTTCTCTAAGACTTTTGTTGTTGTCATGTGCTGTGGAGTCACTTGCAACCCATAGTGACCCTATGTACAACAGCTCTGAACCATGCTCTATCCTGAGTCAACCTTATTGTCTCTGACACACCTACCCCTATTCCTCCATCTCATCCAGGGTTTTCCTTACTTGCGTTGTTCCCCCACCCTTCCAAACATGATGTCTCTCTCTATCTAACTGGGTAAATGTCTTTAATCTGCTCCTTTCTATACAATGCTTGTCTATCAAATATTATTATGTCTTAGTTGTTATGTGCTGTAGAGTCGCTTGAGACTCATAGCGACCCTGTGTACAACAGCACTAAACCCTGCTCTATCCTGTGCCAACCTCACCGTCTTTGACACACTTACTCTGACCATCCCAATCACAGAATAGATCCTTCTCATCGAGGGTCTTCCTCTCCTGCGTTGTCCCTCCACTCTCCCAAACACGTGTCCCTCTTCAAGGACTGGAATATGTCTTTTCATTTTCTGGCTGCTGGTGCCAAGAGTGTTGACTATGGAGCCAAGCAAACCAAAACTGTGAACAATCTCAATCTCTTCACCATCCATTATGATGCTGCCAATCGGCCCAGTGGTGAGAATCTTTGTTTTCTTGATATTGAGCCTCAAATAAACTTGTACAGAAAATAAAAATTCAATATAACTTGTAAATGTCACTTAAGTCTGCTTGTTTCTCACCTCCCATCCCATTTTTGTTTCTTCTTTTAATGGGAGCAAAACGTTTATCCAGTGTTTGTCATCTCAACCTTCTTCTTGTGTACAGTTTGGTAACATCGATTATGTTCATCAGGTTCTGTAGCCCACAGCTTCCAACAAGTTCAGTCATGGCTGAAGCACTGAAACAGACTCAAATTGGTAAAATATGAGTGTACTAAATGATAATTGCTTTCAATGATAACTAGATAATTGAATAATAATAATAAGCGGGTGTCAGAGAATTGATTCTATGGCTTTTTTCTGTTTTGTCCTGAAGACAGGCTGAAATGAACCAGTGATTACCTGCATTAATTTAATTAGACATCAATCAATCCAGGAATTTTGTTGCTTTCTCTCCTACCCTGACTCATCACAGGAAGTTAGAGACCTTGTAAAGTGTGTATGCTAAATGGTCTTTCTTTTGAAATTTGAGGGGTAGTGTACAAATCATATTGCTTTTTCATCTAGTAATTTTTGTACAGTTTATGACAATTAAAATTGATGAATGTAATTAATTAATTAATGTAATATCTGATCAATTCCTCTTTGTGTATTGCATTTCTCTTCATTCAACTTGTTGCTTTTGTTGTTGTTAAGTGCCGTCAGGTCGTAGGTGACTCATAGCGACCCTATGAGTAAAAGTCCTCAATACTTGAGTGACTTTTATCCTTTCTCCAGGTTCATAGGGTTTCCAGAGGCAAGTTATTACGAAAGTGGATGCCACTCCTGCTTCCAAGCTTGTTTTAATCGGGGATCGCCACCAAACTGTCCACCATGGGTAACCATTTAGGCATGTGACACATCAGTCTGTCACAGTGTTCAGCTTCACAGCAACCACAAGTCACCTCTGTATGGCAAGTGGACACACCAGGACTATACAACCTAGAAGAATGTTTGAACAAAAACAATGAAAAACAGGTCTGAGAGCCATGGGTTAGAAGTCACCCACCTTTGGCTTGGTAGCATCGCTTTCTGTCCACTGGGCCAGCTGATCTCTCTCTATGCTGACGTTCTTGTTGTTAAGTGCCGTTGAGTCATAGGCGACTCATAGCCACCCAAAAAACGAAAGTCCTCAACACTTGTGTGACTTTCATCCTTTCTCCAGGTTCATAGGGTTTCCAGAGGCAAGCCATTATGGAAGTGGATGCCACTCCTGCTTCCAAGCTTGTTTTAATTGGGGAGCTCCACCAAACACTGTCCGCCATGGGGAAACATTTAGGCACTTAACCTACCTCTTTATTAATTTTTGCTCTTTATTCCTCCCCTTCCCATTCCTGGTAACAATCCAAGGGTAACTCAGAGTACCAAGACATAGCTTTTTATATTAGTGGTCTTATCTTGTGACTGACTTGTGTCACTTGCCTTCATTTCCTGTAAATTAATCTATGTTGTGCAATATTTAATGAATTCTTTCTTTGTCATTCTTTAGTGTTGCTTGGGTGAATGTAATTTCTGTAGCTCTTTGTCCATTGATGGACTTCTGCTGAGCTTTTTTTTTTAATTATTATTTTTATGGCGAGAAAAAGCTGTGTTTAGAATTAGCCCACTGGACTCAGTTTAGATGAGCCAAATTTTGTTGGCAACATCCAAAGCATCATAGGAGCAAGTCAAACATAGGCCTTCTTCTCTCCATCAGGCCTAATCAAGGTGTTGACCTTGGCCACGTCAGTGTCATAGAGCTTTTTTTACAGCTTGTTTAATTTGGTGCTTGTTGGCCTTGACATCCATAATGAACACAAGTGTGTTGTTATCTTCTATCTTCTTCATGGCTGATTCAGTGGTCAGGGGAAATTTGATGATGGCATAGTGGTCAAGCTTGTTTCTCTTGGGGGCGCTCTTCTGGGGGTCTTTGGGCTGCCTTCGGAGTCTCAGTGTCTTAGGCCGCTGGAAGGTGGGTGACTTGTGGATCTTCTTTTCTTTTTTTTTTTTTGGCTGTGGACACCCTTCAGGACTGCCTTCTTGGCCTTCAATGCCTTTGCTTTGGCTTCAGTTTTGGGAGGGGCAGGGGCTTCCTTCTTCACTTTCAGCTCCATCTTCATAGAGAGATGCTGTTTTCACATTAGCATGTTCAATGCTTAATTTAATATGAGTGTACATACATCTATTTGTACCACAGTTCTTCTTTCTTTGGGATGTATACCTTGTAGTGGGATTGCTGGATCAAATACTATTTCTTTTCCCAGCTCTTTGAGAGAGCATCTAACTGCTCTCCAAGTTGTTGTTGAGTATCATCGAATCGGAACTGGCCCATAGCCGACCCTCTGGTGAGTTTTCAGAAGCAGTTAGTTAATTGCATGGGAGGAGATTACCCATCCTTCTCCTGTAGAGCAGCTGGTGATCTCGAACCACATGCCTTCAGAACTGCAGTGTAGCGTCTTGCCACTAGGCTGCTAGGGCTCAACTGCTTTCCATAGAAGTTGGGAAAATGGTAATCTTTGAACACAAATGCTCTCCATCTTTGCCTTAGCTAATCTAGTTCTCTAACCCACATGCATCCTTCTCATGAGGACCCAGAGGTTTGCCGACGATGTCAGGAGGAGTGATTAGGACTGGAGAAAAAGGTACCCAGGCAGAGCTGCTGAAATGTCTCCTGAGCTCTGCAACATCCCCCAAGGTCTTTCTTGATTACTTTAAGCAAAGCTCTTCAGATTCTCTGCAGGGAACTTTTCTCTAAGTGACTCCACAGGTTAGGCAGGCAGTTGGGGAAACAAGGCTGAACAATGGGTTTTCTGTTCGAGTTCATATCAGCAAGAAGCCCTCAATCTGTTTGGTTTGTTCCCTTACTTCAGCCTTCCTTGGAAATGAAGGAAAGGGTACATTCACCCTGCTGAGAAGAAAAATAGACCATTATCACCAAGGAAGGCGCTTGTCCTAGATTTCAGGGATGAGAGTTGTCCTGCATGGCTGGAGAGGACTCAGTGGGATGGTCTGTTGGTATCATCTCACTCGTGTATATCCTCAGCCAGCTGAGTTGTGAATGTGAGCCTGAGTTCTTCATGGACCCAGACACCATGAATAGAAACTGGAAGCTTGAGGATTTTGTTTCATTTTTTAGCTTTTTCATTCTCTGACAGTGACTAGGGATGATAGAAAGAGAATTGATGCCATTGAGCTGTGGGGCTGGAGGAGAGTGTTGAATATACCATGGACTGCTAGGAGAACAAACAGGTTTGTCCTGGAGAGGGTGAAACCGGTCTGCTCCTTGGAGTCAAGGATTCTGAGGCTTCATCTGACATACTTTGGGCATGTTGCAAGGAGGGGCTGGTCCTTGGAGAGGGACATCATGTTTGGGAGAGTGGAGGGGACAGCACAAGAAAGAAAGACCCTCGATGAGATGGATTGATTCTGTGATTGGGGTGGTGGGAATGAGTGTGTTGGAGACAGTGAGGTTGGCACAGGATAGAGTGGTGTTTAGGGCTCTTGTACTTAGGATCACTATGAGTCGCAAGCGACTCGATGGCACATAACAACAACAGCATTCTTCTCTGAAGAAAGCCCATCTTATGAGTTTAAGCCACGCTCATTTCATGTCAACCACACAGCTAATACGGTTCAGATGAAGAATCTATTTCCTTGACACCTTCAAATGCAATCTGGACCTCACAGAATTTTGTCCTTTGGGTAAGCTATTTCCCTTCTCCTCCCTCATTGCCTTTGAGTTGGAACAGACTCACAGCCGACCCTCTGTTAGTTTTCTGAGATTGTAAACAGCACGGGAGGAGATTTCTCATCTTTCTCCTGTGGAGCTGCCGGTGGATTTGAACCACTAGATAGGGGCAGACTTTGGGTTAACAGGCCAACTCCTTACACACTGTTCTTCTTCTCTTCTTAGACCCTCAGTTTCTCCACTACTAAAATAAGGAGGACATGAGAAACTGAATTACCTACCTCCAGGGCTGTGTGAGGTGTCAGTGTAACATAATGTTGGGTCAACTGCAATTCTCAACTGTCTAGTTTGTATCTGGTCCTTGAGATATAAGAGATGAGAGAGTCATAGTAATAAGTTCACAACTATTCAAACATATGGTATAGTCATAAAACTGACATGCCTCCAGCCTGCAAACTGGTGGAAATATCTAATTAACATTTGTTTTGGTCCTCAGACCCTGCTGTAACTTCTCTATAGTTCACTCAGGGTACCTGTTTTATCAGGAGGGGAAATGTGTCATTCATTGAATTGAATTAGCATTTGTCTGTTCTAAGTCATAGGCAAACT
>NW_006399867.1:7779548-7797734 GCF_000299155.1 Elephantulus edwardii
CAGCTTCGGTAGCCTCACATATTCATTCCTTGACTGCTTGAATTATGTCTTCCCCAGGTGTCTGTCTTTTCCCTCCATGTGTCTCTATCTGTGCTGTGGGTCTTAATAAACTACCAACCACTCAAAGAGTATAAGATATTCTACAATGGTGTGACCTCATTAACATGACTAAAAACAGGGTTATATCTACAAGGGATAAGACTTCAAAATATATTTTTTGGGGGGACACAATTCGGTCTCTAACACTTTGGCTGTGAATTAACCTGTTTAATACCTTTAGGTCTCTTATACACTCATGTGAGGTGGTGGTGGGGAAACCTCAACCCTGTTCTAGGCCATTCTTTCTCAAAGTTTTATATGTAGAACTTAGTTGTTGTTAAGTGCCGTTGAGTCTTAGGCAACTCATAGCTATCCTATGAATGAAAGAACTGGACACTTGTATAACTTTCATCCTTTCTCCAGGTTCATAGGGTTTCTGGAGGCAAGCTATTTTGTAAGTGGATGCCACTTCTGCTTCCAAGCTTGTTTTAATTGGGGAGCTCCACCAAATGCTGTCCACCATGGGTAACCATTCTCGCATTTGACATGTTAGTGTCGCAGTGTTCAGCTTCACAGCAAGCACAAGTTACCTCTGTACAGCAAGAATCTGATGCTGCCGGAAGCTTGACAGTCATTGTGAAGTTCAGCCCTCTTGTGACCTTGAAGGGCAGCAAGAACTGCAAACACCACTTCAGTGCCCCCTCGTACATGGGTGGGAAGATCCTGTCCTCCCTGCTGTTCGAGGAGCTGCGGCAGCAGTGCAGCGGGGGCTCCATGCTCATCTAGAAGGATGACGAAGTCCTGGGGGTGTGAGGGTGCTCCAAAGGTCAGCAAATTAGTAATGTAGTCCAGAGGGACAGAAAGAGGTATGTCATCTACAACAAAAGAGTGAGGCGTGAGAAGGTGAATAGTATACAACTGTGCACACGAAAATATTCACCCAAGCAAGGTATTTCTCACCAGGCTGAAATTGGATAAAGATACGGAAGAAAAAAAAAATAAAAAATTCTTGAATGTAAAGCCAAATTGCGTTAAGTTGGAAAAGAGAGAGGCAAATATAAGGAAGAACCGAGGAGAAAATGCAGGAAAGAATGTAACCTGATGTGTAAACGGAGCTAGATTTTTTTTCTTTACCTTTAACTAGATTTCTACCTGAGTGTGTGTTCTTGTAAACTTTCCAAAATTTCCCTCTCATCCCGTTCAGAAGTGGCGCTGAAAAATCTGTCTTTGCAATTTTGTTTTCTTTGCAATTTTGATTCATAATGTTAAGAATAAAAATGGGACGTTTAGAATCCATCAGATGCTCTGCTGGAGGAGGGGCAATCTCCTTCTGTGCAGGTCAGATCCAACTCGATGGCACACAAGAGGAAAAAAAAAAAAAAAAAATGGGAAACATTTTCCATTTCAAAAAAAAAAAAAAAGAAGAAGAAGAAAAATACATTGTCAAAGCTTTGAGTGACTCAAAATAAAAACAGAAACAAACCCTGTTTCTTTACATTGTGAAACAGAAGTTTAAGAATCTTCCCCCCTTATGCTTCCCTGCCTTATTTCCTGTCCTCTCTGCCTCCCTCCCTCCCTCCCTCTCTTTCTCTCTCTCTCCCATACCTCTGTCTCCCTCATATCCTACTTCCTTTCCCTCAATGATTTTCCATTTTACCTCTATTTCTCATTTTTTGGCAATACTCCTTGTTGATGAGTAGAGCAATAACAAGACAAAGAAGGAGAAAAGGATTTAAGGACACGAAAATGAAGGGGAAATAGATTTTATAATTTATGAAGGTAGGCGTACCAGGATTTAAGATATTCTTTTCCTTGCCTCCAACACAAGCGTACACAGGAATAAAAAGAAACCTGCAGGGATAGGTGTTAGATGAGCAAAGTTTCACAAGCTTTTCCCTCAGAAGCAAACACATGCTGATTTACAAGCATGGTATCTGTTGGGAAGAATTTGGAAGGAGATGAAAATGTATCACCAGCAGCCTAGACATTTGTCAAAACAACTGAAGCCTATGAAGTGGAAAGGATGAATGAAAGAGCCAGTCGTCGGGAAAGAAGTTCAAAATGGGCTCTATTGTGTCAGGATTTTTCTACAAAGACAGGGAGGCCTTTAACTGCATGAGATAAAGCCTTGCTGTAAATGAGAAACCAACAGACCTTGGAGAGAAGCATTCAGTTGTACCTTGTACAACACTTGGCTTTGTCAGTCTGGATATGTGGTCACACCCTCATCTCAGCCTTAGTCGGCTCCAGAACGCTTCTCGGCTTTTAAGGCCACTGGTCTGACGTAGGGACTTACTCCACCTCTGAATTATGCGGACTGACACTCAGCAAGTCTGTTCATAGAGGGGACAGACCTTCCCTCTCAAAATGACTGAAAAATTATCACCAAAAAAAAAAGAAAGAAAAGTAGTTCTTGGGAAATCCCAAACAACAAATTCTTCTTGAATTTAGAGAATGACATTTAATTCCAATAGTGAACTCAGGCTCTGTTGATGTCATAGCTGCTCAGGTGGTTTGGACCTGTCTCCTCGTGCTTTCTCCTTCTCCTCCACCCCCTCCTCCTTCTCTCTCTCCCCTCCCCTCCTCCTTTTATTTTATTTTTTTAAAAAGCACCTTGCCCTCACACCCCTATTCCCTGGGGAAACAGCTAGTTGACCCTCATCATTCTGCAGTGGGGGTTCTTGGAAGAAGGCATGGTGGAGGTCCGAGGGGAGAAGGAGGGTCACCTCCCCATCATGACCTGCTTTCTTAAAGTGCATTTGTTCCATTGAAGAAATGACATCCCCAAAACTTTAAGCACTTCTCATGCTCGCGTCTTGATTCCTATGTGTCATTGTTCGTGAAAAGTTATCAGAGCCCTTTGAAGAAATGGCTGATTCCATAGTTGGGAAGGAAAGTCAACAAGGTTAAGCCTGAAACACCATTTCTCCTGTTGATTGCCAGAAAAGTATGAAATGCTGAAAAATAATGGGAACATGTCACGGGGGCACCGAAGCCAGCTTGAAAGGGCTCCATCTGGTTCCATCTGGGATACTTTGAGCATCAGGATCAGTCAGCTCCTATTTGTAACCTTGAACGTATGAGAGCAAAACACTGCTTGGTCCTGGGTCAACCTCACGATCTTTGCTCTGTCATTGTTGTAGCCACTGTGCCTGGTCTGTCTCATTGAGAGTCTACCTCATTTTCACTAACCTTCTTCTCTACTGAGTATGAGAACCTTCTCCAGGGACTGGTCCTTTTTGAGGATATATGCAAAGGACGGGAGACCCAGCCTCACCATCCTCCTGTCTGAGGACCATTCCATTTGTACTTCTTCCAAGACAGCTGTGTGTATTCTTCAGGCAGCCCTCAGTACATTCAGTGTTTTCACCAGCACCATAATTCAGATGCATCCACTCTTCATGGGTCTTCCTTATTTGTCATCCGAATCTGCATGGCTTCAGTTAGACGCACCTTAGTCCTTAAAATGTCATCATTTCTTTTTAACACATGTAGGCGGCCTTTCACAATGGATTTGCCCAATGCCGTACATTGTTTGAAATCTGGACTTTCACGAGTGTTGCTTCATTGCTGTTGATCGTGGCTAGATGTGAAAGGAAATCTTTGACAGTTTCAATCCATTTACCAGTTCACTTGACATCTATATTTGGCCTGGCCATATTTATGATGCCATGTCTCTGTCTTGTTTTTTCTCACACAGCAATCTCTGGCCCATAGAATGTGCTGCACGAACCCTCCGCTTCTTTCTTGATGGTGACGAGATTCCTGTTTTCTACCTCTTTTCTTCTTATACATCCACAGGGTTCAAGGGAGAGTGACTTTCCATCCAAAGTGGACAGAGATCTGCCTGAGAAGCGGCTGTGCTGACTGTAGAATTGTATCCAGAGTGTTTCCAAACTGAGCTGTAATTCGTTACTTCCCAAGTAAACTCTGTAATTGTGAGTATTGTCTGTGAATTCTGTGTAGCCATTGCAACAAATTATGGAACCCAGTGGTAATGAGAGCTATGAGAGGGACAGATGCCGTTTGCATTGACAGACGAATGTGTAGCGTGTGGTGGACACGTCGGACCTCATCGGAATGAGCTGCCTGCTTGCTTTTGAAACTGACGGAGATTTTTCTCTCTTGTGGCTTGAATCGAGGTCAGGCTTGGCTGCCTGTGCACCAGTCACATTGTTGTCATGTTGGTGATTGCTTCTGAAAAACAGTAATTAAACCCCTTATGAACAAGATGTAGCACCACTTAGGGGCCCCCAAATGATCTAATACTATAATAAAATTCCCATTTTACTCTGAATTTCTCATATTTTGGCCAAAAACAGAGTGAGGGGAAAAAAAATAAGTAACATCTGGGCCTGAAGAGATTGTGGTGAAAAGAACAATTGTGCTGATGAGAGAGGAAATGATTTTGTTTTATGGGAGGGGATCTGGCAATATTTTTAAATTTACAGTTAAAAAGAGAAAATGATTTACATAGATTTTAAAACTTGCTAAAATTTGTATAAATGTGTTAATGCATTAATATGTTTGAAAGGGGAGGAATCTCACCTAGACTTATAAAAGATATGCAAACAACAAAACTTATTACCACATTATTTGTAAAACTAAAACCCCAAACATATTGAAAGGAATCTAAAATGCACATCCATTGTAAAGATCTGGATGAATTTTGCCTAGAAGTCCAGTGCACTACCCTTTTGTGCAACAAAGCCAGATATAACTGGTTATGTTTTGGTAGGGCTGTTCTATGGCCGAGAAACAAAAAGGTCTGTCTTGGAGAGGGTGAAACCAAGTTTGTCCTTGAAGGCTAGGATTTTGAAACTCCATCTCACATACTTTGGGTACGTGGCCAGGAGTGACGATTCTAGGGGTTGAGGGACAGTGCAGAAGAGGAAGATCCCAGTTGAGATGGATTGATACAGTAACTGAGGCAATGGGGGTAGGTGTGTTGGAGTCGGTGAGACTGGCTCAAGACAGGGCAGGCTTCAGAGCTGTTGTACATAGGGTCGTTATGAGTTGCAGGCTACTCGACAGCACCTAACAACAACAACAACAACAACAACATGGTGCCAAAATACAACCTTTGAGTATAACCCATCTAAATTTATAGGTTGATTCACAAGGACAAAGGTGTGGAGGATCCGTCTCAGACTTGGTTGGGATGAAGGTTCTGTACCTCTAACAGAACAGCCAGGAAACCTCTCTTTCAGGAGAGGACACCCCAATCCTGATAGTGACCATGACCTGCTAGTCAATCCCCATGGAAGGGATGTATTCATGTGTAGAATGTCAGGGCTGTGTGTGTGTGTGTGTGTGTACTGTTATATCAGATCTGACTGGTACAGGAAGAGATTGTCCCTCCTTCTCCAGCAGAGAATCTGGTGGATTCCAACTGCGTGCCTCTGGGATTGCAGTGCAGCTTCTTGCCACTAGGCCACCAGAGCTCCCTAATGCCAGGGCTTTTGTTCTGAGGTGTGGGACTCCCTGAGGGTGAATCATGTCACCACGGCACAGGGGAACTTAGACGCATTAGAAGTAATTCATCTGGTTCCGTTTTATTCATTGCTGGCATTTGAAGAAGCTGAACTTTATCTTTTGGGGAGGTAAGAGTGGGTAGGCCGAGTGTCAGCTCTCCCCTTTTTACTTAACGAGGAAGGATTCATAGATCACTGAAGATGTCATTTATATCCATTTAAAAGGAGACGAAGGTATGAATAATGCTCAGACTCACCAGTGTCAGAGAGATGCAAATTGTGTTAAAAATGAAATACATACCTCTCAGGCTAGACAAAGAAAAAATAAAGAAAAGGAAAAAACCAGTATTATATACTGCTCATAGTGAAACAAGAAAAGAGTTACTGTCCAACATTGCTGGGAAAGATGAGAATTATCTCTGTTATTTTGGCTCAGAGTGAAAGTATGTATTTATTAAAGGAGGGCTCTGGTGGTAGGCATCAGAGAGCTGGACAATGACTAAGGATGACAGAAGAAGAATTGATGCCTTTGAGTTGTGGTGCTGGAGAAGAGTATTAAACGCACCATGGACTGCCAAAAGAACAAACAGATTTATCCTGGAGAGGGTGAAATCAGGCTGTTCCTTGGAGGCAAGGATTTTGAAGGCTCCATTATTTCATGTGGCCAGGAGGGACTAGTTCCTGGAGAGGGACATCATGCTTGGAAGGGTGGAGGGAAAGCACAAGAGAGGAAGACTCTGGATGAGATGAATTGACACAGTAACTGGGGTAATAGTGGGAGATGTTTTGGAGAGTGAGACTGACTCAGGACGGGGCAGGCTTCAGAGACACAGGGCCTCTGTGAGTCGTGGGTGACGCGATGGCAACTAACAACAGTTTATTAAAAGGGAGCTCATAAAAATTTGTTTTTTTAAAAAGGGGGCTCTTGTGGTCCAGACTGTAGGGAGATTTGCTGCTAACCCAAAGACTTTGTCATTCTGGTGGTTTGAATCCACCAGCAGCAAAATGGGCAATCACTTCCGGTGAGATTTATAACCTTTGAAAATCCACTGAAGGATCAGCTATGAGTCACTTCTGACTTCACAGCAGTGAGTTTCAGTTTTATTTTAAAGTTGCTAGGGAATATTTAATGTTGTTGTTTTTGTGTACCACAGAGTCAGAATTAACCCATAACTGACCCATGGAACAGCTGGTGGCCTCGAACTGCATGCCTTCGGGATTGCAGCACAGCTTCTTGCCACTAGGTGCCATCAAGTCGAGCATGACTCATAGCTACCCTATGAAGAAGGGATTTGAACCTCATCTGATTTTGTGCCCTCCTCATAATATCTAACCTTCTTGGGCCCAGCCATCTGGCTGAAGGTCTTCCTCCCTTTCTCCACTCTTCTACCTTTCCAAACACGATGTCCTTTTCCTAGTTAATATCAAATAACATAGGTACTAAGATACACCAACTGCTCTGCAGGAGAAAGGTGGGCAATCTCCTCCCCACGCAATTTACTGCCTTTGAAAACCCCCTGGAGGGTCACTTATGGGTTGGTTCCAACTCAATGGTACACAACAGAAACAACAACATAGAGGGAGCTCTGATGGCTTAGTGGAAAGAAGCTCTACTGCAATCCCAGAGGTGTGCAGTTCAAATCCACCAGATGCTCTGCTGGAGAAGGAGGGGCAATCTCCTCCTGTACCTGTCAGATCCAATTTGATGGTACATGCACAAAATAATAAAATAAAAAATTTAAAAAACCCAAAAACCCAACAACATATAAAGATACTATAAAAAACAAAGCTAACAGAAACCTTCACAAACTCTTCTTCAACCTAAGAACCAGAGAACATCGGCAGCACCGTGGAAGCTGCCTACAATCTCCTCTCCAATTTATTTCTGACCTGCTCCTGTCTCAGAAGAAACTGCAATATTCTTTTGTCACCTTATTATCTTAAAATTAGTTGAAAAGGAATACATAGAAAGTTCTGTTCAGCCGTCTCAATCCTGGGACTTGCGTCCCAGAAGGAAAAGCAATAGTATGTGAGGATATTTGTAGAAAAGATGTTTGTTGCAATATTATTTGTAGTAGGGGAAAAAAATCCCTCAAAATCCAGGAAAGGAATGAATGCTTGCTAATGACGGGATAATTACAGGACACCCACACCACGGAATTTTGTGTAGGCATTTAAAAAGAAAAACCACAACAACAACAATAACAAAAGCACCAAACCAACATGAATGAAAGCATTACCAGATGCTTTGGACATATTTCCAAGGCATAATGCAGAATGAGGAAACGAGAGCCGGGATGGTCTGTACAAAACGACAAGTGCTCATGTTTTGTGGGCAAATACATATATTGTTGCTGTTGTTATGTGTTGTTGAGTCACTTGCGACTCAGAGCGACCCTATGTACAATAGCTCTGAACCCTGCCCTACCTTGAGCCTATCTATTGTCTCCAAAACACCTATCCCCGTTGCCCCAGTTACTGAGTCAAATCCATCTCATCCGAGGTCTTCCTCTCCTGTGCTGTTCCTCTACCCTTCCAAGCATGATGTTCTTCTCTAGGAACTAGTCCCTCATGGCCATACACCCAAAGTATGTGAGACGGAGTTTCAAAATCCTTGCCTCTAAGGAGCAGCTTGGCTCCATCCTCTACAGGGCAAACCTGTTTGGTCTCTTGGTGGTCCATGGCATGTTCAAGACTTTTCTCCAGTGCCACAAATCAAAGACATTAATTCTTCTTCTATCATCCTCAGTTGTTGTCCAGCTTTCTGATGCACAGCAAACAATTGTGAAGACCGTGGCTTGGATCAAGCACACGTTAAGTCTCTAAACTGACATAGTTGCTCTTTAGTACTCTGGAAAGGTCCTTGACAGCAGATTTACCTAATGCAATTCATCTTGATTTCCTGATTGCTGGTGCCAAGAGTGTTGATTGTGGAGCTGAGCAAGCCCTAACTGTTAACAACCTCAGTCTCTTCTCCATCCATCATGGTGCTGCCAGTTGGCCCAGTGGTGAGAATCTTTGTCTTCTTGAGGTTGAGCCTCAATCCATATTGAAGACTGCAGTCCTTGACCTTCTGCAGCAAACACCTCAGGTCCTTCTCAGTTTCAGCAAGCAAGGTTGTGTCATCTGCATAATGCAGATTATTGATGAGTTTTCTTTCAATTTGGATGCCACATTCATCAGATACACACACACACACACACACACACACACACACATGCATATATACACATTTCTTATCATTGCAATTAGGCAACCAATCCCCAAATACACACATGTTCTTGGTCTATAAGTGATTTTGTTTATTTGTTTTTTAAGGGAAAGCAGTTCCTTTGCATATTTGGGACCGTTTAAACCGTTAGGAATTCTGGATCCCAAACCCTGAATCTGACTGTATTGGACCAAGGCTGTGAGACAGAAGACATGGCTCTGTGTTTGTGGTTTGTCTGGTAGGTAAAGGGTGGTAGTAGCTACAGGGGGCTGTGGATGAAGCTGCTCCTTCTGCTTGGTGGGTGGAGGTGGAGAGGTGGTTGGAGGTGGGGAGGGTGGAAACAGCAAGCCGAGCTGGGCATACTCTGTTCTCTCTATCTCTGTGTCTGTCCCTCCTTCTCCACCCCTGCCACCACCACTGACTGCATCCTGCTCCTCCAACCTTTGCTTGCAGCTCCAGTGACAGCAGCTGTGGTGACAAGGACTGGAATTGGTACCATAAGGTGGTGTTCAAATCAAGTTCAAATCACACAGCATCCTGTTTCGCAGAATGGATTGTGAAGGTTAAGCTGTGCTCACCTGTATTTATATACGAGAATGGAGACACATTTGGAAGAGCATATTCCCGGTTGCCAACAGAGATTGCTATAGAGGGCGTAGCTACCATGATGAGGAAGGAGAAAGAATGGAGGAAATGAACAAAGAAACAAGGGGGGGGGGAATATACCTGCCTGGAAGTCGCTATCAGTCATCTATGACTCAATGGCACCTTACAACAATAACAATGACAACATAGAGAAAGCTACGTTGGCCTAGTGAACAGAAAGCTATGCTACCAAGCCCAAGATGGGTGACTTTAATCCATGGCCCTCAGGCCTGGTTTTAATGGTTTTTGGTCAAACATTCTTCTAGGTGGTATAGCACTTGTCTGTCCATTTGCTGTACAGAGGTAACTCCTGGTTGCTGTGATGCTAAACACTGTGTCAAATGCAAGAATGGTTACTCATGGTGGACAGTATTTGGTGGAGCTCCCCAATTAAAACAAGCTTGGAAGCAGGAGTGGCATCCACTTCCGAAATGGCTTGCCTCTGGAAACTCTTTGAACAATACTCAGGTCTTCCATTCAAAGGGTCTCTCTGAGTCGTCTATGACTCGATGACACCTAACAATAACAACAACAGCAACCACCTGGGAGTCAGTTTTTAATTAGAAAAATGAGGATAAAAATTGCTTATGTATGTTCCAGGGCCTGTGTGAGTACTCCATGGGGTGAATAATTGTTGTTGTTAGGGACCAATAAGTAGACGACTTCTCAAAGTGACCTTGTGAACAACAGATCTGAACCTTGCCCTGTTCTGCACCATCCTCGCCACGTCTGCCATGATCGAGCCCTTTACGGTGGTCACTGTGTTAATCCATGTCATTGAGAATCTTCCTCTTTGGTCAACTCTTAACCTTTCCCAGCAAGATGTAAGTGCTCAAGGAGTCATTCCTCCTGAAATAAGCCCGAGATAAGGCAGGTGAAGTTTCACCATTCTGGCCTCTGAGGTACACTCTGCTTGCACATCCTTCAAGATAGATTTGTTTGTTCTTTTGGCAGTCTGTGGGGAATTCAGTACTTTTCTCCAACATCACAGTTCCAAGGTGTCAGATTTTCTTTATTCTTCTTTATGCATTTCCCAACTTTGAGATGCATAGGAAGTAATTGAAAAGACCAAGGACTGTATCAGGTGCACCTTAGTATTTAAACTGACATTATTTCTCTTTAGAACTTGGGATAGGCCTTGACAGCAGACCTTCCCAAGGCAACATGTCTTTTGATTTCTTACTGATACTATCAAGGGTGTGATTATAGATTCAAGTAAAATGAAATTGTTGACAACTTCAATCTTTTATCTATTATCTATCATCTATCTATCTATCTATCTATCTATCTATCTATCTATCTATCATGTTGTTGCCTTCTCATATAGTGGTGAGGATTTTTAATTTTTAATGTTGAGATGTAACCCATTCTGAAGGCTGTAGTCTTTGATCTTTTGCAATAAGTGCTTTAAGTCTTCTTCACTTCCTGCAGGCAAAGTTGTGTCTTCTGCATAATGCACGTTGTGATGAGTCTTCTTCCAGTTGTGGTACCATGTTCTTTTTTATATAGTCCAGCTTCTTGTTCAGCACACAGATTGAATAGATAATGAAGAAAGGATACAACCCAGATGCACATCTTTGCTGATTTGAAACCGTCCAGTGTTCCCTTGTTCTGTTTGAACAACTGCTTCTTGGTCTATGTACAGGGTTTGCATGAGCACAATTAAGTGTTCTGGGACTCTCATTCTCTATGTTAAGCATAATTTATCAATATCCACACAGCCAAATGCCTTTGTCTAATCAATAAGACACAAATAATCATCTTTTTAATATCTTCCTACTTGAGCTAAAATCCATCAACAATGGTGTCCCTCATGTCACAGTCTCTTTTGAATCCAGCTTGAATTTCTGGTAGTTCTCAAATGATGTACCATTCTAGGCATTTTTGAATCCTCTTCAGCAAGATGCTACTTGCGTGGGATATTAATGATATTGTTTGACACTTTCACAATCTGTCAGATCGCCTGTGGACAGCTAGCTGTTCTCCTGTCTTTGTTTGCAGAAACTGGTAAACACTTCCAGGGTTGCATCTGTTTCCTGAAACACCAGTTTATAATTTCATTAGTTCTTGGGGCCTTATTTTATTGCCAGTGCTGTAAGTGCTATTTAAACTTCTTCCTTCTTCCTCTTTGTTCTTTATCACCTGCTACTTCTTGAAATGGTTCAGTGTTGACTAATTCTTTTTGGTGCAACAACTTTGTGTATTTTTTCCTATATCCTTTTTTTCCTTAGGAATATTTAATAGTGTCTATATTACTTTGCAATTTCTTTTTAAAACTATTTTGTGATTTTAATGAAAATTTACAAAAAGTTAGATCTTCATTCATTGTTACACATTTTCCTCCCTCCTTACGCCTCCCCCAGTTCACTTTCTTTTTAAAAAAATATCCATTCATGTTGCACAGTTTCCACCCTTCTCCTCCAGCTCCCTCTTCCCCAGTGATACTTTCTACATCTTTCAAGGTTTTGCCCATAGAGTCCTGCGGTGTTGCAACTTGAGGCTTGAATTTGTTCTTAATTTCTTTCCGTTTGAGAAATCCTGGGCATTTCCTTTTGGTTTTCTGTCTCTACCTTCTTGTATATTTCATTATACCACTTAGCCTGTGTTCTCTAGCTGCCCTTTCAAACCGTCTGTTCAGCTCTTTATCCTACAGCTCCCTGCCTTCCCCCTTGTTTTGGCTTCTTTTGGTGACATTCCAAGTTTCAGAGTCTTTTCTGATATCTGGTCTTCTCTTTCTTTCTTGTCTTTGTTTTCTTCATAGATGACACCCTTGATATCGTTCCACAACTTGCCTGGTCGTTAGTATCCAAAGCATCATATCTCTCCACGAGATGGTTTTACAATTCAGCTGGGACACACGTAAAGCCATATTTTGGTTCTCAAAGACTCACTTTCATTTTCTTCTGTTCACTGCTTGCTGTCTTCTGTCCTCAGTGGGAATCTTCATTGAACCCTGAGGGTGGCATTGCCCTCTGCGAGGTGTGGAGCTGAGCACCTGCCAGTGTAACCAAGCCACCCATTCCAAGGTGGTGTAACATGAAGCAGAAGTTCTGAGAACCTTGAATGCTCCACCATCGAGCAGAAATTACAGATGATCTTAACATCTCAACGTGACTCTTTTTTAAAAACAATTTTTATTTTACGTTGGTTTGCTTACAAACGTTCACATACATTGTGTTTCTCACTATTCTTCATTGACTTTGTGTTTCATACAATCATTCCCCTTCATTATACTCTACGTATCTACATATCTGACTGAGCAAGGCTTTCCTTGAGTTTTACAGAAATGTAGAAAGTTAAACAAGAGAACTGTGGAACCCAAGCACCGGTTAGTTATTAAGCAAATAGAAAAGTTTCGGCCAAGGACTTCCTGCCCGCACATTGCCTGCAGATAGGCAAGCTGTTGCGTGGACTGCCTCTGACTTGCTAAATCCTACTTACGGTCAGTGTCTCTTGAGGTCCTTTTACTGGATAGAAATACAGTGAGTGCTGATGTGGGGTGGGGGAGAGAATGTGGTAAACAGGCTTTTTATGGAGTTTGTGCTCAACACTCTACTTTTTTTTTTTTTTTTTTTTTTAAAGAAGTTGGGGAGCTCTGGTGGCCTAGTGGCAAGAGGCTGCACTGCAATCCCAGAGGCGCACGGTTTGAATCCACCAGATGCTCTGCCGGGGAAGGAGGGACAATCTCCTCCTGTACCAGTCAGATCTGATTTGACGTTACACGCACACACACAAATAATAAAATTGAAAAAAAAAAGAAGTTAGGTTTCACAATTAAAAGTCCAAGAAAAAGAGCCTTAAAAATGTGCTAATCATCCCAGTGATTATGACAAATCTACTTTCTTTTTATTGTGGCAAGGTAAACTGACGATGAAATTTACTATTCTAACCAAAGTGTGCATTTCTGTGACATTTAGTACGTTCACAGGCCTGTGCACTCTCATCACTATCGGCTCTCTGAGCATCGCCCACATCCCCAAAAAGCCCATGCCTATTAGCTGGTACCCCCCTCTCTCCCCGGCTCCCAGTCCCCGGCAGCTACTGAGCTGCTTTCTCTTTCTGTGCCTTTGCCCGCTGTGGAGATGTCACAGAAAGAGAATCCTACAATGAGCATCTTTCATGTCTGCTGTAAGCACATGCTAGTGATTCGTTCCTCTTTAGTATGGAATCATTTCATTCTTCATCCATTCATCTGTTGAACTAACTTATTTTTAAGCTTCTGTTTAAACCTAAGCAATCTTTAAAATTGTTATGGAATCATTTTAGATTTACTGAAAAGTTGCAAAGATGGTGTAAAAAGTTAACACCCCCTCCAGCTTGTCTGCTAATGTGCTGTATCATCAGGGCTGCTGTTAGGCATAGCTGGGTTAGCTCTGATGCCCAGCGACCTTCTATAAAACAACGAAGCCTGCCTCATCCTGCACGTCTCCACCATCTCTGCTGTGCTTGGGGCCGTTGTTGTGCTTACTGTGTCGATTCACCTTGTTGGGTGACTTTCTCTCCTTTGATAACCTTCTACTTTCCCAAGCATCATGTTTTGTTTCTAAGGATTGGCTTCTCCTGACAGCAAGCTCCAAGTATGTAAGATGAAGTCTTCCTACCCTTGCTGCCAAGAAGCACTCTGGCTGCACTTCTTGTAAAACAGATTTGTTTGTTCTTTGGGCAGTTCACGCTGGGTTCACTACTCTTCAGAAACATGAGGGCATGTTTGCTCAAATCAGAAATCAGCTCTGGTAGATTGCTCTTGGATTTCACCACTTTCCCCCATTAACATCCTCTTTCTGTTCCAAGATTGAATCCGGGAGAACAGATTGCATTTCATTGCCATGAGTTCTTGGTCCTTGCTGGTTTCTGGTAGTTCTTCAATTTTTGTTTGTCATGATCTTGATGGTATTAGGGAACATGGATCAGAAATCCTGTAGAAAAGAGAACCTTGGTGACACAAAGCTAAAATGCTTGCCAGCATTCACTTGGTGGGAGAAAGATGTAACAGTCTGCTTCCTTAAAGGGTTTTCCTTGGAAACCCTATGGGACAATTCCAGGCTAATGGGAAGCAACGATGTCAGTCTAGAGACTAAGGTGTCCCTGACACAGGCCATGGTCTTTACAATTACTGGCTAGGCATCAGAGGGCTGGACAATGACTAAAGATGACAGAAGAAGAATTGATGCCTTTGAGTTGTGGTGCTGGAGAAGAGTCTTGAACATAACATACCATGGACTGCCAAGAAAACAAATAGGTCTGTCTTGAAGAGGCTGAAACCAAGTTTCTCCTTAGAAGCTAGAAATTTGAAGCTCTATCTTTGGTCACATAGCCACAAGCAAGTGGCCCTTGGAGAAGGACATCATACTCAGAAGGGTGGAGGAACAGCACAGGAGAGGAAGACCCTAAATGAGATGGATTAATACAGTAACTGGGGCAATGGGAGTAGGTGTGTTGGACTCAGTGAGCCTGGCTCAGGACAGGGTAAACTTCAGAGCTGTTGTACATAGGGTTGCTATGAGTTGCAGGTGACTTGACAGAACATAACAACAACAACAACAACAACAACAACAACAGATCCCTATGAATGGGATTTGATTCAGCAGCAGTGGATTTGGTGGTTTTTATTTGGTGGGTTTTTTTTTCCTGTATCATCTTTTTTTTTTTAAACTAGTTTATTTACAAAACTCTAATACAAATTCAAACAAATTCTTTCAATTTCCCTCACCCCCCATCCAAGATTAATTCCCTCTTTTCGCTGCACATGCACATCCCTCTGCTTCCAGCCTCTCCCACCCCTCCTGGATCCTTATACTCATTTACAGTAACAGTCTTTTTTAAACAGTGTTTTTAAAATCCTATAGGAAGTTCCCCAATCTGGGTTTGTTTGATGCGTTTCTAATGACTGGACAGGTGGACAGGAGCATTTTGCTCTTCAAATCCACTCCCTGGAATCATTTTACCCATAAAGATGGGACCCAAATGGATTAAAAGACAGCCAACTTGTCTCTTTCTTCTTTAGCTCAGTGATTGCAAATGTTCTCCAGTCTACACAATCCCGCAAGGTCTGAGGGAGCGAGGTCCCCCTTTCACAGATGAGGGAACAGGCTCTTCTTGGCAAGCGACAGAGAGGAGAGTCCAACTTAGATCGTTGGGCTTGACCCCGAGGTCTACGCGCGTGCGTCTTCACTCTGCACACAGCTGATGGGCTTTTAACAAATTGGTTTGTCCAAGGGCATGTCTAACTGTACCCTCAGTTTCCCTTCGGAGGAATTTCAATATCCCCTAATTAGGTAACATGGTAACTGGGCAACCGTTCCTTATAATAGACGTAGAGTTGTAAATTATTCTATTTAATTAAGAACTCCACGTTTCCTATTAAAGCAGAGCTTATCATAGGTTAGTAAATTTATTGGGAACACTTAACTTTAGCTAATTAAGCTGTTTGAACTCAAGGCAAGGGCATTCATTAATAATCAAGCCCAAGCAGTTAAGGGCAATTAGTGAAACAGCTGGTCTTTATCTCACTGATAAAGGATGGTTAATAGAGATCTTTACAGCTGTTATAAACTTCCCCCAAAGCAACATCATCCTCAAAAGTTTGTATTAAGGAAGAGAAGACTTAGGGGAAGGAGGGTGGTCAGCAGTTGGCCAGCTCTAAGCTGTGGTCCAGAGTGGGAGTGTTGCCTAGGGGCGTCATTCCCAGAATTCTCTGTTTACCTGATTGTCAGACCCTCAAGTCAGCAGCACTTTTGTTTTTCTCTCCTTGGAATCTCAGCTAACCTAGGAACAAGGACTGGCCATTTATGTTACTGTTAGTTGCCTACATAGGTATTTTATGTTCTGTTGTTGTTACCGTGTATCGTTGACTTGGAACCGGCCCATAGCTGACCCTCCAGTGGGTTTTCAGAGACTGTAAATCACACAGGAGGAGATTGTTCATCCATCTTTCTTTGGAGGATTTGAACCACGTACTTTTGGCTTGGCTGTGCAGCTCCTTAACCACTTGGACACCAGAGCTCCCTTTTTTATGTAAGTAAGTTCATGCAATTTACCTTTAATTTTTTTTTTTTTTAATCGTGGCTTTGGTGAAAGTGTACAGAGCAAATTGCTTTTCAACAATTCACACGGGAGGAAATGGCCCGCCTTCCTCCCACAGAGAAACACAATTCCTTACCACTAAGCCAAGCTCAGCATCAAGAAAACAAAGATTTTCACCGTTGGGCCAGGTGGCAGCTTCATGATAGATGGAGAAGAGATTGAGATTGTTAACAGCTTCAGTTTGCTTGATTCCACAATCGACACTATTGACACTGGCAGTCAAGAAATCAAAAGAGGAATTGCATTGGGAAAGTCTTCTGTTACAGATCTCTGTAGAGTACTAAAGAGCAAGGATGTCAGTGTGAAGACTAAGGTGCGCCTGAAACAGACCATGGTCTTCACAATAACTTGCTATGCATCTGAGAGCTAGATAATACCAAAGGATGATAGAAGAAGGATCTTCTTTGATTTGTGGTGCTGGAGAAGAATGTTGAACATACTGTGGGCTGCCAGGGTAACAAATAGGTCTGTCCTTGAGAGGGTCTGAGAGCTAGATAATACCAAAGGATGATAGAAGAAGGATCTTCTTTGATTTGTGGTGCTGGAGAAGAATGTTGAACATACTGTGGGCTGCCAGGGTAACAAATAGGTCTGTCCTTGAGAGGGTGAAACTAAGCTGTTCTTTGGAGGCAATGATTTTGAAGCTCCATCTTATATACTTTGGGCATATGTCCTTGAGGGACTGGTCCTTGGAGGAGGACATTATGCTTGGAAGGGTGGAGAGAGAGTGTAGGAGAGGAAGACCCTGGAGGAGACAGATGACTCAGTGACTGGAGAAATGGGATTAGGGCTGTTGGAGACAATAAGATTGGCTCAGGACAGAGCAGGGTTCAGAGCTATTGTATATTGACTTACTATGAATCACAGGCAGCTCAACTGCACATAACAGCAAGCCACCAGAGTTCTCTCTCTACAGTAGTTGTTGTTGTGTGCCGTCAAGTCGACTGTGACTCATTGTGACTGTATGAACAATGGCTCTGAACTTCTCATAACATATTGTCCTGTTTTGATGGATTAGTTTCACTTAGCATAATATCCCCAGGTTATGAGGTATTTTGAACAACTCTTCAATGCTGTGCAATATTTTATTGTGTGCATTTACCAGTCAGTGTATCTATTTACCAGTTGATAGATACTTAGGTTATGTCCAGTGAGTGTGTGTGTATAAATGTCATGGCTCTTATTTCTGTATTATCTAAGTTTAAAGCTAGTAGTGAGTTTGCGGAATCTTATCGTATTTCTAGTTTTCAACTTTTCAAAAATACCATACACTTTTCCACAGTGCTTTCTCTTTTACACTCCCACCAGCAGGGTATAAGGGTTCTAATGTCTCCATAGTCCCATCAGCATTTATTTCCTGTTTTGTTTTTTCCCCCCAGCTTTGCTGTTAATGCTGGAGTGAGATGTCTCATTGGTTTGACTTCTACCTCTCTTCTGGTGAGCATTTCTTCATGTGTTTGTTGGCCATCTGAATGTCTTCTTTGGTGACATGTCCATTCATATCCTCTGCTTAGTTTTCAATTGTATTGTATTGCTTGTTTGTTATAGAGGTGTTGAAGTTTTCCACATGTTGTAGACAGCAACCCTCTGTCTGATGTGACAAAGAAATTTTTTTCTTTCTAGTCTGTTGGGTTTATCTGGAGAACGACCACTTGGCCAACTGACTGGAAGAGATCGATATTTGTTCCTATCCCAAAGAAAGGTGACCCAACAGAATGTGGAAACTACAGAACA
>NW_006399867.1:7798999-7810821 GCF_000299155.1 Elephantulus edwardii
AACAACAACAACAGTCTAGAGGGTCTCTTTTGACTCTGTTGGCTAAGTCTTCAGATGCACATGGATGTTTAACTTTTTGAAAGTCTCGATCATCTAGTTTATCTTTTGATGTTTGTTCTATGCTTTAGTTATGTTTAAGAGTCCATTTATGCCATGTATTAGGGCCCCTTAAGTTTGCTCTTATTTTTTTATTTGATGAACTTTGTAGTTATACATTAGATCTTTGATCCATCTTGAGTTAACTTTTATTAAATGATTATGTAATATTTCCATTTCTGCATTTGTTTCACTCAGCATAACATTTTCCAAGGTTAATCCATGCCACAGCGTGTATCAGAATTCCATTTCTCCGTGTTATTGAATGATATTGCATGATCTATCCATGCCACATTTTGTTTGTCTGGTCATCTGTTGACGGATGCTTGGGTTGTTTCTGCCCCGTGGCTACTGTGAAAGTGCTCCAGTGAACATTGGTGTTTGCACGGCTGTCTGAATTTCTGCTTTCAAGCCTCTTGGGTCCATGCCTAGGAGTGGAATTTCTGGGTCACACAGCAATTACTTGTATGACTTTATTTTTTGAAGAATCACCAACCTCAACTTAAGATGCCAATGATTCAAAGAGGATGATGGCTGAGTTGCCTAAAATAGCTTGGCGATGCATTTGAGGGGTAAAGTTGTATAATTTATGCTGTGATCTGAGGGAATTAAGCAATGCTCTCACTGCCTCTAAGTAGCTTTTCCGTCCTAATATTTCCCCTATGTTCCTTTTTGACTTCAGAAGTGGAGTCTGAAGCTAGATTCCCCCAGGCGACTTGGAGCCGTGGCAATGCTCTGATTCCATCAGGAGACATCAGCTCTGTGAGGAGTGAAATCAGGGCCGAGCAGGAGGGACATACGGAATATTGACCATGCTGACTCGTCCCAGTCAGGCTTCCTTGCAGCCTTTTCAGGGCTGGCTAGGCGTCGCGATGAAGCAGCAGGAGTTCCAATCAATGAGTCTCAGCCCCAGCTTCCTTGTTCTCTGTGTGTAACACTGACAAGTCTTTAAGCCTTAGTTTCTTTGGACATACTTACTGCTGTTGAATCCAGTCCAATTCACAATGACCATATAGGATAGAGCAGAATGGTCCCATATGGTTTCTAAGTCTTTATGCAGCAAACTGTTCCACCTTTTTCTTTCTTTTTATCTGCAACTCTAATTTTTCACTTTATTGCAACTTTTAAAGTTATTATTATTTTTAATGAAAGTTTACAGAGACTTTGGATTTCCATTCATTCATTCATAGTTGCACTTTTCTACCTGCCCGATATTCCCCTCACCCAGTTCGCTCTTCTCTTTGAAAAGTAAAAGAAAAATTCTTTCATTGTTATACAATCCCTCCCCCCAAGTCCACTCCACTATGTAGCCTTCGTTCTGTACTCCTGTCATGACAATAATACCTAATCATAAATCCCTTTTAAACAGTTCACTCTCTCATCTGTTTTAATGCAGTCTGCATAATTTATCCCCTCTTTCAGTCTTCCCCCATCCCCGATGTTAGTCCCGTTTCACAACAGTGGCACTATGCAGTATCTGTCCATTTGTGACTGAGATATTTCACTCAGCTTAATGTCCTCCAGGGTCACCCATTTTGAATAATATTGCATGAGTTCCTTGTTTTTCAATGCAGCATAGTATTCCATTGTGTGAATATACCAAAGCTTACATCTTTTTTTTTCTGTGGAGCGACTGGTAATTTCAAAGCTCCACTCTTTCTGTTAGTGACTGAATGCTTGATAGAAAGAAGAGCATGAAGATACTCACGTCATAGGATTGTTTTATGTGCTAAATGAGCAAATGTGTATGAAGCTTGGAGCAGAGGCCCACAAGGGACCTTGGTGACGTTCGACTATGAGTGTTATTTCAGTAGAATTGTGGGGAAGGCACGGAAAGCAGGAAATAACACACAGAGAGCATGACTGAGCTAAGTCAGCGTGGAGGCAGGGTGTGTTTGATTCACGGAACCCTTTGCCTCAAATCCACTGTCATCAAGTTGATTCTGATCCAAGATGATCTTGTATATGACAGAACAGAACGGCTCCATGAAGTTATCTTGGCTGTAATCTTTACAGTAGTTGATCTCACAGGCCTTTTTCTGCAGTCCTGTTATGAGGGTTCAAATACTGCGTATGGACTTCCTTTGATTGAGGAAAAGAAACCCATGGCCGTTGAGTCAATTCCAATGCAGTGACTCTCCATTGGTTTCTGAAGGGATGGATTTTAAAAAAAAATCTTTTTAAGGGGAGCTCTGGCGGCCTAGTGGCAAGGAGCTGCAACTACAATCCCAGAGGCGCACGGTTCGAATCCACCAGATGCTCTACCGGGGAAGGAGGGGCAATCTCCTCCTGTACCAGTCAGATCTGATTTGACTGTACACGCACACAAAATAATAAAATAAATTAAAAAAATCTTTTTATTAATTATAATGAGAGTTTACAGAGACTGGATTTCCATTCATTCATTGTTGCACTTTTCTCCCTGCCCACCCCTCCCCTCCAGTTGGCTCTTCTCTTTGAAAAGTGAAAGAAAAATTCTTTCTTGTTATTCAATCCCTCCCCGCAAGTCCACTCCACTGTGCAGCCTTCATTCTGGACTCCTGAGTGATGAGAGGAGACTAGCCATCTTTCTCCTTTGGAGCAGCTGGTGGATTTGATCCATAAACCTTTTGGCTAGCAGAGTGACATGCAATGCACTATGCCACCAGAATGCCTTTCCTTGTTGTGCCGTTGAGTTGCCTGTGACTCAGAGCGACCCTGTGTAAACCAGCCCTAAACCCTGCTCTATGCTGTTCCAATCTTATTGTATTCTCCGACACAGCACCCCCATTACCCCAATCACTGAATCAACCCATCTCATCAAGGATCTTCCTCTCTTGTGCTGTCTCTCCATCTTCCCAAGCATGATGTCCTTCTCCAAGGACTGGTCCTGCCTTGCAACATGTCCAAAGTATGTCAGACGAAGCTTCAGAATCCTTGCCTGCAAGGAGCAGCCTGGTTTACCTTCTCTAGGATGAACCTGTTTGTTCTCCTAGCAGTCCGTGGTATATTCAATACTCTTTGTCTCTAAATCAAGGGTACTCAACCTTGACACTGTTCACACTTTGCCCTGAGAAGGCGTCCTGTGCACTGTAGGACGTTCAGCAGCATCTTTTCCTCTTGGAGCTTCCTTGCCCCGAGTTGTGACAATGTCTTCAGACATTGCCGCTGTGTGCTCTGGGGGGGGGTTGTTTGTGTTAGGTGCCATCAAGTCAGCTCCAACCCATAGTGATGCTGTGTAGACAGCAGAACAGAAGCCTTCCTGGTCTTGCACTGGCTGGGGTTGGACTGGGTGTGTCAAGATCACTTTCTCTTGAGAACCACTAGACTAAATGAACATTTGTCTCCCCTCTCAATCCTTGGTTTACTCTAACGGACCAAGAGTGGTCACCAATGTTACCATAAGGCCGTGCTGGGAAAGGAAGTAAGAGATGCTCTTGGGTGGATGTTTTCGCTTTGTAGGCTGCTTCGTGTTGCCTTTGAATCAAAATGTAAGTGGCTGTTAAAAACCAGCAATGCTTAAAAGGTGGCCTAATCAGGTTAACCTGGTGATAATCAAAGTAATAATTTCTAAAGTCTCAAAGCAAGAGATCCAAGTGTACTGTTTTGGCACCAGCAGTCAGGAAGTCAGAAGACAAATGGCACTGGGAAAGTCTGCTGTCAGGGACCTCGAGTATGGAAGAGCAGTGATGTCAGTGTAAAGACTAAGGTGCTCCTGACATAGGCCATAGTCTTTGCAATGGCTTACTATGCATCTAAAAGCTGGACAATGACCAAGATTGAAAGAAGAAGGATTGATGCCTTTGAGATATGGTGCTGGAGAAGAGTGTTGGACATGCCTTGGACTGCCAGGAGAACAAACAGGTCTGTCCTTGATAAGATGAAACCAGGCTTCTCCCTGGGGGCGTCAAAGATTTTGAAGCTCCATCTCACATACCTTGGGTATGTTGCCAGGAGGGACCTGTCCTTGGAGGACATTATGCTTAGAAGGGTGGAGGGACAGAGCAGGAGAGGAAGACCCAGGTTGAGCTGGATTGACTCAGTGACTGGAGAAAGAGGATTAGGTCTGTTGGAGATGATGAAATTGGCTCAGGATAGGGCAGGGTTCAGAGCTAATACACATACTGTCACTATGAGTCGCAGATGACTCAGTGGCACATAACAACAGTTAGGGGTCTTATGAAGCCATGTGATGCACTTCTTGTGGGGAGGTGTCACTGGATTTAGGGTACCAGAATCTCCTGCTGGATGAGCCACAGGGGCCACATGACTGCAACTGACTGCAGAAAATGACCCCTGACCCAAGACATCTTTATGACTTTTAATCCAATAGGATAGAGACGAGGCTCCCTGTTGATGCCTGGAGCAGGGGTCTTTCACCTGGGGTTTGTGAATCTCCAAAAACTGTTTGCAAAATGTGCTTACATGTAAATTTTCCTACTGTAGCAGGAGAAATCAATGTCAATGACTCCAGAAAGTCTAGAGAGAGGCTCCTTGCAATAGCCACATTTGCTTGGTCATTAGACTTGCTTAGGCTGCTCCAGAAAATTCTAGATTTCCAGACTCCACCTCGAAGTGGGAACCAGGAATATGCACTTTAACAAGCATATGTTTCTAACTGCGTAGTGATTTTTATGATCACGCATATCTGGAAACACTGTAGACATTGCTACTGCAGAATGGTCCATAGACGAGCAGCAGCATTAGGGAGCTTGTAGAAACTATGGCTTCATCCCAGACCTCTGAAATCAGAATCTGCAAATGAGAAAGATCCCAGGTGAGTCGTTTGCATTTCAAAGTTCAAGAAGCACAGACATTGACTCATTGCAATCCTACAGAGGAGAGTACAAACGCCGTCCTCACAATCATCAATCCGTTTGCAGCCACAGTATCAGTCGACTTCATGGAGAGTCTTCCTCTTTTTTGCTTACCTTCCCCTTTACCACACTCAGCGCCCTCTGGGGGGCTAGTCTCCTCTGATAACATGCGCACAGTATGTGAGACCAAGTCCTGTGATTCTTACTGCTAAGGAACATTCCAGAGGTACTTCTCTCCCAACAGATTTGTTTGTTCTCCTGGAAGTCCTTGAAATATCCAGCATTCTTCACCAACACTGTCATTCAAAGGCATCAATACTTTTCCAGTCTTCCTTACCCATTGTTTAGCTTTCACATGCGGAAGGACCAGACAGAAGGATGAATGATAAACACAAGGAAGAATACTGCTACAACGTGGGGACTGTAATCAATGTCAATGTCATGAAACATCATGCATGTGAATTGTTGAATGGAAAACTAATTTATTCTGTAAATTTTCACTTAAATCATATAGAAGAAGACAAAAAAACTAAGACAAGGATAGCTTCCAAAAGCCAAATTATAGGCCAGTGTCATTTATGCAGATAAATATAAATAAAATGGTAGTCTGTTAAAATGAAGAAACTAATTATCTGGAGCTATATCTGTTTTGGATTAATTTTGATTCAGAGTTTTGATATTATAGAATATCATAATGTTGTTGAAAAACATACCTTGATCCAATTCAGGATTGGTGCTTCTATAGGAATTTAAAGAAATCTTCTTATCTCTTGGGGAAACAGTGTCCAGAAGAGAGAGCTAAGGGAGGGGGGAGCAGGCCAAAGAGAGAGAAAAAAGATAGAGGGAGGGGATAAATATAATTGTTTAGGAACACCTTATTCTCCAAGGTGACATCTTTGGTTTTTAATACCCCAAAGAGTCAAAGAGTTTTTCCATTGCAATATAAAGATAAATTTATACTTATCTTTGCAAACTGGTCTAATTGTGACGATTTCTGTTTCTTTATGATAAGGTGCAATCCATCCTGAAGGCTGTTGTCTTTGATTTTCATCAATACGTACTTCAAGTTCTTTCTGTTCTCACAGGCAAAGCTGTGTCATCTACATATTACGGGTTGTGAATTAGTCTTTGGGAAACATGTAAGGACCATATGGGGATGGCAGTAACTGCATAACTGACTTTTACCAACTTCACAGAGGGAGACGGTCCCTGTCAACAACAGTCACAACACAAAATCAATTCCCATGAGGTCAGACATGTCTCCCACATTCCCACAGCTCTTTCTACTAATAACAACAGCAATCCTACTTCTCTCCTGGGTCTGAAATCTGTTGCAGAAGCTCACAGACCACACCAAACCACATAAAGGAAGTGAAAAGAATGTATTTCAAGTTGGCAGCAAGACACCGTCATTCAGTAAGGAGTTTTGGAAGTGTGCTAGCAGGCACGTCAGCCTTGACCCTTGCAGTATTAGGCCAATGTTACAAAGCTCTCAGCCCTGCCAATTATGGCTCTCCCCTCCAGTCTTCTGACAAATTTATGTAAAGGCTCTTAGCTCTGGTTAGTGAGGTAGCATTTCCAATGTCAGCTCCGTTTCATGTCAAGTCTCTGGTTCTCTGCCTCAGCTGCTGCTTTCCTGTATGTCTGACTGACTCCAGAAATGCTGGTCCTGCATGCTTGCTTCTTTTTTACTCGTGGTGAGATTCTTGAAATCTGCCATTGAATTTACTCAGTTTAGTTGTAAGACTAGCCAGTCTCCTCATAGATAGGCTAACACGCCCTATTTGTATATTCCCACCCATCCACATGGCAGTCAGTCAATGGCCAGGGAAGTCATTTAGAATGATAAACACTTAATAATTCCAATCGAGATCCACATTCTTCTACATAGAGTCTAGTTTCTGAGATTGTTTGTTCAGTATGCCAATTGAGTAAGTATGGTAAAAGGATATAGTCTTGATGCATATCTTTTTTTCATTAAAAAGTGCCTTTGTGGTTTTTTTTTTTTTTTTTTTTTTTTTTTTTGAGATTGGCTCCACAGTCAACGCTTTTGGCACCAGCAGCCAGGAAATTAAAAGAAATATTGTGATGGGAAAGTCTGTTGTTAGGGACCTCTCCAGGGTACTGAAGAGCAATGGTGTCACTCTGGAGTCTAAGGGGCACCTGATATAGGCCACGGTCTTCACAATCACTTGCTATGCATCAGAGAGCTGGACAATGACTAGGGAGGATAGAAGGAGAGTTGATGCCTTTAAGCTGTGGTGCTGGAGAAGAGTATTGAATGTACCATGGACTGCTAAGAAAATGAAATGGTTCAGTCTGGAGAGGGTTAAACCAGGCTGCTCCTTGGAGGCAAGGGTTCTGAAGCTTTGTCTGACATACTTTGGACATGTTGCAAGGAGGGACCAGTCCTTGGAGAGGGATGTCATGCTTGGGAGGGTGGAGGGACAGCACAGGAGGGGAAGACCTTCTATGAGGTGGATTGATTCAGTGACTGGGATAATCAGGATGGGAGTGTCAGAGACACGAGATTGGCACAGGACAGAGCAGGGTTTAGGGCTGTTGTATACAGGGTCACTATGAGTCTCAAGCGACTCATGGCACATAAAAACAACAACAAGGAGTACTTGGGAGGGACTGGAGAGCATTATGCTGAGTGAACTCAGTCCCACAAGGATAAATATTGTATAAAACCATTATTGTAGAATGATTATAAGGATCCAGGAGGGGTGGGAGAGGCTGGAAGCAGAGGGATGTGGATGTGCAGGGGGAAGGGGGGATTAATCATTGGTTGTACAATTTGATGGGGGGGGAGTGTGAGGGAAATTGAAAGAATTTGTTTGCATTTGTATTCAAATTTTGTAAATAAACTAGTAGAAAATATAAAAAGTACTGCTATTTATTTGCTTGATTGCATTTTTTACAATCGTCCATATATATTACATTTTATATCATTAATTACCATTGATCTATGCATATTATCACCTTGTTTTTTCAAGTCCTCACTGAACATTTCTCATTCCATCAGAGCTCCCATCTACCCCCTTCTGCTATCCCAGTGTGTTGCCCCTTCTCCTTTCTCTGTCCCCTCTTTTCCCCTTCCCTTTCCTGTTTTGAATATTTATGCGTATCTTGCTCACTTATCCATGTATTTCCACAATGGTTGTTTTATGCAGTATTTGTCCTTATGCGACTGAGATATTTAACTCAGCATAATACTCTCTAGACTCTCCCATGTTACATAGTATTTTATGAAATTGTTGTTTCTTAGTGCTGCATTGCATCCCATTGGGTGGATGTACCACAATTTCTCACTCCATTCGCTTGTTGATGAGCATATTAGTTGTTTTCCTTTTCCTGCCATTGTGAATAATGCTGCTATGAACAAAGGTGTTCATATCTCTGTGTCTCAGTTCTGATTTCCTTGGGGTATAATCCTCACAATATCCCATTGTTTTGTTTGAATAACTGCGTCTTGACCATCTATTGACAAGTTTCTTATGAGCACAATTAAATTCTGGAATTCTTACTCTTCTCAATGTTAATCATAAATTTTTTTATGATCCATACAATCAAATACCTTTGTACAGTGAAGAAAACACAAGTAAACATTGCTCTGGTATTCTCCGCTTTCAGCTAAGATCCATCTGACATCAGTAATAATATTCCTTATTCCATGGCTTTTTCTGATTCTGGCCTGAATTTCTGGCAGTTCCTGGTTTATGCACTGCTCCAGCTGTTTTTTTAAATTATCTTCAGCAAAATTTTATTTGTGTAAGATATTAATGGGTGCTATTTAACAGTTTCTACATTCATTTGGATCACTTTTCTTTGGAATGTGCACAAATATGGACGCCTTCCAGGTAGTTGGCCAGACAGCTGTCTTCCAAAAATCTTGGCACAGCTGAGAGAGAATTTCTAGTGTTGCATCCATTTGTTAATAATTTCAGTGTTGTATTTCAGCATTGTATCCATTTATTGGTATTTAGTCAGGTCTTGGAACCCTATTTTTTTGCCATGACCTATATGCACCTTGGACTTCTTCCTTCAATACTTCTTGGCCATATGCTACCTTCTGGAGTGATTAAATGATGTACTTTTAGTACAGTAATTCTATGTTGTTGTTGTTAAGTGTCCTCGAGTTGTAGACGAATTATAGCAACTCCATGAAGGAAAACTTTCATCATTTCTCGAAGTTCATAGAGTTTCCCAGGGCAAGCTATTTTGGAAGTAGATGCCACTCCTGCTTCCAAGACTGTTTAATTAGGGAGCTCCACCAAACACTGTCCATCATGGGTAACAGTGTTTAGCATGACAACAACCATGAAGTTGTCTTTCTACAGCAAACTGCCAGATCATTGCTGTACTACTTAAAAGAATGTTTGCCTGAAAACAAAACCAGCCAGAGGGCCGGCCCAAATGCATTTTTTAAATATGAGGCCAAATCTAATCCGCTCACACCCAGTTTCAAGCCACAGCCCCACCCAAGTCTCAACTAAAAACCAGGAAACAAATAGACTGGGGACCAAATGCCTTTTTAAACAGGAGGCCAAATCATCTAATCTGCTCACACCCAGTTTCGAGTAACAGCCACACCAAAGTCTCAACCAAAAAGCCAGAAGAAAAATCCTTAGCAGAATCAGGCCAGCTGTTCCGTTCATCTTCCCAGACTGAAAGCAATTCTATAGTACAACTAATTCTTTTCTGTTTTTTATCCCCTTTTTCATTGTGTTCCGTTGACTCCAACTGGCAAAGGAGGAGATTGCGCCTCCGCCTCCACTGGAGCATCTGGTGGATTCGAACTGTGTGCCTTTGGGATTGCAGTGCAGCTTCTTACCACTAGGCCATCAGAGCTCCCTACCAAGTCTTTTTAATATAGTAATTCTGTGTAGCCCTTTTGTCTTCTTTTGATGCTTCCAATGTTGTTCAATATTTTTGCCCATAGGATCGTGTCACTTCTGCAACTCAAAGCTTGGATTTCTTTTTCAGTTCTTTAAGCTTGGATTTACTCTTCAATTCTTCAAGCTCAAGAAATTCTGAGTATGTTTTTCACTTGTGGTTCTCTATCTTCAGGTCTTTGTACATTTAATGATTATATTTTATGCTTTACCTTCTTTTTTCTTTTATTGGGAAAAACATATTTGGGGTACAAGGAGGTAAGGGTTGGGGGCAGAAGGGTGAGGATGGGCCAGGATACAGTTGCAGAGCTGCACAGTTTGGTTGGTGGAGGGAGCAGGTGAAGGAAATAATGAGGGTCCAGTGGGGACCAGATGCTACAGAGGAATGACAAGCATTTTCCAATGGTAATTAAACCAACTGTCTTATTGATTTGGGAATTGGATGCCGACTCTCTGGTTTCTTCATGCTGAAGAAACATTCATTTTGGTGTTTTATTTCTTTGCTATTTTTTAAATAACCTTTTGCTTTCTTTGTGTATGACATTCTTGATCTCATTCTACAACGAATCTTTATCATCAGTATTCAATGCATCATACCTGTTCTTGAGATAGTTTCTAGATCAGATGGGATATTCAGAACAAACTTTGTACTTAGTCTCTCGTGGGCTTGTTTTAATGGTCTTCAGGCTTCACTTTTTTTTTTTTTTTTACAACAAATGAGTTTATTTTCACCATAGGAATAACATATTGTACCTCTCTGCCAATGTTATTTGAAAACTTTCCATGTCAAAACAATTTGACAGCAGATATAAACAATTCATTAAGTACGCAATAATCTTTCATTACAGTCCTTTAAGACGCAGGCTTCAGTTTTAACCTCTCCTAGCAATATGTCCAAAGTGTGAGAGACAAAACTTTAGCAAAATTCAACAGAGCAGCAAACAACAAATGATGGCGAGGTTGTGGAGAAACTGGAGCGCTTACTCACTGCTGGTGGGAGTGTAAAATGGTACAACCACTATGGAAGGTGATATGGTGCTTTCTCAAAAAGTTTGACCATTTGGCCCAGCAATTCTACTAATAGGAGTATACCCTAAAGAAACCAGAACTGCCACCCAAGCAGGTATATGCACATTCATGTTTATGGCTGCATTATTCACAATAGCAAAGAGATGGAAGCAACCCAAGTGTCCATCAACAAGATGAATGGATAGAGAAACAATGGTATACTCACATGATAGAACACAACACAGCACTGAAAACAAGGAATTTATAAAATAATAAACAACATGGATGACCCTAAAATTTATTATACTGAGTGAAATATCTCTGTGATAAAAGGACAAATATTGCATAACGCCACTGCTATAAAACAGGACTGACATGGAGGTTGGGGGGAAACTAAGAAAAGAGAGGATAAATAATGAACACTGCATTGGAGCATATGAAGGAAAAAACTGTTTAAAAGAAATGTATGATTAGGCATTATTTTCATGACCAGAGTTCAGAATAAATGGTGCATAGCAAAGTAGACTGAGGAAGGAGTATCTGGGGGAGGGAGGAAATTATACAACAATGAGTTAATTTTCTTCTTTTTAAAGTGAATGTGGGGTATAAGGATGACAAATTATGCAAAAATGAATAAATGAAAACCCCCAACTTTTCTGTAAAGTTTCATTAAAATCACAATGCTGTTGTTGTTGTTGTTTTTATGTGCCATCAAATTGCCTGCAACTCATAGCAACCCTGTGTACCACAGCCCTAAACCCTGCTCTATCCTGCTCTATTGACACACCTACCCCCACTACCCCAGTCACTGAATCCATCCATCTCATCGAGGATTTTCTTCTCCTGTGCTGTCCCTCCACCCTCCCAAGCATGACTTCCCTCTCCAAGGACTGGCCCCTTCTTGCAACATGTCCAAAGTATATCAGATGAAGCTTCAGAATCCTTGCCTGCAAGGAGCAGCCTGGCTTCACCCTTTCCAGGACGAACTTGTTTGTTCTCCTAGCAGTCCATGGTATAGTCAATA
>NW_006399867.1:7811616-7814751 GCF_000299155.1 Elephantulus edwardii
TAATAATAAAGAAAACCCCAAAAGCTTTGTTATCCTTGCCTTCAAAGGAGCATTATAGTTTAAGTTTTGAAAATTTTATCAGGGCCAGTTCGGGGGTTCAACCAGCTCTGATGGGCCAAGACAGTCTGAGAGCATGAGAATTTGAAGTTCTGGTCTCCTTCCCTGTCTTTGATCATAATTCTTCTATAGAATCTTAGATCAAAGGGCTTGGAAGGAGTAGCTGGCTGGCATCCGTTTCTTCTCATCTCATGACAAAGAAAGCAGTTGTTCATGGAAACAGTGAGCTGTGTGTTCTGAGAGGGGCAGGCTTTTTCCTTTAAAAGGCCAGGTAGTAAATATCTTTAGCTTTGCAAGCCGTGTAGTCTCTGTTGTTATTGATCAACTCTGCTATTGCAGAGTGAAAACATTCCTAGATAGAATGTAAACCAATGGATGTGTCCCAATAAAACTTAATTGCTAGAAACAGGAGACAAGCTAGATTGGCCTGTAAGCTGTAGTTTGCTGACTTTTGATCTCAAACTGTTCCTCCAGTCTTTTTTATATGACTAATATCATTATTGAACAATATTAGTATGATTATATGTATATGACTTTTGACAAATCTAGTTTAGGTAGTAGGAAGACCAGGATATTGGGTATTCTGGAAGTCGTTGAGAAACTGTTCCAAGCACTTAGTGCTCCCATTTTAATTTCACCCATTTTGGTGAACCTACTTGAAATTCCCTCTGCTTTCTACTAGTGTTTAAATTATAACCCAACAATAAGCATAGTGACAGACGCTGTCATTCATTGAGCCTCTGCTCTGTGCCACACAGCATGCTAAGCCCATTATCTGCTGTGTCTTATTGAGTCTTTACTCCAGCCCTTCAAGATAGGTGCTATCATGTTCCCTGTCCCACTGATGAGCAAAAAGAAAGCTCCGAGAGGTTCACTGATTTTCCCAAAACCACCCACTTGGGGAAGTTGATGGAACCAGAATTAGAACTTAAGTTTAATGGTTTAAAATCTTCCCTGAGGGGAAAAAAGTGGGGGAGGGGAGGAAAGCACAAGACAAAACAAAATGTTAAAAGGCGTTTTGGAGACAATAGTGGTAAGGTGATATTCATTCTAGCATGTAACATACTGAGGTCTTGCTATGCACTGCTTCAGGGGGTGAACAGAGGTGAACAAGGCTGACTCCTTCTGCCCTGGAGGAACTTCAACAACCTCATCTGTAAAAAGAAGAACAGTAAATACACTCACTTTATGGAATTATTGAGAGAACGAAATGAATGAATGTAAATCAATAACTTAGAATGGGTCCGGGTACACTATTAAAATCAGTACTTCTTGACCATTATCTGGAGAGTCATATACTCAGTGGTTAGGACTATGCATTCTAGAACCAAGATCCTGTGTTCAATACCTAGTTTCACTACTCAATAGGTCATTGAACAGTTGAACACTGGTCAATTTCCTTCAACTCTCTGTCTTACATTCCCCATTTATTTAACGGGATAATAGTTTCAAATTCATATGATTATTGTGAAGGTTCATGCTTGCTGAAACTGAGGAGGACCTGAAGCACTTGCTGCAGAAGGTCAAGGACTGTAGTCTTCAGTGTGGACTGAAGCTCTATATCAAGAAGACAAAGATTCTCACCGCTGGAAAAACTGGCAGCAGCACCATGATGGATGGAGAAGAGATTGAGGTTGTTAACAGTTACAGTTTGCTCGGCTCCACAATCAACATGGTTGGCACCAGCAGTTAGGAAATCAAAAGGCGAATTGCATTAGGTAAATCTGCTGTCAGGGACTTTTCCAGAGTACTGAGAAGCAATAATGTCAGTCTAGAGACTATGGTGCATGGTCTTCACAATTACATGCTGTGCATCAGAGAGCTGGATAATGACTAAGGATGACAGACGAAGAATTAATGCCTTTGAGTTGTGGTGCTGAAGAAGAGTCTTGAATATACTCATGGGCCACCAAGAAAACAAAGAGGTCTGTTTTGGAGAGAGTGAAACCAAGATTCTCCTTGGAGCTAGAAATTTGAAGCTCCGTCTTACATACTTTGGGCATGTGGCCAGGAGGGACCTATCTTTGGAGAAGAACATAATACAAGGAAGGGTGGAAGGACAGGGCAGGAGAGGAAGATCCCAGATGAGATGAATTGATACAGTAACTGGGGCGATGAGGGGAGGTATGTCAGAGTCAATGAGACTGGCTCAGGACAGAGCAGGCTTCAGAGCTGCCGTACACAGGGTCTCAATGAGTCGCAGGCGAATCAACAGCACATAAACAGCAATAATAGCTGGTACATAAGTCTTACTTGAGTTTTTGCTGTTATTGTGGGATTTAGCTACTGTTGGAAATGCAGGCAACCAACACATAATTTAGGGAACCCAAGCTAATCTCAGCTAGATAAAAGGGTGGGAAATAAAAACCTGTTAGATTCTCACATGTGTGTGTCAGCTACAAGCCGTCCGGATTAAAGAACTGAGATGTCACAGCAGGCAGAGCTATGTTGTTCCCCGAGAAAAATGAAAACCTGCACAAATAAGAGGCACAAGGCTTAGGCTGGAGGCAGCGGCCTGAGGAAAGGGAAGATGGCAGAGGGTGCCGTGCATCATGGTGATATTTTCCCCAGGAAAGTCCCCAGGATTCTTTCAGAAGCCTTAATCGCTTCTTCTCAGTTTGCAAAGCCAGAGCTTCTGCTTTTTGCAGACTGTGCCCTTCTCTGGCCTCTTGTCTCTCTCTGTTCCAGCCTAATCATATTTGAAAGTAGTTTTTATCTGTGATTATTCATCTATATGTGAAGTGCTTACATGTCTAAGGTGCTCCTTTTGTCAAATACAAGCAAGAGGCTTCCTTTCTCCTTTCCCCGTTAGCACACACAGGTCTTGGGCTGGTGAGGACAGTGGTTCCCACCTGCATCCTACCAGGGAGATTTCAGAGAATCAGAGATGACCAGCTTTGTGGTGGCGAGGGGGAGGCAGATGATCTTGGCCTGGAGACTGGAGCTCAAACAAATATGTTGTTGTTGTTGTTGTTATGTGCCGTCGAGTCGTTTGCGACTCATAGCGACCGTATGTACAACAGCCCTAAACCGTGCTCTATCCTGTGCCAATCTCATTGCCTCTGACACACCCATCCC
>NW_006399867.1:7816174-7824312 GCF_000299155.1 Elephantulus edwardii
CCTTGGAGGCAAGGATTCTGAAGCTTCATCTGACATACTTTGGACATGTTGCAAGGAGGGACCAGTCCTTGGAGAGGGCCATCATGCTTGGGAGGGTGGTGGGACAGTGCAGGAGAGGAAGACCCTCTATTAAGTGGATTGTTTCAGTGACTGGAGTAATGGGGTGAGTGTGTCGGAGACAGTGAGGTTAGCACAGGACAGAGCAGGGTTTAGGACTGTTGTACACAGGGTCACTATGAGTTACAGGCGACTCAATGGTACATAACAACTACAGTGAGAACATCAGCATTTCAAGTCCACCGGCCACTCCATGAGCTTCTCATCTCCTCTGTAAAGATTTGCAGCCTTAGACACTGGATAGAGAGTTGCCAGGATTTGAGATCTACTCAAAGTCAGTAGTTCTAGTTTTTAATTATGGATAATACTGTTGTTATTTGCCATCGAGTTGACTACAACACATAACGACCCTATCAAAAAAGCTCTCAATCTTGTCCTATCCTGAGCCAACCTCGTTGTCTCTGACACATCTGCTCCCAGTACCACAGCCACTGTGTCAATCCATCTTATCTAGGGTCTTCCTCTCCTGCGCTGACCCTCCACCCTTCCAAACATGATTTCCTTCTCTAAGGACTGGTTATTCCTATCATGTTGCTAACATGTTCTCTTGGCTGACAATAGCATGTTCAATACTCTTCAGCATCACAACTCAAAAACATTAATTCTTCTTTGGTCATCCCTAGTCACTGTCCAGCCTTCAGATGCATAGCAAGCTATTGAGAAAACCAAGGCTTAGATCAAGTGCACCTTAGTCTCTAGACTGATATCATTGCTCTCTAGTACTCTGGAGAGGTTCCTGACAGCACTTGTCTTTTGATTTCCTTAGTGACAAGAGTGTTGATTATGGATCTGAGCAAGATGAAATTGTTAACAATTTTAATCTTTTCCCCATCTCTCATGATGATGCCAACTGGCCCAGTGGTAAGAATCTTTGTTTTCTTGATGTTAAGATGCAGCCCATAGTGAAGACTGCAGTCTTTGATTATCTGTAGCAAATGCTTCAAGTCCTCAGTTTTAGCGAACAAAGTTGTATCATCTGCTTTATGCAGATTATTGAGTCCTCCTCCAATCTTGATGACACATTCTCCTTCATAAACTCCTTCCAAGTGATCTGCATATAGATTGAAAACGTATGGAGAAAGGACACATCCCTGACACACTCCTTTCCTGGTTTTGAACCATGCAGTGTTCCCTTGCTCTGTTTTATTGACGACTTCCTGGCCTAGGTATAGGTTTTGTAGGAGCACAATCTAGTGTTTTGGGATTCCCATTCTTCTCAACGTTAGCCACAATTTGTTGTGATCCACACAGTCAAATGCCTTTGCATAGTCAATGAAACACAGATAGACATCCTTCTGGTACTCTCTGCTTTTAGCCAAGATCCATCTGATGTTGGCAGTGATATCCCTGGTGCCAAGGCCTCTTCTAAAACCAGCTTGTATTTCTGGAATCTCTCTGATGTACTATTCTAGTAATTTTTCTTTTTTTAATAATCTTCAGCAAGATTTTGATTGTATGTAATATTAGTGATATTGTTTAAGAACTTCCACACTCTGTTGGTTCACCTTTTTTCAGAATAGGAATAGATGTAGATTTCCTCAAGTCATTTGGCTGGGTAGCTGTTTCCCAGATTGCCTTACACAGCCCAGTGAGCACGTCCAGGGCTGCACCTGTTTGTTGAAATATGTCAGTGGGTATTCAGTCAATTCCTGGGGCATTATTTTTTTGCCAATTCCTTCAGAGAAGCTTAAACTTCCTGCTTTATTACCATTGCTTCTTGATAATATGCTATTTCATGAGATTTTTCTTTCGGTATAGTGACTGTTTATTATTTCCAACTTCTTTTCATGTTTCTTGGATCCTTTACTATTCTGCCCATAGCAGCTTCAAGTATTGTGACTCAAGGCTTGACTTTGTTATTCAGTTCCTTCAGCTTAAGAAATGCCAAGTGTGTTCATCCCTTTTAATTTTCTGACTCCAGCTCTTTGCACGTTTTGTTGTAAACTTTGCTTTGTCTTCATGGGCAGCCTTGTGAAATCTGTTCAACTCTTTAACATCTTGATTTCTTCCCTTTATTTTGGCTTCTTGACTTTTTAGATTCAGATTCTCTTCTAACATCCACCTCAGTCTTTTCTTCCTCCTCTGTCTTTGTAATGACCTTTTTTGCATTCTTCATGGATGATATTCTTGATATCATTCCACAGTTCATTTGATCTTCATTCATTAGGTTCCAAGGCTTCAAATATTTTCTTGAGATGGTTTTTAAATTCAGGTGGAACAGAATCAAGGTCATGTTTTGGTTCTTGTGGATTTGTTTTCATTTTTCTTAGCTTCTTGCATGCGAGTAGATGGTCTGCTCCACAGTCAACACCTGACCTAGTTTTTACAGCTGATATTGAGCTTCTCCAATAATTCTTTCCACCGATGTAATCAGTCTGATCCCTGTGTAGTCCATCAGGTAAAGGCCATGTGTATAACCACTCATTGTGTTTTTTATAGAAGTTATTTGTAATGAATAAATTATTGATTGTACAAAATTCTGTTATTCTATCTCCAGCCTCATTTCTGCCACCAAGTCCATGTTTTCAGACTACGGATCCTTTCTTTCTTATTCTGAAATAATAGCCTTCAAAAATCCTATGAACAACAGCACACTTAGACTAGATATAGTACTGGAGGCTGAGCCCTCAATATGACAGGGAAAGCCATCACATTCCTCCTCAAAAAATGAGGAAAAATTGTTGCTAAAAGCCACTAATAATTGGAGTGTGGAATGTATGAATTATAAATGTAGGAAAATTGGACATTGTTAAAAAAGAAACGGAATGCATAAATATTGATGTACTAGACATTGGTGAGCTGCAATGGATTACATGGGCCATTTTGAATAATACATTCATATAATCTATTACTCTGGGAATGGAAAAGTGAGGAAAAATGAGGTCACATTCATAGTCAAAAAAGACCATGTCTGGTTCCATCTTGAAATACAATGTTGTGAATGACAGGGTAATATCCATAGGCATATAAGGAAGACCTGTTAATACCACAGTCATTCAAATATATGCACCAACAATGAGAGCCAAAGAGGAGGAAACAGATTTCTACCAACTTTTGTAGTCTGAAATAGATTGAACATGCAACCAAGCTTCATTAATAATAGTTGGTGACTGGAATGCAAAAGTTGAATACAAGGATCAGTAGTCAGAAAATGTGGTCTTGGATAGTACTACTACGTACATTTTGTACACATTTTTTGGGTGGACATATGTTTTTGTATGTACCCATGCAAGGTATCATTGGGTTATATAATCGACATTTATGGCACAAGCAGTCAAGAAATCAAAAGATGTGTTATATGGGGAAAATGCATAATGAAGAATCTCTTTAAAGCCCTAGAGAGCAATGATGCCAGTTTAAAGACTAAGGTGCACCTGCTTCAAGGATGAGCATTTCCATTTCTTCCAATGCATCTGGAAGTTGAACAATGAGTAAGGATGACAGAAGACTCAATGTCAGTGAGTTTTTCTGTGGGACAACAGTACGGAATAGCTCATGGACAGCCAAAAGAGTAGGGCAAGAGTTAGATCTGTTGTTTATAGAATTGCTGTGAGTCATAGAGAGAGCTCTGTTGGCCTAGTGGACAGAAAGTGATGCTACCAAGCCAAAGGTGGGTGATATTAATCTGTGACACTCAGGCCTAGTTTTAGTTGTTTTTTGGTCAAACATTCTTCTAAGTTTTATAGCACTGGTCTGTCCATTTGCTGTACAGAGGTAACTCGTGATTGCTGTGATGCTGAACACTGTGACACTGATGTGCCAAATGTGATAATAGTTACCCATGATGGACAGTGCTTGGTGGAGCTCCCCGATTAAAACAAGCTTGGAAACAGGAGTGGCATCCACTTCCAAAATAGCTTTCCTCCGGAAACTAAGAATTTAGAGAAATGATGAAAGTCATACAAGTGTTCAGGTCTTTTGTTCACCTGGTAGCTATGAGTCATGTACGTCTGATGACGACAACAACAACAACCTTCCTAAGTATTCCTGCCACTCAAATCATCCAGCTTTCTGAAGCAGTGTCCAACACTCTCTTGGGCAGTGGCACTTCATACAAATCTTTGGAGTTAGAACACAGTTGTTTTGTTGTGAGGACAAGGGTCAAGACATGAGGAGAAGAGTTTCTCTGGGACCTGAATAGTATTACTCAGGAGAATTGCTATTGAGGGCAATGGGTCATGCTGTGACAGTCCTGGGCTCTGGATTTTGAGTGATAGAAATACCCAGAAGAAAGGCTCCTGTTGCTTAGATGTATGCAGGTGGGAAGCTCCAAGTCTGAGCTCCTGGGCAGCACCTTGGAATGCTTAACTCATCTTACTTTGATGCCCTTGGGACTTCCTCTGTTTTTCTTATCTAGACTGTGTTCTCTTATGTCTAGTTTGATAGTTCTGTCAATAAATTGGGAAAAAAATATCTTAACTCTTATGGGTCAAGTAGGGGCAGACTTTTATGTTCCATTAAAGGATGCAAACGTTATTTTCTTGAAGGAGACATTTTTCATCCACAGATCAAAAACATGTCGCATATGCATATTCTGAAATGTTCTTAGATAAGGAACTTGGCAAAGGCTGTGGTGTTTATATAAAAAAAAGTCAACAAGAAGCCACCCATTTTCACTTGATCAATTTTATTTGGGCTATTAGCAGAGAATATTTTGCACTAGAGACTTTTTCTACATCAAGCAATAACTGAACATTAAGCAAACAGATCATCAATTATTGAAATGTTGTTGTGATTAATGTAGTTCTTTACGTCCCAGTAGCACCAGTGTTTGGAACTGGTTGGTAAGCTAGTTAAAAACAGCTGATGTGCAAAATGGAAATATATAACCATGTACCTTGTGTTACAAATTTGGAGGCTCTATCTATACATTTCCACTTAGGCAGAGATGTGTGATTAGGAAAGAGAAATAGAAAATTTTGTGCTAATGCAGAAATGTCTGATCAAGAGGCTAACCAAGACAATCTTAGGGTTCCTACTAACCTCAAATTTGTCTTTAATATAAGGAATAGATGTTTTGTTTTATTGGTTAAATTAAGATGAATTTATTTTTTACACATTTATTTTTGTATTTTACTATGTTGTTGTGTGCCATCAAGTCGGAACCGACCCATAGCTGACCTTACAGTGGGTTTTCAGAGGCAATAATTGCACAGGAGGAGATTGGCCATCCTTCTCCTGCAGAGCAGCTGGATTCGAACCACATACCTTTGGGTTAGTAGCACAGATTCTTACCACTAGGCCATGAGAAATTTTCATGAGTCAACAACAAAAAAATCCCAAGACAACAATAACAACAACAACAACAAGAAGTCAATTTTAGTGCTTGTATAAGAGAAATTCCACAAGTGGGTGACTTTAGCAAACAGAACTTTATTTTCTCGTAGTTTAGGATCAAGGAGCATGATTCAGGACACCTGTTCAAGGGGAACACTCTCCCTGTTGGTTCTAGGAGAAAGTCTTTGTCTTTTTCCAGCTCCTTAGTGATTTTCATGTAGGGTGTATCTTTTGTCTGTGCTCACTTCTGTGTTTCTGATGTCAGGCACAGATAGATCTTGGCTGAAAGCAGAGAATACCGAAAGCTGTTTGGCTGTGTTTTGTTGATCATGTTGAAGGTCGTCAGCTGTGTGGATCTTAACAAAACGTGGATAACATTGAGAGGAATGGGATTCCAGAACATTGAATAGTGCTCAGGTGGAATCTGTATGTTCGACAAGCAGTCGCTTCAGTTGTTTGTCAGAAGGTATTGCACCTTGAGGCTTAAATGTCTTGTCTTCAGTTGTTTCAACTTGAAAAATATCAAGTGTGTTTCCCCCTTTTGGTTTGCTAATTCAAAATCTTTGTGCATTTCATGATACTATTTTGCTTTGTCTTCTTGAACAGCCCTTTGAAGTCTCTGTTCAACTTGCTTTCTTCCTCATTTCTTCTTTTCATGCTAGGTTCTATAAGTTCTAAAGCACATTTCAGTCTCTTTTGACATTCATTTGGGTAATTTTTTGTTTTCTTTTCCTGAGAATTGATGCCTTTGAGCTGTGGTGCTGTAGAAGTGTACTGAATATACCATGGACTGCTAAGAAAACAAACAGGTTCATCCTGGAGAGGGTGAAAGCAGGCTGCTCCTTGGAGGCAAGGATTCTGAGGCTTTGTCTGACATGCAAGGAGGGACCAGTCCTTGGAGAGGGACATCATGCTTGGGAGGGTGGAGAGACAGCACAAGAGAGGAAGACTCTTGACGAGATGGATTGACTCAGTGACTGGAGTAATGGAGGTAAGGTGTGTCTGAGACTATAATGTTGGTTCAGTATAGAGCAGGATTCAGACCTGTTGTACACAGGGTCGCTATGAGTTGCAAGTCACTCAACAGTATATAACAAAAATAGCAACATCCTTTGAATGACCTTCTTTTTACTCCTGTGTGATCTCCTTGATGCCTTCTGACATCTCACCTGGTCTTCCATTGTTAGTATTCAGTGCCTCAAAGCTGCTCTTGAGATGACCTCTGAATTCAGGTGAACTGCCAGTCCTTCTTTGTCTATGTAAGTCTAGACACTCCAATGAAACCTGTTTATCAGGGTGATGCTGCTGGGATTTGAAATATTACAGCTTCCAGCTTCACGGCAACATGCAAACCACTACAGTATGGTAAGCTGATGTACAAGTGGTGGGAAATTCTGAAAGATGTTGTCAAGTTAGTCTTGAGAGTTGTGGTAGCCATTTGCACTCCCGCCAGTGATGGATAAGAATCCAGTTTCTTCAAGGTTGGCTCCTGTGTTTTGAAGAATGTTTCAAGTCAAAACTATTCTGCACACCATCAACTTTGTGGCAGAAAATAGAACTTTCCCTTTCTTTGTTTCCTGTTCCCTCTTTGCATTTTGCAAGCTGAAGTTCTGTAGAATAGTTGCCTAAGTACTCTGTGCCTTAACTTCCCTCTTTTGTGGGCTCATAAGAATACCAACAACATATAAAGTAGTCCTGAGAGTTCCATGAGCAAATATATATAAAGTACTAAGCCAAGTAAAGCACATACTGTTGTTATATTGTTAGGTGTTGTTGAGTTTTGGTTCGTTGTGATCTTACACACAACCTACTACCAGATCCTGAACGATCGTCACAATCATTGTTATGTTTAAACCATTGTTGGAACCACTGTGTCAGCCCACTTCGTTGAGAATTGTTCTCTTTATCACGGACATTCCATAAGTGGAAGATGATTCAGACTTATCAATTATTCTTCAGCTTTCTTTCTTTCTCTCTCTCTCTTTCTTTCATCTTCTTTCTTTCTTTTTTATTTTCCAGGTTTTGATTCCATGAGGTGACTTGGGTCAGACACACCCTAGTCCTCAAGATGACACCTTTGCTCTTTGAACACTTTGATAAAGAGGTCTATTGCAGAACATTTGGCAGTGCAAAGCTATTGTTGTCGTTGTTAGGTGCCATGAAGTCAACTGAAACACAGCAACCCTGTAAACAACAGATCAAAACTTTGCCCTCTCCAGTGACATCCTCACAATCATTGCCCTGCTCAAGCCCACGAGCATTATGGTCATTGGGTCAATCCATCTACTTGACAGTCTTTCTTTCACTGACCCTTACTTTTTCCAAACATGACAACTTAATGAGATCCCCAAAGAGTATGACATGAAGTCCTATCATCCTTGTCTCTAAAGAGCACCCTTCAAGAAAGATTTGATATTTTTCTTTTGGCAGTCCATGAGATTGTTAATATTCATTAGCATCACAATTCAAAGACATCAGTTCTTTGGCTTTCTTTGTTCATGGTCCAGTTGAAAGAAATGGACAATACTGTGGCTTGAACTAGGTACACCTTAGTCTTTAAAAGGATATCCTTGCTCTTTAGGACGTTAAAGGTGTCTTTGGCAAGAGATTTTCCCAAGACAGCACATCTTTTATTTTCTTGACTGCCGTTACCATGGGTGTTGATTGTGGATTCAAGTAAAATGAAATAGTTGACAACTTCAGTCTTTGGTCTATTTATTATGACACTGCCTATTGGCTCAATG
>NW_006399867.1:7824967-7835520 GCF_000299155.1 Elephantulus edwardii
CAAACAGGTTTGTCCTGGAGAGGGTGAAGCCAGAATGTTCCCTGGAGTCAAGGATTCTGAAGCTTCATCTGACATACTTTGGGCATGTTGCAAGGAGGAAGTGGTCCTTGGAGAGGGACATCATGTTTGGCAGAGTTGAGGGGCGGCAAAGGAGAGGAAGATCTTTGATGAGATGGATTGATTCTGTGACTGGAGATGTGGGAATAAGTGCATTTGAGATGGCTAGGTTGGCACAGGATAGAAGAACGTATAGAGCTCTTGACTCAAGCGACTCGATGGCACATAACAACAACAACATGGGCTCAATTGTGAACATTTTTGTTTTCATGATGTTGAGGTATAATCCATATAATGAAGGCTGTAGTCTTTAATCTTCTTTGGTATGTGCTTCAGTTTCCTTTCTGCAAACAAGTTTGTCTCATCTGTATAAGTTAGGTTATTGATTTTTTCCTGATATTGTCCAACTTCTTGAATTCTTTGCACAGCAGACAGATTGAATAGGTATGGAGAAAGGATACAACCCTGATACATACCTTTTCTGATCTTAAATCATGTAATATTTCTTTGATCTGTCTGGACAACTCCTTCTTGATCTATGTACAGGTTTTGCATGGCACAATTAAACATTCTAGGATGTCCATTATTCTCAATGTTACTTTATAATTTCTTAGGATCCACACAATCAAATGCCTTTGCATGACCAATAAAACACAAGTAAATGTCTTCCCATGACTTGTCTAGTAATGTTCTGTTCTGTTGTGTTGCTTTGATGCTGGGCTTGGGCCACTGGTGTTAAAAATACCAGCAGGATTACCCATGGTGGACAAGACTCAGCGGAGCTTCCAAAGGAAGGAATACTGATGACTGGCCGTTGTTTCCGAAGTAATAGCCCTCAAAAATTCTATGAATAACATAATCCAGGGCAACACATCATTTGATATTTTGACTATTATTTTCATGGTTGGTGATACAAGTAAATAAAAATCTTGTCCATGTCAATCCTTTTTCTTCTTTTTTCATGTTGGGACTTATTAGTTCATTTGCAAGGATTCTGGTTTTCCCAGGGTTGAATTGTAATCTGTATTGAAGACTGTTGTTGCCTTTGAGTCACATCAGTCAATGCTTCAAGTTCTGTTTACTTTCATCAAGCAACATTGTGTCTTCTGCTTGGTGTAGATTGCTAGCGAATCTTTCTCCCATCGTGATGCCTTAAGTCAAGCTTCTTGGAGCATCTGCTCAGCATATAGATAGAAGAAATTGTAATGACATAAAAAACCCTCATGCCTCTCAACTGGAACCGTTGTTTATAGGGTTGTTTTGAGTCATACTTGTCTCGAAGGCACTTGACAATGACAACATGTAGCTCTTCCTGCAGTAGGTTTGTGAGGGCTTCAATCCATCTTTCTCCCAGGGAGCTGTTGCTAGATTCACATCACCAGAGAGGTGCTACTTTTGAATTATCAGCACAATGACCTATGAACTATGCCACCAGAGCTCCCTCGTAAGGACATTATTGTTGGTTGTTATGTGCCATTAAGTCAGAACTAACTCATAACTGACCCTCCTAAAGTTCGAGATTGGCCAACTTTCTCCTGTGGAGAAGCTAGTGGATTTGAACCAGTGCCTTTAGGTCGGCAGTGCAGCTGCTTACCGCTAGACCAGTAAAGCTTAATAATAAGGACAATAGTAATTGATTAAAATATTATCTGTTTTTAAGTGGATCAGATGAATAATGCCACCCAGGGATTGTTCCATGTCTTCCTCTTTTAAGCCATGATTTGAGTTACTTATCATGAAATGACAAAGGCATAGAACATTTTCTTGGAAGACAAGAAGTCTAGGTTGATGGCTATGAGTCACCTCTTGTTAGGTGTAATTGAAAAATGGGAAACTAGAAGTTCTGAGTGGAAAGGAGTGGTGATAAAGATGGTAGAGCAGGAGCTGAAATTCTGCAATGAGCTTTGGAGAGGGGAAGCAAACCTATACCTTTGACACTGAACTTGGTGACTCCTGAACTGTTTGTTAACAGGTGCAGACTGGTGCAGTCTCTGTCTGCTCTAATCATTACCAGCATATCCATAGCTCTAGAATCCTGAACCTGGAGAAAGAGCTGCCTGTCTGGGTCAAGTGTCATTGTCAGTACAGATTAATGGTTGAAGGCACTTCCGTGGGCCCTGACAGCCTTGAGTTCGAATTCTGGCTTTCCCACTTGCCAGCAGGAAGACCAAGGATAAATTCAAGTTTCTGAGCCTGTTTCCTCATCTGCCGTGTAGGGCTAAATAAGATGTTCTGAGACTTGTTTGCGGGTTCACAGGGTTGTTCTGAGAATTTCTGAATGTGAAAGTCCCAGGGCACACACCACCACCGTACCCAGCACGTATTAAGCCTTAATAAATGTCAGGTGTTATTATAGACATCAAATGAATAGGACTTTACAAATTCTGTCTCTGGGACACAAGAGGGACCCTGAGGGGACTTTATGTGAAGAAATTCAAGTAATACAATCAGAAAAGCCACATTTGGTTGGATGTACAGTTATAGAGAGCAAAAATGCCTCTTAGCATGTGTGTTATCTGCAACAAAGCAAAACAAATTTGTAAGCTTCTTACTGCAGATGCAGGCGAGAGAGATCTGAAAAAAAAATTTGTCTGGTCTCGAGGCAGTAAACGGAAAATGAGTTGTATGGTACTGATTGCTGTTAATTTAAAACATAAAAATCCCTTCTAATCTCCTATTGTTCTCTCCAGTTTACATTGCTTACTAAAGGTAAAATTCTCATACTTTTAGATCCATCCCTTTATCTCATTTCTGTGTTAAGGACAGAAGTTCCTTAAATACTTCTACCTCTTCTGCTTATTTTTTCAAATGAACTAACTCACTGCAAAAGTTTCATATTTGTGCCTTGGAATCATCTACCATGTTGTAACCTTGACTGCCAAAATCCTGGGATTACACAGTTTAGAGGGGGCACTGTTTGTATTCACCCCAAGAAATTCAGTGAAAGGGTTTTCTCCCTACCCTAAACTTTCAGGTTGCTTGACTCCACAATCAACACTCTTGGCACCAGCAAGCAGTCAGGAAAGCAAAAGATGAATTGCATTAGGGAAATCTGCTATCAGGGACCTCTCCAAAGTCCTAAGGAGCAACAGTATCAATCTAGCGACTAAGGTGCACCTGGTGTATGCCATGATTTTCATTAATTACTTGTTATTCATCAAAGAGCTCGATGATGAATAAGGATGAAAGAAGAATTGGTGCCTTTAAGTTGTGATGCTGGAGAAGAGTACTGAACATACCATGGACAGCCAAGAAAGAGAACAAACAAGTCTAACCTGGAGAGGGTGAAGCCAAATTGCTCTCTTACAAAGTTTGTGTACATTGTTTTTCACACTGGATTTTCCCCATTTTTTTTTACCCACCCCTCCCTCCATGATCAACACTCTTGGCACCAGCAGTCAGGAAATAAAAAAACGTATTGCTATGGGAAAGTCTGCCATTAATGACCTCTCTAAAGTACTCAAGAGCAACGGTGTCTCTCTGGAGACTAAGGCACACCTGATACAGGCCATGGTCTTTGCATTCACTTGTTATGCATCAGAGAGTTGGACAATGACTAGGGAGGATAGAAGGAGAATTGATGCCTTTGAGCTGTGGTGTTGGAGAAGAGTATTGAATGTACCATGGACTGCCAAGAAAACAAACAGATTCATCCTGGAGAGGGTTAAACCAAGCTACTCCTTGGAGGCAAGGATTCTGGGGCTTCGTCTGACATACTTTGGGCATGTTGTAAAGAGGGACAGGTCCTTGGAGAGGGACATCATGCTTGGGAGGGTGGAGGGATGGCGCAGGAGGGGAAGACCCTCTATAAGGTGGATTGATTCAGTGACTGGGGTAATCAGGATGGATGTGTCAGAGGCAGTGCGATTGGCACAGGATAGAGCAGGGTTTAGGGCTGTTGTACATAGGGTCGCTATGAGTCGCAAACAACTCGACTGGCACATAACAACAACAACAACAATAACAATAACAACAACCCCTCCCTCCACCCATCAAATTGTGTGACCCTGTGATTACCTCCCCTCCTCCGCCCATCCTCACCCCTCTGCTCCTACCTTTCCCCCTTTCGATCCTCACACACATTTTACTAGTTACCTTTCTATTTTTATAATAACAGTCGCATATACTGCTTGTCTTCATGGGACTGAGTTAGTTCACTAGGCAGAATGCTCTCCAGTCCTTCCCAAGTTAGGTAGTGATTTTCAAAATCATTGCTCCTGTGTGCTACGTAGTATTCCATCTTGTGAATGTACCATAATTTCTCAATCCATTCCATTGTTGTTGGATATTTGAGATGTTTCCATGTTCTTGTGATGGTGAATAACACTGCTATGAACACTGGTGTACAAATCTCTGTTTGTGCCTCAGTTCTGGTTTTCTTGGGGTATATTCCAAGCAATGGAATAGCTGGGTCATATGGAATTTCTATGTTCAGCTTTTTGAGGAAACACCAAACTGCCTTCCAGAGTGGTTGTACCATTTTACAATCCCACCAAGAGTGTGTAAGATTTTCTATCTCACCACATCCTCTCCAACATTTATTACTTGCTGTCCTGTGAAACTTTAGAGGCAAGGACTTTGAAACTCCATCTCACACACTTTGGCATGTTGCCAAGAGGAACCAGTCCTTGGAGAAGGTCATCATGCTCAGAAGGGTGGAGGGACAGCACAAGAGAGGAAGACTCCAATGAGATGTATTGACACAGTAACTGGGACAATGTGAGCAGGGGTGTTGAAGACAGTGAGACTGGCTTAGGACAGGGCAAGGTGCAGACCTATTGTGTATATGGTCGCTATGAGTTGCAGGTGACTCGATGACACACACCACTACCACCAACAGCAAACCTCTAAATGGCCAAGAACTATTGTTAATGTTTGGGTAAATTAGTGACTGTGCAAAGCTTTGAATGAGGAATTACTCAGTGTTGTGGCTACTGACACCCTCAGAGGACAACCGAGAGGGTCCCTTCGCTGAGGCTCTGGTGTGCCTGAAATTGCCTGCCCCTTACACGTGAGAGGCAACCCTGGGGAAGCATGAATCTTGGTGAGGCTGCTTGTGGTTCTTCTAGACTTTACATTCCTTCCGTCTCTTTCTCTCACATCCTCCCCTTTGCACAGTTGCTGTTACTAAGAGATACTGACTCAGCTCTACGCACAACAGAATTAAATGCTCCCCAGCCTGGTGCCATCCTCACAATCATTGTAATATTTGAGTCCATTCCTTGCTGCCACTGTGTCAATCATTAAAGGTCTTCTTCTTTCTCCCTGCACCTCAGCTTTACCAGGAATGACGTCCTCCAGGGGCTGGTACCCCCTGATACCATGTCTAGTGTGTGAGGCAAAGTCTCACCGTCTTCATTTCTAAAGAGCATCCTCTCTGTTCTTCTTCCACAACACATGAGCTTGTCCTTCTGGTAGCCGTGGTGTAGCCAATATTCTTCACCAGGACCGTCCCTCAAAGGCATCAACTCTTCCTCAGCCGCCCTCGTCGTTACAGTTAATACTAACTCCACTTATGAGCTTTTCCATCTGCAGCGAGCTGCTTGCAGCCTCTGTGTTTTCTACTTTCCATATGTAAATGTTATAGTATGTGGAATACTGTCATTTCATAGGTTAGGGGTAAGGATGTGAGTGAACGGAAACACGTAACGCGCTGAGAACGGTGCCTGGCACATCTTAAACACAACGTGTGCGATGATGAGGACCACAAACATGACTCCACACAAGCCCACTTCTTGCCTCTGGTTCTTTTGCACTAAATGTTAATGGCCCATTGAGTTCCAAAGCCTTGCTCAAATGGGAAATACTTCTTTTTCGTTCTCTGCAAGATAGGGCAAGTTTAAACTCAAGTTTACAACTTCAAATTAAGCTTTCTAGTGCAGGGAAGAAAACAAAACCATTGTGTTGTTACACATTAAAATAAATGGAGTAAAAATCAGAAAATAGATAAGAGACACATTAAGGTGGGTAAAGGGGAATAACAATATGTAATGATGGGATGATCTGCACAGTATCATCAAAGAAGGGGAAGACAAGGAGAGGTGCACCAACAAATATAGTTAACAAAGAGAGAGTACTATATGTACAATCCTGCAATATCAGCAGCAGTAAATATTAATCTGTAAGTGGGTATAGAGGCAGATAGGCAAAAGGAACAGAGACAGGCAGGTGAAAGGGACTACACATAGGACCTATGTGTTGTTGTTGTTATGTGCCGTCAAGTCACCTGTGACTCATAGCGATCCTATCTATGCACAACAGCCCTAAACCCTGCTCTGTCCTGTGCCAATCTCACTGTCTCTGACACACCTGCCCCCATTACCTCAGTCACTGAATCAATCCACCTCATAGAGGGTCTTCCTTTCCTGCGCTGTCCCTCCACCCTCCCAAGCATGATGTCCCTCTCCAAGGACTGATCCTTCCTTGCAACATGTCCACAGCATGTCAGACGAAGCCTCAGAATCCTTGCCTCCAAGGAACAGCCTGGTTTCACCTTCTCTAGGGTGAACATGTTTGTTCTCTGAGCAGTCCATGGTATATTCAATACTCTTCTTCAGCATCACAGCATAAAGGCATTCATTCTCCTGCTATCATCTCTAGTCATTGTCCAGAGAGCTGGACCATGTGTAGGTCTGGCAAATAATCTTACCACATTCTTCTTAATAAATGCGTTAAACACATGATTTAGTGATGCATATAGCACAGCCAATTTGAGGCATAGTAAGCATCTTAAAAATAACCAAATACTTTGATGGAACAGATTGATGATATGAGTGTTTCAGGATTATGTTCACTGTGGTCGAGTTGGAAATGACATATTGTTGACTCTCCAGTGGGTTTTCAGAGGTTGTGAATTGCTGTTGGGTTCGAACCATTTGCCTTTTGTGCTAAAAGCACAGATCCTTACCCATTAGGCTACCAGGACCTTGCACTTTGGTGAGTAGTGGCAGGGATCTTAAAAACTTGCTGACACAAAGCAGAGGATCAGTAAAAGAGAGGAAGACACTCAGTAAAAAGGAATGACACAGTGAATGGAGCAACGTGGTTGACCGTGATGGAATTTGGGAGGATGACGTAGAGTTGGGCAAGGTCTCCATCTGTGGTTTATTGGGTTGCTATGAGTTGAACAAAAACGCCTGTCCTAGAGAGGGTGAAGCCAGACGGCTTCTTGGAGATGAGGATTTTGAAGCTCTGTATCATATAATTTGGGCACGTGACCAGGAGGAACTGGTCCTTGGAGAGGACATCATGCTCGGAAAGGTAGAGGGACAGCACAGGAGAGAAAGACCCCGGATGAGATGGATTGACTTCCTAGCTAGAGAAATGAGATTAGGTCTGTTGGAGACGATGAGACTGGCTCAGGATTGGGCAGATTTAAGAGCTAGTGTACATAGGGTCACTACAGGCAACTAGATGGCACATAACAACAACAATAACAACAATAACAATAACAATAACAACATGAGTCGAATCAACACAGTGACTGCAGCGCTGGGCTAAAGTATGTCAGAGATTGTGAGGATGGCACGGAATAGGACACGGTTCAGATCTGCTCACTATCTGTTGTTCACTATGGATTGTACTTGATTCAGTGGCACCTAACAAGAACAATAGCTGCAGCCACTTCCTAAGGCACAACTATCGATCTCCACTTGTTCCCAATTAAGATGAAGGAAGCAAGCAAAAGTGTGTGGAAAAATTACTCCCAAGGACTCTTGGATAATGTGAACCTCATCTTCACAACGCTGAGATCAGAGGAACGAGATGATGCCTGGTTGCCACTCTGAATCACCCTAAGAAGATCACAGTAGACGGTCTCAAAGCAGAGAAAATGTGGAACAAAACTAAAATATATAGATATTGATACAGATATATAGATATAAATAGATAGATAGATAGATAGATAGATGCAAGAAGCTGTGCTGCAATCACAAAGGCACATGGTTCAAGGCCAGCAGCTGCTCCATGGGAGAAGGATGGACAATCTCCTCCCGTGTGATTAACTGCCTCTGAACACCCTCCAGAGGTTCGGGTAACCCACTGGAAGGTCAACTATGGGTCTGTTCTGACACTATGGTACTCAGCAACACAGAGAGAGAGAGAGAGAGAGAGAGCCTTACTGGTCCAATAGAGACTGTTGGAACCTCTCAGACCATGGCTCTTAGTCACTCTTTAAACCTATAATAAAATTCACTTCAGGGCTCAACTGTCAGCTAAACAATAAACAGTCCTGAAGGGTGACCAGTAACACCATGGAGACACTTGCTTCTTAGAATAACCAACCACATAAGTTCAAAGGAGCAGCATTTGCCCAGAGATAGAGCTCAAAATGATAGGAAGAGGTCCTGCAGGATTAATGGAAATGAGACTTTCAGTGTGGGCAGTGGGAAGAATGTGGTAATGGCTAAATGTGAGACCAATTTGCTTTGTAAATGCTCTAAAGTAACAATAAAATAAAAGAAGGACAACTGGACTACTGATATCATGTTTTCTCTAAAGTAGCTGGTGGTGACATTTGTTACTTAAAACCAGAAGAAACCGTCCGAAATGATGATGGGCGAATCAAGACTCCGCGGAGCTGACTAATGCAGAAGTCCAGCTATTTTCTGAAGCATCTCTATCTTTGTGACAGGTCAGCAAACTTTATGTAAAAGTTAAGAAAGGAACTATTTTAGGCTTCGTGGGTGTACAGCCTTTGTGGAAACTACTTAACTTTGCTATTGTGATTAAAAAATCCGCCATAGACAATGCATAAATGGATGGCAATAGCTTTATTTCAATAAAACGTTATTTTTTTTAAAAAGAAATAGACAACATTGGGTCCCATTTGAGCCCTGTCCTTTGATTTGCCAACCACTGTTATACAGGCTCAGGAATAACGAGCAATAAACACTTCTCTTTGCAAAACATTTTTTCTGTCCGTGTGAAGAAAGAGCAGAGAAAAGGACTGGGGTGAAATAATAAGAATGATTGGACAAAAACCAGCTTGACTTTCCATTTTGGCTACATCTGTTTCTTTATTATTTCCAATTTTTTTAAGGGGGAGGGAAAGAGATAGCTTTACTGGTTTTTTGGGTGTTTTCTTTTTATGTTAACAGATGAGATTAAGGAGAAATTCAGTAAAGTGCTATTGGTTGCCATGGTATTCCAGGTACACAGTCCAAAGAAAAAGGCCAGGTTTTATCTGTTCATGTGACTCAATTAATTTTGACTACAGTATGAGAATTATCCACTTATTTTCTAGAGATTAGATTGCCTTATTTTACTAGCGTATATATCTTTTTTAAAAAGATAAAAAGAGCAGGGAAAAGATAAAGTAATGTGTTTAGAAACACGTTGCTTCTATTGAGGAAATAAGTCCACAGCTAATTAGAGGAAAACTTAAAGGTCTCAGTCAGGTCATTAAGTGAGGTTCACAATTATCAGATAAGTGTGTGGTTAAAAAAAAAAGGTTATAACGTGTTCCTCTGTGAGGGCTATAGTTACCTGCATCTTTTGAAATTGTGATGATAGAGTGTTATTTAGTACTGCATAACAATTATTCCTACCCTCAATTTTACCACACATGATCGTTTCAGTGGCTTGGGAATCCAGGCACAAATTATCTGAGTCTTCTGCTTCAGGGATTGCAATCAAGTTGTCAGCGAGGCCTAGGGTCTCATCTACAAGTTCACCTGGGGAAGGATCCACGTCCTAGCTCATGTAGTTGTTGGCAGAATTCGGTTCTTAGAGGATTGTTGGACTGAGAGTTTCAGTTCTTTCTGAACTCCTTGGAAGCCTTCAGTTCCCTGCTTTGTAAGCCTTTCTTATAATAGTGGTTTGCTTCCTCAAAGCATGTAAGCGGACAGTAGAGCCCTTTGTTGTTGTTGTTAGATGCCATCACATCATGTATGGCTCGTAGTAACCATTTGAACAACAGACCTGAATCCTGTCCTGTTTTGTACTGTCTTCAGTATCTCTGATACACTTGAGGCCATTGCTGCAGTCATTGTGTCAATCCATCTCATCAAGAGTCTTCCTCTGTTTCATGGACTCTCCACTTTCCAAGCATGATACCTCTTTCCAAGGAATTGCCTTTTGTAATAACATGTCCAAAGTATGAGAGACGAAGCTTCACCATCCTTGCCTCCAAGGAGCACTCTGGCTGTATTCTTTCCAAGACATATTTGTTCATTCTTTTGGCAGTCCATGGGATATTCAGCCCTTTTCTCCAACACTGCAACTCAAATGCATCAGTTCTTCTCCTGTCATTCTTATCCATTGTCCAGCTCTCATGTGCATAGCAAATGAATCAGGTATACCTTAGTCTTCAAACTGACATTATTGCTCTTCAGTATTTTGAGGAGGTCCCTGAAGGTGGACGCGCTCAAATCAATGTTATTGTTGTTATGTGCTGTTTAGTTGACTTCAACTCATAGCAACCCTGTATACAACAGCTCTGAACTTTGCTGTACATAGAGCCAATTTAATTGTCTCTGATACATCTACCCCCATTA
>NW_006399867.1:7835620-7836565 GCF_000299155.1 Elephantulus edwardii
CCACATGCCTAAAGTATGTCAGATGGAACTTCACAATCATTGCTTCTGAGGAGCAGCCTGGTTTCCCCTCTCTAAGATGGACCTGTTTGTTCTCCTAGCAGTCCATGGTATATTTAATACTCTTATCCAGCACCACAACTCAAAGGAATTGATTATTCCGCTATCATCCTTAGTCATTGTCCAGCTTTCTGGTGTATATCAAGTAATTGTGAATACCATGGCCTGGATCAGGCTCACCTTAGTCCCTAGACTGACATCATTGCTCTTCAGTATTCTGGAGAGGTCCTGACAGCAGATTTTCCCAATGCGATTCATCTTTTGATTTCCTGACTGTTAGTAGTGAGAGTTGATTCTGAAACCAAACAAACTAAAGCTGTTAACAATCTCATCTCTTCACCACCTATCATCATGCTGTCAATTGGCCCAGTGGTGAGAATCTGTGTTTTCTTGACGTTGAACTTCAATCTATATTGAAAGCTGTAGTATTTGACCTTCTCCCGCAAATACCACAGGTCCTCCTCAGTTTCTGCAAGCAAGGTTGTGTGATCTGCATAATGCAGATTGTTGATGAGTCTTCCTCCAATCTTAATGCCACATTCCTCCTCATAGAGCCCAGCCTCCTGGATGATCTGGTCTGCATAACTTTCCTGATTAACTCTATGAGGAGGCGTCTGGCATCAGGATCAGATGGGGATTCATCAATAAACTGTAAGTTTATAGCAGAACATATTTTCAAATTATAAATAAACCTGTCTAACCCGCACCCCTTTCTCCAAAGGTAATCTCTATGCTGAGTTTTATCACTAAGGATTCATTTTATCTACTTTTAAAACAATAGGAATGGAATAAAGCACTTGGCCTAGAGTTTTTTCTAAGGATGACAGAAAAAGAATAATGCCTTCAAATTATGGTGCTGGAGAAGAGTCTTGAACATACTATGGACTG
>NW_006399867.1:7839080-7846982 GCF_000299155.1 Elephantulus edwardii
ACACACACACACACACACACACACACACGTACACACACCCCCCTTCAGTAATTGGATCTGGGTTACTATCTAGTTCCTTTGGTCTCATTGCAAAGGTGGAAGTTAGCCGTTCACAGAGGCGATTAGCCATGCATCCCATTTCTTCCTCCTATTCCTGATTCTCCTTCTTTACTGCTTTAGGCTGTATAGAGATCAATTGCTTGCAGTTATTATTTTATGCTTAAATTAATTTCATTCATAAAGAATGTTGATATAAGCATACCAATTTAAATTAAAAAAAGATTGAAGCTTGACAATGAAACAATTTGGATAATATTATTAGAGATCAATTGTTGTAAAGCCATGTGCAAACTTTCAAGATCTAGACACTATATATGAACCAGGAGATATAATTAATTACTATTAGGTGTCTTTGAGTTGAGTACAACTCATAGTGGCCCATAGTAAATACTAGTTCTGAAGCCTGTCCTATCCTGTGCCAGCCTCACACTCTGTGACACACTTGGCCTATTGCTGTAGTTAATGTGTCAATCCATCTCATCAAGGGTCTTCTTTTTCTTCGCCATCCCTCCACTTTTCCAAGGATAATGTTCTTTTCCAAGGAACAGTGTCTGCTAGCAACATGCCTGAAGTATACGAGGTGAAACCTCACCACTAAATACATTATTGGGCCAGTTCACTGGATATCCTGTAAAACCATGACCCTAAACCTCTGAAGCCAGCAAACAAATTTCCCAAGATATTTGGCTGTATGTAAACAAATTCTTTTTGTTTATGTCCAACCATGCTCCTTTTGGTGGTTGTTGCAAAAGGATCTATCACACAACTTTGCCAGTGTACCTTTTTTCCAGGTTTACAACTTGTTGTTTGACAGTAATTACAGGAATATTTTTTTTACAGCCCTAACAACTTCAGCTTGTTCAGTTCCACAATCAACACTCTTGGCACCAGCAGTCGTGCAATCAAAAGAACAATTGCACTGGGAAAGTCTGCTGTCAGAGATCTCTCTAGAGTACTGAAGAGTAACAATATTAGTCTGGAGACTAAGGTACACCTGATATAGGCCATAGTCTTCACATTTACTTGCTATGCATTGGAGAGCTGGACAATGACTAAGGATGATAGAAGAAGAATTGATGCTTTTTAATTACGGTGCTGGAAAAGAGTGTTAAACTCTTCACAGACTGCTAGGAAAACAAACAGTTCTGTCCTGGGGAGGGTGAAACCAAGGTGCTCCCTGGAGGCAAGGATTTTTTTTTTTTATTTTTTTTTTTTGAGGCAAGGATTTTGAAGCTCCGTCTCACATACTTTGGACATGTGGCCAGGAGGGACCAGTCCTTGGCGAGGTACATCATGCTTGGAAGGGTGGAGAGACAGCACGAGAGAGGAAGACACCGGGTGAGAAGGATTGACTCAGTGACTAGAGAATGGGCTTAGGTCTGTTGAAGATATTGAGATTGGCTCAGCATAGGACAGGGTTCCAAGCTAATGTACATAGATAGAGTCACTAAGAGTCGCAGGCAATTTGATGAAGAAGAAGAAGATGAAGAGGAGGAGGAGGAAGAAGAGGAAGAGGAAGAAGAGGAGGAAGAGGAAGAAGAGGAAGAGGAGGAAGAAGAGGAAAAAGAAGAAGAGGAAGGAGAAGAGGAAGAAGGGGAGGAGGAAGAAGAAGAAGAAAAACCCTTAATTCAATTTCCCATCACTGTAAATGAAAACTCAGTGTTTCATAAACAATAAATCGACGGGCATTGAGTCGGTTCTGAATCATTGCGACCCTTCACTGATTTTCTGAGGTTGTAAGTCTTTTTGGAAGGGGACTGCCCATCTGTTTCCTGTGAAAGGCCTAGCGTTTTTGAACTGCTGACTTTTCAGATAACAGTGTAACATGTAACACATTATGGTACTAGAGTTTCTTTCCATAAGCAGTAACTCTCCCTTTTCCCTATCCTTTCCACCCTTGGTAACCACTATACAAGTATCTCTTTAAATTAGATCTTTATATGCTTTCCTGTTTTTGACTTTTTAGTTAAGCGAGGCCATACAATATTTGTTCTTTAATGAATGACATAGTTCTCTCAGCATAATATCTTCCAGCTGTACCCAGTGTCTGTATCAAAACTTGAGTTCTATTACTGTGTTGGATAAAAACTAATTCATAGCTGACCCTCCAGTGGGTCTTCAGAGGCAGCTTGCCTTGGGGCAGCTGGTGGATACAGATAGAGTGCCTTTAGTTTGGTAACCCACCTCCTCACCACCACGCCACCAGCACTCCCTATTTCTTGCACTATATTCACCACAGTTTGTTTCTCCATTAATCTCCTGGTGATCATCTAAGTTATTTGCATATTTTGGTTGTTGTGACTCGTGCTGTAAAGAGCACTGTGTACATATGTCTGTTTGAACGGCTGGTGTCAAGGCCCTTGGCTGTATTTCTAGCAGTGGAATTCATAAGCCATGCTGTAGTTGTGTTTATTTATTTTCTTGAGCTTCGAGTGAATGTTGGAAACCGGTGAGTGACTGTTTTTTTGTGTGTGTGTGTGCAGTCATTTATACAGGTTTTGCTTTGTGACGGTAATTACTCCAGTCCCCACAATGGAACAGCATTCTCCTGCCTTTGACCCTGGTTTCCGTTCACCAGTCTATCCTTTTCCTCCTGCCTTTGGAACTTTCCTGAGGAAATGCCGTGTTATGTTTTCATACAGTGATATTTTAGTAATTTTTTAGAAAAAATCTTGGGGATTTTATTTCTGACGCACCTTTTGATGTTGAGTATCTTTTCATCTCTACATTAGCCACTCGAGTCTCTTATCAAGTGTGTGTTCATTAAAAAAAAATTCCCTGTTTATTTATTTCTTGTATTTATATTTAGAGGCTTGATTTAGACCCCGAGTCTCTTGTTAATTGTAGGTTTTGCAGCTGTCTTTCGCCACTTTGATGACACCTTACTTTTCACTCTCTTTATGGCACCTTTTTTTTAATGCATGGCTGCTATTAATCTCAATAAAGCTGAATTGATCAAGCTCTTCCTTGTGGTTAATGCATTCTGTGACATCTCCAAAAAATCTTTTCCCATATGAAAGTAGTGTGGATAATCTCTTGTCTTCTAAAAGTTCACTATTTTACCTCTGGATTTACAAACCATTTCTTTCTTTCTTTCCTTTTTTTTTTTTTTTGCAAACCATTTCTTTATTCTTATGTATTGTCTAAGGGGGAGGTCAAGTTAATTCTTTTCTTTGTGACTATCCAACTGACTCAGCACCCTTCATTGAAGAGATGTATTTCATCACTGCTCTGCCGTGACGAGTTTGTCCTAGCTTCTACAGATGCATGGGTCGGGTTTTGGATCAGCTTCTCCTTCAAACATCTATAGCACCTTCTCTTAATTTCTACATCTTACAGTAGGTTTTTTTTTAAAAAAAATTTTATTTCTTTTTCATATGAAAACAATACAATTCCATTACCCAAGTTTTTAGAATGGGAAAATATTCTTAGAAATACTAATTATCCGTCTCTGGAGACTAAGGTGCATCTGATACAGGCCATGGTCTTTGTAATCACTTGTTATGTGTCAGACAGCTGGACAATGACCAGGGAGGACAGTAGGAGAATTGATGCCTTTGAGCTGTGGTGCTGGAGAAGAGTGCTGAGGGTGCCATGGACTGCTAAGAAAACAAACAGATTCATCCTGGAGATAGTTAAACCAGTCTGCTCCTTGGAGACAAGGATACTAAGGCTTCGTCTGACATACTTTGGTCATGTAAGGAGAGACCTGTCCTTGGAGAAGGACATCATGCTTGAGAGGGTGGAGGGCAGACGCAGGAGGGGAAGGTCCTCTATGAGGTGGATTGATTCAGTGACTGGGGTAATCGGGATGGGTGTGTTAGAGACAGTGCGATTGGCACAGGACAGAGCAGAGTTTAGAGCTGTTGTACATAGGGTCACTATGAGTCACAAGCAACTCGACGGCACATAACAACAAACAACATCATGATGGATTCATTTGAATTTTATAAATAAACCAGTATAAAACCCCCCAAATATACGGATTTATAAACATGCTGTGATGTTACAGTTACTTATCATAGTTTTAATGTCTGACAGAATGTGCATTTCTACTTTGTTGTTCTTTAAGACTATCTTAGCTGGTATTAAACCTTTATATTTATGCGATAATTTTTTTTCATAGAGGTAGAAGCATTTTTAATCTTTTTTTATGTGTAAATTTTAGAATCAGATAATAAATTTCAATCTAAAGACCAACTGGGAATTTGATTGAAACTGTAATTGTTTACAGGTCAGCCTGTAGAAAATTTGACCTAACCTGAGAATCGTTACAGCGTCTTTGAAATCCATGAGGATGATTTCTCCTTTTCTTTCTTTTTGGTGCTCTATACTTTTTAACAATATATTTTAAAGGTTTCCATTTAACAGTGTTGCACAGCTTCTGCTAAATTTGTCCCTAGGTATTTGATACTTTTACTTTTCTTATTATTGTAAATAGATATTTTCATTTCCTTAATGTTTATTGGTGTTTAAAAACACATTTGATGATTTTATATTAATGTTGGTGGATTCTATCTTTGAAAACTTGGTTTGTTTGGGGTTTGAGGTTTGTTTTGTTTTGTTTTGTTTTTAGGATATTGAACCCTACTGGGCTTTCTGGGCCTCCCTGAGATTCAGGGCTACCACACTGCACCACTCCAGTGGGAGTAACAAGGCCATTACCATCCACATAGTCATTTATATAGAGTAGAATGAGAGTTGTGTGCTTTGCATTGTGAAACCTGGTTACCTCACAGGAAGTATATGAAAGATGCAGACAGTGATAAAATTATTTTACTCTGGGTTGAAAAAACCAAAACAAAACAACCTTTCTTTAATGGCCAATTTCTTCCTAGACCACAATGGAAGTCTTTCTCATCCTCTAGTCTCTAGTGGCTGAGAAATGAAAGAAAGCTGCCATATGAGTGGGGTCCTTCCTCTCCTTCACCATGGTCTGCCTCCTCATATTACCTTTTTGATCCAATTACTCTTCTCTTACCTCTAGGGTCCAACCTGATATAATGTTTATACCGAATGGAGAGGGAAGAATGGCTAGCCAGAATTGAGGAAGGGGCAGGGAGAAGCTACCTTCAGAGGGCCACTGGGTTTGTACAGTCTGTGTGCTGCACCGTGGGCCCTGGCCACGAGCGTGGGCTTGGACGGGTGGGCGGAACTCCAGCGAGGCGATGCTCACCAAGCTGTAAGATCCGGCTTGGTGCTGTCTCCATCCATAAGGGGCATGGAGCTGTGTGCCCTTGATTTGTTACCAACTGACAGCTGACTCTCCAGTGCGTTTCCAGAGCTACAGGAAGAGACTGAAGCTGGAGAATTTGAACCACATGCCTTTCTCCCAATTATCTGACCATGGGGGTGACTTGCACATCTTGCCCAAAGGCATTTTTTTTATAATGAAACAGTGGATGTCCTGGCGCAAGCCTTGAAGGTTGACCTGCTCTAAGCTGACCACCACTGGCTAAGTTCCTCAGCTTCTCTTGGTACAGATTAGTGGCGTCCCTGGGATGCTGACAAAATGTTTCCAGAGAACTCCATGCCCTCTTCTATCGTTTCTTTTTGCCTTTTATTGATTCTTCTCCCTTGCCTTTCTAAGCCTGAGCCAGGAACTCTCCTGTTATTAAAAGCAATCCCAGTTGCCCATTCCTTTCATTTCCTTTGAATTACATTAATTGCCTGACAGCTAAAGAAGTGAGTTGGTATTTTCAGATTTCAGCTGCTGGTCGGCAAGAAATATTTACCAGCTCCTGCAGATTTATAAAGATGCCACAGAGATGCCTGGAGACTAACAATCAGAAAATACAGCAGCAAAACAACACTATTTTTCAAGGTTAAATGCTCCGAATGCAAAAAGGAAATTGTCCAGAAAGCAAAATAGGGATTCAGAAGCGGGCAGAGCCTTGTACCCTGGACAAAAGAAAGGAGCCGAAGGTTTAAAATAAGATCTCACAGCTTCACAATAATTATGAATTTAATAAGGGGAGCTTTAGTTTTAATTTGGTCTCAGTCTGACAGGCATTCGCCTCCCTCCCAGCCCCGGGCTGCAGCACAGTAATGCTCTTTAATGCGGGCCCAAAGCTGAGGTCAGAGAGAGAGAAAACAGGAAAGCCTCCAGCCAGGAGACTTCTTGAGGAAGAGGATTTGGGGCAGATGATGTTCTTGCCTCTGTGCAAACAGAGAAGGACCCTCCCAGCAGCAGTATTCCCTCCTGGCTGTTGGAAGTGCTTCCTGCTATATCTGAAGATGGCCCAGTGGTAAGAAGCTGTGCTGCAATCCTAAAGACATGCGGTTCGAATCCATCAGCTGCTCCATAGTAGAAGGATGAGCAGTCTCTTTCTGTGTGATTTAACTGCCTCTGAAGATCTGCTGAAGGATCAGCTATGAGTTGGTTCCAACTTGATGGCACACGGCAACAACAACAACATGCACCTTGTGGATGGAGACAGCACCAAGGCAGATCACACAGCTTGGTGAGCCTCATCTCGCTGGAGTTCAGCCCATCCTGGACGGCCACAATGGGCTCTAATGTGTCAAGAAGTGTGAGGACAGCACAGGACAGCACAGGGTTCAGATCTGCCGTTCCTAAGGTTGCTATGGATCGTACTCAACTCGGTGGCATCTAACAACAACAAGAGAACAGCAAAGAGTTTTGGTGGCCTAGTGGTGGGGAACTGTGCTGCCAACCTGAAGGACAGTGGTTCAAATCTACCAGCCGCTCTGTGGGAAACAGATGAACAGTTTCCTCCCGTGCAATCAAATGTCTCTAAAAACACACTAGAAGGTCAGCCATGAGTTGATTTGGACTTGACAGTACTCAACAACAACAACAACAACAACAACAACAAAGGAATAGCAGAAAAATAATGCAATGCTCTTTCTCATTTAATTTTGAATATCCAAGGTCTTTACAAACTTCTCAAGAATACTTTTGCCACCAGATTTGAACAGTGTAATAACACATTTCCTAATGAACAACTTCTTATGAATAAAAACCACATTAAGAATAGTTTAAATACATCCTTCGTAAGTTATTAGTACGTATTTTGTATCATTATTTGCTTATGCTTAGGATTTAAAGCCAGTGTATTCCTCTGATGGAAATATGAGAAATCTCTCATTCATGTTCAGAGATAATATTCAGGCCAAGGAGAAAAATCTAATTCTTTTTTTTAAGTTTTTTATTATTATTTTTTATGTGTGTACTATCAAATCTGATCTGACTTGTACAAGAGGAGATTGTCCCTCCTTCTTCAGCAGAGCAACTGGTAGATTCGAACTGCGCACCTCTGGGATTGCAGTACAGCTTTTTGCCACTAGGCCACCAGAGCTCGCCCCAATTCTTATTTTGTAGATGGTATTTGATCATCTACAAGATAGACAAGGATATCCATAAAGTACACCACCATTCAGATACACATTTTCGTTTTGTCAAAAGCACCTGATATCCACAGTTAAATGATAATTAGAAGGCATTTAATCAAGTCAAAATGAGTCCTACAAGTTCCTACAAGTAAAAGCTTCTAACGGATGAAGGGCAGCCAGTAATTCATGCAGTCATTCTCAAAATTATACCTCTTCTCAAGGAGTGCCCATTCAGATATTTGGGATATGTTGAGTTTGAGGTGCTATTAAGATTTTACCTTTGCAAAAAAACTATGAGATATCATCTCACCCCAGTCAGAATAGCAAAATTTAACAGAACAGCAAGCAACAAATGCTGGCAAGGTTGTGGAGATTGTGTCGAGGCTGTTGGTGAGATTGTAAAACGGTGCAGCCACTGTGGAAGACAGTATGGTGCTTTCTCAAAAAGTTGCAAATAGAAATACCATTTGACTCAGCAATTCCACT
>NW_006399867.1:7847572-7849481 GCF_000299155.1 Elephantulus edwardii
CTTAAAAAATATTTTACCTTTGAAATTTGTTGGAAGAGAGTGAAGAGAAAGAAGAAGAGCTAGAATGGAACCTAGAAACATCTTTTGTTTGCTCAGCTGTGCTTTCAAAGAAGCCTCTTTATCAAGGGCTGTATTGTTATTTTAGCAGAAATCACATCTTACTGGTACAATGAAGAGTGGTTAGATGGTGACAAAATGAAGGAAATAGGTCCTAAAGAAATGGAAAATGTTCCCTTTTCATGGATAGGAAGACTCAATAGAGTGAAAATGACAATCCTACCAAAAGCAAGCTACATGTTCAACACATTCCCAGTACAAATTAGTTTTTCGAGGAGATTGAAAGGAAAATTGTCAAGTTGACTTGGAGAGGAAATAGACTCTGAATAAGCAAAACACGTATGGAAAACAAAAATGAAAGGGGAGCCGTAGCACTCCCTGACATCAAACCTGTTACACAGTGGTAATAACCATGGTCCTGTACAATGAGAGGCACATAGACCAAAGGAACAGAATAGGGAACCCAGAAAGTGACCTATTTATCTTTGGTCAACTGGTATTCGACAAGAAAATAAAACCTATCAAATGGAGAAATAACAACCTCTTCAACAAATGGTACTGGCAAAATTGGACTGCTACCTGCAGAAAGCTGAAGTAGGATCTACACAGCAGTCCATTCACAAAGAACAACTCAAGGTGGAGTAAAGCCCAAAATCATAAAGATCATAAAAAATGAACTGGGACTACTCTTAGAAGGCCTAGACTATGGTGTACAGAGACCAACATATATACAGCCAGAATACACAATCTGGAGAAAAATTTATGAAATTGATGAATGAGACCTTCTAAAGATGAAATCCTTATTCCTATCAAAACCTTTCCCTAATAGGGTGCAAAAAAAACCCCCAACAAACCAAAACCAACACCAAAAACAAACCCTACAAAATTGTAAAAAACACTTGGCAATAGCATCTCAGACAAGGGTCTCATAACAAAAGTTTACAGAATACTCCTGAGCCTTCAGAAGAAAAAGGCTGTAACACAATTACAAAACAGGAAAAAGATACGGAAAGACTTTCCAGAGGAGGACATTCAGATGACCAACAAACTACATGAAGAAATGCTCAAAATCTTTGGCAATAAGAGAGACTCAGATAAAAACCACAATGATACACCATCTTACCCCAGTAGCAGGGGTGAAGTTTAGCAGGGCAGCAAGCAATAAATGTTGGAGAAGATGTGGAGAGGTGGAAACTCTTATACAAAGTTGGGATTGTAAAACGGTATAACCACTCTGGAAGGCAGCTTGTTGTGATCTCAAAGAGCTGGACATAGAACTCTGTATAGCCCAGCTATTCCACTACTAGGAATACACTCTGAGAAAATTAGAACTCAGACACAAATGGAGATTTGTGCACCAAATTTTATAGCTGCATTATTCACCATCACAAGAACATGGAAACAGCCCAAATGTCCAACAACTGAAAGGATTGAGAAATTGTGGTACATTTACATAATGGAATATTGTTGCAGCACTCAGCAGCAATGATTTTGAAAAATATTACATAACTTGGGAGAGTTTACAGAGCACTACGCTGAGTGAACTAACTCAGTCTCATAAGGACAAATACTGCATAAAGCCATTATCATAAAAATAGAACAATAACTAGTAAAACATGTATGGGGATCCAAGGCAGGGAGGGGTAGGAACAGATGGGTACAGGGGAAATCACAGGGTTGCACATTTTGGTGGGTAGAAGGAGGGGGGTAAAGAAAATGGGAAAGTGCATCTAAATTCCAAAATCAATCTCCATAATAGTCTATGAGTTTCCTACTGCCAAAGGGGCCCTTTAGAGTAGTGAGAGAAGACCTTCACCCTGAAACCCACAGCGTCCCTTTTCAGCAGGAAGTA
>NW_006399867.1:7851225-7854104 GCF_000299155.1 Elephantulus edwardii
AATCAACTTTTTAATCAATCTACAACTCTGTGTCTGTGCCTTCCAAATAGGGAAATAGGAAGTTACGTGGTTGAATGAGTTGGCTTTTAACTAGGTAGTAGGAGCTCAGGAACAATATGTGCCTGTTAGGACATATACAAATTACTGTACTAAGAGGAGAGAGGGATTCAGGCCTGTGATGAGTAATACTGACTTTTAGGAACAGTCCCCTTGAGAAATTAATCAGGGAACACATGGTAAGGATATGGGCATCTCTCCTTGTCTTCCTTCTCCTGAAAGGTCCCTCTGAAATTCTTCGACACCTATGATTTAATTACTCAGAGTTTGGGATCCACCCAAGGAGACAGTGGTGATTTAGTGGTTGAATTCTGCCCTTTTATTCAGGAGACATAGGGTTGATTCCCATTCAATGTACCTCATGCCTGGTTGCCAACCGTCTGCTCCTTGGAGGCTTACCTGAACAGGTTTCAGCAGAAATTCAAAACTTTCAGAATAGACTAGGAAGAAAAGTCTGGCCATCTCCTTCTGAATAAAAAGGCAGCCAGTGAAAACTCTGTTAATCACAGTGGTTTGATTCCCTTGTCCATGGGGTTGCCATGAACAAGGGGTCCATCTGGCAGCCGACAAAAGCAATCTGGTCCACTTTAGGATATTGTGTTTCAGCACCCAGGAGATGGTCGTTAAAAAGAAATGACACCTTTGAGTTGTGATGTTGGAGAAATGTACTGAATATCCCGTGGATGGTCAAAAGCAAACTGATATCTCCTAGAAAAAGTATAGCCAGAGTGCTTTATGAAGGCAAGGGTGGCAAAGTTTAATCTCTCCTACTTTGGACGTGAGGCTAGGAGAGGCTATTCCTTGGGAAAAGGCATCATGCTTGGGAAGGTGGAGGGTCAGTGAAAGGGAGGAAGACCAGTGATGAGATGGATTGACATGGTGACTGCAGCAGTGGGCACACGTGTGTCCGAGATGATGAGGATGGCTCAGGGTAGGACACGATCCAGATCTGTTGTTCTTAGGGTTGCCATGGAAGTAATTGTTGAAAGAGTTGAATGCTTTTCTATCTACTTATGTCTGTTGTTAGGGAAAAAAATATTTACATTCTACACCAATCTGTTATTTGTTGAATATTGAGTCTAGGTGAGATTTCTTCTGTATGAATTTGGAAAATGCTGAGCGATTTGCTTTTGGTATTTCATCTTTGTTTCTTATTCCCACATGGACCACAGAACCGATCCATCGTAAGGAATATAGAAAAGCAATGTTCAGATTTCAGTTTGATCATAAATCTCCCTCTTTAATTATCATTTTTTATCTCCTTCCTTCTGTTTCCCCCCGGGTTCAAAGGAAGCACTTTACCTTAGAAATGATTCACTACTTCTGGGCCATCAAGGGTGCAGAAAGCTACAAAAGAGAAGTTTCATCTCAAATCCCCCTATTTATAATCATGGTGGAAAGCTGCATGCTGTCTTGGGGTTATCAATGATTTCACAGAGCTCAACCTTTGTTCCGCATGTGTCCATTTTTCAAAAACTTCCTACTCAAATCCCTGAAAGTCATGGTCCCCAAGGAAACGTTTATCTTCGGTTGGACATCTTTTTCACTGTAGCTCCCTTCCGTTCTCTGTTGTAATGTAGGACAAATGGATCCATGGGGTGAAAGGAAGAGTTACATCCTACGTAGTATGTTTGTGAATGTGTGGAGACCCCATCTTCCTTTCTTCTCCTCTCCTCTCAGCCTGCAATCAGAATATAGAGGGATCTGAGGACAGAGAACAACCTGCTAATACAAGTGGGATTGTGTGATGCTTGTCTAAAGATCTGCCTTTACTCAGGAAATAATCTATCAAAATGGATAAGTATTTGGATGGTCATAACCAGATGCTGTGGTTTTGAGTCCCTGGTTAAGTAATCTTGGAAAATTATCTGTCATCTCTAGATTTCTAATGCCTTTGAAAGAAAATTAAGAATAGGGATCTTGGATTCAGTGACAGAACCTTTGGCATTACTTAACATCAGTGGAAGAACGTTTGGTGGCCTGGAAGTAGTTAATAATTTGTAAGGTAAATGCTTCCTTCTAGGTCAGGGAAAGTAGAAGCAGACAGATAAAAAATATTTACACTCAGATTTCTGTGTAAGAGAGAGATCCAGTTTCGATTCCCGGCAAATGCACTTAATGCACAGTTACCAGCAATTTGCTAAAGAAGGCTTACTTAGTGCTATGATTATTACTTACAGCTTATTACTTATGAAATTAGAAGCTGTCTGCTAATGAAGGCTTACTTACCGATCCTGAACTGGCTTCCCGCAGAGTTTCCACCCTAGAAAGAAAGACCTGAAAATCTGTTCAAGAACACTTGATGGAAGGGAGCTCTGGTGGCCCAGTGGCAAAAAAGCTGCACTTCAATCCTAGAAGTACGCTGTTCGAATCCACCAGACATTCTACTCTAGAAGGAGGGGTAATCTCCTCCTGTACCAGTCAGATTCGATTCGACGGTGCACACACACGCCCCCCCCCACCCACACTCCCACCCCACTTGATGGATCACATGGTTCAGTCAGCAGTCAATCATGGCAAAAACGTGGGACTGTGTAGTGTTTCACTCCACCATGCATGAGATTGTCATCATTGAGGGCTGACTCAACAGCTGACAACAACAACAGACTTCCAGACACTGTCACAAGAATGTGATGAGATCATATAGGTCAGTGCCTGTCACACAGTAAATGATGGATGGTTGTTTTTGTTGTTAGGTGCCATCGAGTCGACTTTCATGTCATATTAAATATCTCTTCCGTCAGTTGGCCAGGCAAGCTATATTTCTAAAGTGGATGCCACTCTGCTTACAAGCTTGTTTTAATCTGGGAGCTCCACCAAAC
>NW_006399867.1:7854384-7857728 GCF_000299155.1 Elephantulus edwardii
GGGGCCAGTGGTTCTTGACTGAAGACTCAGTCATGTTTTTCTGTGTATTTATTGATAATGAGGGGAAGCAAATCATAAAAGGAATTTCTTGTAAATGAAGCCAAGCTCTTTCTATTGAAAACCCTCCCTTTGACTCAGGAGGGAGGGTTTAGCAAATGCAGGAATTTGGTAAACCCTTAAGGATTGCCTTGGTGCCTCAGGATGAACTGGAGCTCAGAAAGTAACACTCCCTCTGCAGGGGGGCCCTAGCTGTCTCCTGTCTGCAGGGAACAAACAGCTCATTTTCTGTGATCTGCCACAAGAGAAATCCTAACTTATAAATTTGTAATTCCTTCAATTCCTAAACAAGGGTTTTCATATAATATTTGGTATAAAGTTTGGTGTTTTATATACACACACACACACACACACACACACACATTACATGTTTGCTTATATACAAGCCTTGCATATATATAAAATAACATTTGCCACTTTAAGTTTTGCACATGTACGATTGTTGTTGTGTACAGTTGAGTTGGAACTAACCTGTAGCTGACCCTCCAGCAGGTTTTCAGAGGCAGTTAATTACACGGGAGGAGATTGCCCATCCTTCTCCCACGGAGCAGCTGGTGACCTCGAACTGCATGCCTTCAGGATTGCAGCGCAGCTTCTTGCCACTAGGCCACCAGAGCTCCCTTACATGTATGATTAGCGTCATCGATTGCATAAACCATGCCGTACAGTCATCACCAGTGTCCATTGCCAAATTTTCCATCGTATACTCTCTGCTTCCTAAACAATGGCTCCTTCTATCCCTTCCCTTCTCATCACTGACAATCACTAATAAACTGTGGAATCTATGCATTTTCTTAATAGAAATATTTCATATGAATGAGATCATACCGTATTTGCTCTTTTGTTATATTGCTTATCCAGAATTTCAAAGTTTTTCCTCAGACTTCACTTGGCCAGTGGTTGAAATTTTCCCTTTCTCCTCCTTATTGCTCCCAAAGTAAATTGTCTGAGACTCTATCTCTGCTGCTGCTTCTTAGAGAAGACTGTTCCCTCTCTCTGATGAATGGGGTGTGTAATGGAAACAACAACAACAAATCAACTCACTGCTTTAGCCACTGAAAAAGCAAGTGGAGAATTAAAAGAGATCTGTTACCGGTATCACACATTACTTCATATTCAAACATCACACAGTTATGGACAGGCAGTGTGGTGGGACAGGTCCTTGGGTGATTTGAGTGGTTTGTGCTTGACTCTTACCCCAAAGGCTAGTGATTCTTCTTACTCAATAGTAACCATGGAAGAAAAGCCTGGTGATCTACTTCCAGAAAGATTATACCCAAGAAAACCCTGTGGAGCAGTGAGAGGAGATTATACCCATTTTACAGATGGGGAAATGGAGATAGTAAATTGTCACATAAGTTGAGACAAGGAACTGTAACTTGTCCAAAGTCATAGCTAGTTAATAGTGAAACCAGGATTTGAACTCATGGTCTTCAGTTTCAAAATCCAAGCTCTTAACTCTTTGGAATCATTGCCTCAGTACCACCAGGAATCCAGTGCCTCCGATTGTCTATGTGAACTGATTGTATAAATAAAACATGTGTGATGTAGTACCCGGGGTAGATGGGAGGAAGAAAGAGGAAATGCATCATTGGCCAGGGACACTGAAGGGTGATGGGGAATTTGGAAATCAATAGAGGGATTAGTGGAAAATATCACAAACATAACCAATGTCACCAAACTGTACATGTGAAGTATATCAAAATGGCAAGCTGTTTGTTTCGTACGTATTTACCACACTCACGAGAGAGAGAACCATTCAAAAGGACCAAAACAAACCCAAACTAACAAGCAAAAGAAACCCAACCAGAAGATCAACTGCCTCCTTTTAAAAAAACCTGACATGAATTGATGACTGGAAGAAAAACAAGCATTTCCCCCAGTGTTTAAACTCAGCACCAGTACCTGAGATTTGCTTTAATTTTGAAAATTGTCCTGCAGCCGTTAGACTGCCAGGCATCATGGCACAGGAGAATTTTGCCAACTCATCCTCAAAAGCCTTGTATTATGATAGTCACCATCAGGGTGACCCCAGTCTTTTCATTCTGTTTATTCTCTATTATTTTCCTGCTGTAAGCAGTTTTTCTGTAGCTCGCCAGCCTCCTCGACCTTTATTTAAGGAGAGAATATTAATTAGGGATGCAAAGGGGATGAGGGCCAGCACGTGGAATTTTGATCATGGAATTCCAAGACTATCTTTGACCCTCAAGGTATCTCTCTAAGTATCCCAGAGTTAGAAAATAATTAAACTCAAGTAATAATAAATGTAGTATCATTTTAATGCTTTTGTTATTCATCACAGAAAAATCCCAACTCCTTTATCTTTACTGGCCTCATTCAAAAGGGGAAACGAGGCTTTTTCTATGTTTTATTTTCCTGTCATTTTGATTTTTGCACGGATCACTGTAAGCTCAGCAAGTGGATCCTGCTATGATGTAGAGTCGTAGAGTGAATTCCATTCTCGGCGACCTATCGAAATGGCTTGCCTGCAGAAACTATGTACGAACAGTGCTCAGGCCTTTCGTTCTTAGGGTCGCTATGACTTGTCTACAATTCGATGGCACCTAACAACAACATGGACAACAGGGAGCTTGGGTGATGTCAGTAGGGAGCGGTGCTAATTAATTAAAAGATGGCATCTCTCTGCTGGTTTGAATCCACTAGTAGCTCGTTGGGGCAAAGATAGATAATCTCCTCCTGGGTGATTTACAGCCTCCTGACCACCTTCTGGGGGCCCAGCTAAGATCTGACTCTGCCTCAGTGGCAATGAGATAAGTTATGGATGACTGGTGGTCCTATGCTCATAAGGATAATCCTTAGTGTGGTGGTGTTGTTGTTATTGATTGCTGTCAAGTCTAATATGACTCATAGCGACCCTAAGAACAAAAGGTCTGAAACCTCTCTACAACTATTGACATTTATCAAAGTTCATAGGGCTTCTGGAGGAATGTGGTTTAGGAAGTGGATGCTACTCCTGCTAGGGGGAGGGAAAGAAAGTTTCTTGTTCTAATTTGGAAGAGGTGTTTTTTGCTTTTCTTTAATTGACGTTTTAATGAAAGTTTATAGAGACTTTGGATTTACGGTCATTCATTGTTGAACTTTTTCCTCCCTGGCCACCCCTTCCCCCAGCTGTTTTTTTCTCTTTGAAAAGTAAAACACACCCCCACACACACACCCCTTTCATTATTATACAATCTGCCCTCTCCCCAAACCCACTCTGCCCATGAAGCACTCATTCTGGACCCTTGTCATGAAAATAATACCTAATCATACATTCCTTTCAAATA
>NW_006399867.1:7858909-7864080 GCF_000299155.1 Elephantulus edwardii
CTTCTCTATCCATTCGTTTGTTGTTTGTTGATGGGCATTTAAGTTGTTTCCAACTCCTTGCTATTGTAAAAAAGCCGCAATAAACATGGGTGTGCACCTTTATTCACTATTATTCACAGAAAAAAAAGAGTTGAGAGGAAAAAGAAACTGGTCGCAAGTAATGAACACGCCTTTATTAAGTAGACCTGAGAGGGACGCCAGGTGATGGTGCTCAGAGAGGATCAGAATGATGGGTTGGCAGTCAAAGGCAACATCTTTTTATAGGGCTGTTAAGGAGATTTAGAGGGGCTGATAGATTGCTCAGGAATTTGAGAACAGGGGGTCCTTTCAGTATGTGGTCAGATCCAGGGACTTACTAGGATCTGGTAATCTAGATGCCTGCCAAGACGTTATCAGGCTTCCCCAAGGAATGGTCAGGCCTGGGGGAACAGCGACATTCTTTCTCCACCCACCTTAATTAATGTTTATTATCTACTTATTTTTTACTTCCTTTTTATTGGCAACTATACAAGAATGATTTGGGGTGTAAACTATTCTTTAGCTTTTCATAACAGTGGTCTTACACAATAGTTGCCCTTTTGTGAAGGACTGACTTAGCTTAACATAGTGTCCTCCAGATTCATCCGTGTTACACAGTGTTTCAGAAATTTCTTCAACGCCCCCCCCACCCCCCAATGCTATGTAGTTCTCAATTGTGTGACTGTACCAAAGTTTCTTTAGCTATTTTTCTGCTACTGGATGTTTGGGTTGTTTCCATCTCTTTGGTATTGTGATTACTACAGCCATGAACACAGCTGCATCCCAAATGCACAAAAGGGGACAATGGATATGTGTGTGTACCACGTGCCCGTCACCAAATGATCAAGTAGAGAAACTAGGGTGTAGTCACACAATGGAGGCCTACGCAAAGCTGAAAACCAATGAAGACATTGAAAAACATAAGCATAACATGGATGAGTCTGGAGGATATTGTGCTGAATGAAAAGAGGTAGTCACAGAAAGAAAAATACAGTATCATAACACTATTCTGAAAAGCTAAAGAAGAGTTTACACACTCTTCTGAGTTTATACCTCCCTGGTAACCATGATAGGGAATCATCTTACTACAGTTACCAGGGAGGTGGGTGCAGGAAGTAGAAGATAATTAACATACAATAAGTATTTGTTAAGATGGGTGAAAAGAAGGACAATATAGAATGAATGAATTATCAGACATTGTGTGCATTTTTTTAATTAAATTTTATTAGTTTTAATGAACATTTACAGGGATTTTGGGTTTTCATTCCTTCATAGCTGCACCATTCTCTCTACCCTCCTCCCCAGTTTGTTCTTCTTCCCCCGCCATCCGAATGTCTGTTTTAATTGTCCAATTGCCACAGTGCTTGTCAAAGTCAGTTCTTTGTGTGCATTTTAATTAATGATATGGAGCAAAATGTGCATGCGTGGTAGAAAAGCAATATGCTTCATAAAATTTCACTAAAAACCAAATCAAAACCCAACAAAATATGGACATGCATGATGCCTTTGAGCTGTGGTGCTGGAGAAGAGTGTTGAATATCCTATTGACTGCTAAGGAAAACAGATTCATCCTTGAGAGGATGAAATCAGGATGCTCCTTAGAGGCAAGGATTCTGAAGCTTTGTCTGACCTACTTTGGACATGTTGCAAGGAGGGGACCAGTCCTTGGAGAGGGATGTCATGCTTGGGTGGGTGGAGGGACAGCGTAGGAGAGGAAGACCCTCGATGAGATGGATCGATTCAGTGATTGGGGTAATGGGGGTAGGTGTGTTAGAGACAATAAGTTTGGCACAGGATAGAACAGGTCTCAGGACTGTTGTACATAGGGTCTCTATGAGTTGCAGGCAACTCGATGGCAAACAACAACACTACCACCACCACCACCACCACCACCACCACCACAACCACCACCACCACCACATATACCTAATAATGGGATTGTTGAATCAAATGGTATTTCTACTTTCAATTTTTTAAGGTTGAACTGCTTGGTTTAAAATTAGGAAAAGTATATGCCAGGATTGTATAATTTCTCCATACTTACTGAACCTGTAGAGAGCCCTGGTGGCTTAGTGGTAAGGAGTTGCACTGCCAACACAAAGGCATGTGGTTTGAATCCCCCACTTCTCAGAGGGAACAATATCAGCAATGTCCTCCAGTGCAATTTACAGCTCCTGAAAACCTGCTTAATGGTCAGCTTGGTTCATACACAGCAGCAAGGAGAGAGAGAGAAGAAAGAATATCTCTTTGTGGAAGTAGTTTGCCAGGCCTTTCTTCCTCTACAGGGCTAGTATGTAAGCACTGACCATCTGGGCAGGCAGAGGGGACACAAAGTGCTGAGACCCTGTGAGAGTAAGAGTTTGTCCTGTTTTAGGAGCACAGGAAATGAGTGAGGCTGGAGTGGCATGAGTGGAGAGGAGATGGTCAGAATGACATTGAAGAGACAGCCAGGGCCTGGCCACGCTGGCCCTGGTGGGCTCCTGGGAGAGCAGATTGTGCCTCATTCAGCCGGGAAGAGACAGAATCTCTTAACCAGTCACCACTGGAGAAGACAGTTCCCCTGTTTGATCGTTAATGTTATAAGTGGCTTTTTAAGGCTCAGGGCCCGCAGCTCTATTTAGGGCTACCTGACAGCAGCCAACCTGGTGATGCACGCCCCTTCTCAGGTGCCATAAACACGGCCATACATCATCGCTGTTGACTTCCCACAGCTGAGACTCCCAAAGCAGAGGAACCCCAGCCCTCTGCAGCCTCACAGAAGATTGGCCAGACACCTTGTACTGGGGCTCCAGACGAAGGAGCAGCTGTCTAAATTCTGCCTGGTTTTTTCCCTACAAGCTGTGAGCCGCAGGGACCCCTTGCTTTGCTAATACTTCAGAAGCGTGAAGGACTCGTGAGATGAAGGACGACGAAACCGCACTTCTTGACGCATGTATTCTGGTTCTTGTTTTGAAATCAACATGGATGGAGGAGGGGATGGGGAGTAAGGGGGGAGCTTTAGGGGTTCTCTTCCCCTTCTCCTCACTCCACAGGGCTATATATTTTTTTTTAATCTCTGATCTTAGAAGGAAGAGGAAACTAATGATTAGCAAGTAACAGTTTAAGGTTGGCTAGTTATTGTTCATCCTGAAGAGGGTGAAACCAGGCTGCTCCTTGGAGGCAAGGATTCTGAAGCTCCATCTGACACACTTTGGGCATGTTGCAAGGAGAGACCAGACCTTGGAGAAGGGCATTATGCTTGGGAGGGTGGAGGGACAGCGCAGGAGAGGAACACCCTGGATGAGATGGATCGATTCAGTGACTGGTGTAATTGGGATGGGTGTGTCAGAGCCAAGGAGGTTGGTTTCAGATGGAGCAGAGTTCAGAGCTATTGCGGTGAGTTGCAAGTGACTCGAGGCACATAACAACAATAACACTGGTGATGTTCTTTAGAGAGTGGGACCCTTTGGCATGGGCCAGTTAAGGGAGAATTGAGAGGCCGTGCACCTGCACTGGATCCCACCATTATCATCCCTGATTCACATAGACTCCTCCCCGTGACCAAGCGCTGTGATCCAAGAGCTTGGATGTTTAATGAACAGTGATAGGGACTTACTCTGCTGTTTGAGTGGAATGCGCTTTGCAGTGCCAATAACCTAAAAAAAGTTTAATAACCACCTTACAGCCAATCCCCAATGAGGTGAGGAAGACCACCAGCATACGCTACATTTATAAAGTGTGCTGTAAATCTTTCATCAAGAATGCAGTTGACAGATACCAGGCTCCATTGGTGTAAATGGTTTGCTCTCATCCACTTATATAGATGTTGGCAATTTGAGCTTTTCTGTGGCACTGCGGAAGAAAGATCTGGCAATCTTCTTTCAGAAAGGCTGTAGTCAATAAACTCTTTGGTGCCCAGTTCTACTCTGTGCTGTGTCAAGAAAGAACCCATTGCTGTTGATTTGTATTTGACTCATAGTTGACCCTCCAGTAGGTTTTCAGAGGCAGTAAATCAAATGGGAGGAGATTGGCCAGCTTTCTCCTGAGGAGTGTCTGGTGGATTCGAGCCACCAGAGAGGCACCACCTTTGAATTAGTAATATAAAAAACACCCCAAAACACCCCTGTGCTGTGTAGGGTCATCATAGGTTGGAATGATCTCGAAGGTAATGTGTGTAGGTATGGAGCAACACGTACAGTGCACGTATAGCATGCATTCATCCTATGCTCTTTGTGACTATGTGTTATGTTGTGAGGGGCGGCAGTGAACAAGGCAGATACCCTGTCCTCACGGAGAATACATTCCAGAGAAGAGAATGAGGTGAGGCTGTCCATGAGGAAAGAGGAAAGGAAGTACAAGAGTGAAAACAAAACGACCTCAGGTAGTTAGGAGTTGTTGTTAGGTGCCGTCAAGCACGACTCATAGCAACCCTGTGAACAATAGATCCCAACCCTGTTCTATCCTGTGCCAACCTCACACTTCCTGACACACTGAGCCCACTGCAGCAGTCACAGCATCAATCCACCTGGTTGAGGGTCTTCTCCTTTATCAACTCTCTCCCCTTCCCAGCATCATGTCCTTTCTCAAGGAGCAGCCCCTCCTAGCCACATGCCCAAAGAACGTGAGGTGAAGCCTCATCATTCTTGCCTCCAAAGATCATTCTCGCTGCACCCTCTCTAAGACATATCTGTTCTCTTGGCTGTCCATGGGATGTTCAGTGCTCTTCTCCAACACCACAGCACAAGGGCGTCTTTGAGTTAAGAGTACCAAGAGGAAAAGAAGACTAGATAAGATAGGGAGAGCTGGATTGTCTACTTACATAGGGTGGTCTGCTTAGAGCACTGTGGAGTGGAACATTTTGGTCTTGGGGAGCATGGCTTCTGTTCTCCTTTGAAGGTCATAGACTGGGCCTGCAAGGGAGTAACCTTCAGCACAGCAGTAACATGGTGGTTACACCATGTTTTGCTGAGAAAAAACAGAACAGTGTAGAAAGCAAGTGTGGAAAACAAAATTTCAAGTGTGTGAACACCTAAAAGTGGTCAACACTTATAGAAGTGAAATAAATGCCCTGAGGTCATCTTTCAACCTTAAAACAAAAATATTTCCTGAAGTCATCTTAAAAGATAATGGTAGTTTAGCTGAACTGTTGTTGTTGTTATGTGCTGTTGAGTTGC
>NW_006399867.1:7864830-7866289 GCF_000299155.1 Elephantulus edwardii
CATGGAGAGACTGCTGGTTTGTGTAGTGTCAAGGGTTTGTTGTTCCAGATGATTTCTAGAGCCTAGTCTGACATACTTTGGACACGTTGCAAGATGAGGTCAGTCCTTGGAGAGGGACGTCATGCTTGGGAAGGTGGAGGGACAGCGCAAGAGAGGAAGACCCTGGATGAGTTGGATTGACTTAGTGACTGGGGTAATGGGAGTAGGTGTGTCAGAGACAATAAGATTGGCACAAGATAAAGAAGGTTTTAGAGCTGTTGTATATAGGGTCGCTATGAATCACAGGCGACTCAATGGCACATAACAACAACAACAACAGAAGGTTTTGAAAGTTGCATAAATAATAATTTTAGCGTGTCAACTTTGCAATGTTTATGAAAGTAGAGAGAGCATCATATGTACTTATTAGCCCGCTTCAAGGATTATCAAGTCATGACCACTCTTGTTACACTTACAAGCTTTCTTACTCTCTTTGCCTACACTGTTTTTTTATGTTTGAAAATGCATTTTATTTTTATTTTAATATATATTATTATCTCTGTAGACACACCTACGCTGTTATAAGCACAGACCTGATTTTTGAGTCATGTATTAACTTTTTTACTATTAAAAGTTTAGGCACTTTTAAAACTCTTTTTTAATTATTATTAATTTCAATGAACATCTACAGAGATTTTGGAATTCCATTCATTCATTGTTGTACTTTTCTCCCCACCCGCTCACCCCCACCCCCACTCCCAGTTCGCTCCTCTCCTTGAAAAGCAAAAGAAAAACTCCTTCATTGGTACGCAATCCCCACCCCAACCCCGCACATCCCCACTCCCACCCCAAGTATACTCCATTCTGTCTACACTGTTTTGAACTCAATTCCCAGTCTTGAAGGTTTACCCTGTATGTATTATCCTGCATGTTTCTAAAAGACGGAGCTCTGATAGCTTAGTGATAAGGAATTGCGCTGCCAATCCAAAGGCAGGTGATTAGAACCCAACAACTTCTTTGTGGGAGAAAGATGGACAGTCTCCTCCCTTGAGATCTACTGCCTCTGAAAGTCTGCTGAAGGGTCAGCTATGAGTTGGCGCTGTCTGAATGGTATATAACAACAAGTAAAAGACAAAGGTTCTTAATACTGAAGAACAACAACAAAATCATTGGGGCAACTAGAATGTTCACACAATACTTGCATATAGCATCAAATACCTAGTTGACTCAGTCATTGTTGGGTGGTAGGAACTGCCACATAGCTGAAGCTCCTTTTTTGGAAGCTATCAGTTGCACGAGAGGAGATTGCCTATCTTTTTCCTGAGTAGTTGCTGGTGGATTTGAACCTAGTGTTCAAATTTCCTACTCTAGTAAATTTTTTTTGTTGTTTTTTAAAATAATTCCTTTTCCCAATTTCTTTGATTCTGAACCAATTATAACCGAGACATTCTGTCTAGCTGAGACATTATATATATATATA
>NW_006399867.1:7868629-7870784 GCF_000299155.1 Elephantulus edwardii
GCATTTGACACATCAGTGTCACAGTGTTCAGCTTCATAGCAACCACAAGTTGTTGTTATGTGCTGTCAAATCGCTTACAACTCATAGTGATCCTATGTACAACAGCCCTAAACCCTGTTCTATCCTGTGCCAATCTTATTGTCTCTGACACGTCGATCCCCATTACCCCAGTGACAGAATCAGTCTCTTATTGAGGGTCTTCCTCTCCTACACTGTCCCTCCAACCTCCCAAGCATGATGTCCCTCTCCAAGGACTGGTCCCTCCTTGCAACATCTCCAAAGTATGCCAGACGGAGCTTCAGAATCCTTGCCTCCAAGGAGCAGCCTGGTTTCGCCCTCTTTAGGACGAACTTGTTTGTTCTCCTAGAAGTCCGTGGTATATTCAATACTCTTCTCCAGCACCACAGCTCAAAGGTATCAACTCTCCTTCAATCTTTCCTAGTCATTGTCCAGCTCTCTGATACACAGCAAGTAATGGCAAAGACCATGGCCTGTATGGCACACCTTAGTCTCCATAAGTCTTTTTATTATATACGTAAGAGGCTTCTCCTTTAGAGTTTTCTTTTCTGGCAAGAACACTTGTGTAATTAATTAAATATTAAGGAAATAATAGTGGAGGTGATACACGAATATGATAAAAATGAAGGTGTTTGAGGAACTTTCAGCCAAAGACCCTCTGAACCTGCTCTAAGCGTGGTCCGCGGACAGCATCACTTGGAGAACTGTTTGCTACATCTCTGTGACCAGATGATCAAAAATTGAGAGTAAGTTTTTGGAAACTTTAATAAAATAAAACCTCTGAGAACCTAAACTTGGCAGAAAGTTATTCTTCTATTTCTTTCAAATTTTCTACCCTTGAGAAGCTACAGTCTGGCCACTTTGCCTTCACACTCAATCAATGGAAACGGTCTGAGCTTTCCTCCCTTGATAGGTTGATGCCGTACACAGGTTTTGGTTTTGGATGGTTTTACAACAGTAACTCGATACTACTGCGACAAGATGCTCCCAACATCTTTATTGTATTTTATGAACAGTAGGAGTGGAAATTCATTGAGGGGCATCTTGAAAGCTGTTCACCCAAAGGCCCTCCACCTTTTACCTCTTGGCATCGGCTAGTATTCAGTCTGAACGATGCCTCCCTTCTCTCTGAACACAGCTCCAGGGTGTGAGTGAAAGTTCTGCAGGTGGTGGAGAAGCAGGAAGTTCCTTTCTGTCTGTTGATGTTTGTGAAGGCCTCTGTGCGGACAGGCTTCCCGGCCAGTCAACAGTCGGCTTTACTTTGGGGAGGAGAGACGCTCTCGCTCTCCCTCCCTGCAGTAGAAACTCTGGTGTCTCTCTGATTGACAGTGACAGATTGTCTTATCAAAACCTGGGCCCAGGGCCCCCCTGTGATTGGCTGGGCAGAACCATTGTGGGGCTGAGCAGTCTCTGTTGAGAGAAATGATTAGAAGGCATTTTAAGAACAGCAAGTGCAATGCTTCTCACAGCTGGCTGTTCTTGTTGGTGAGGCGAAATAATTGCTTCAGATGCAAAAGAAAGGGGAAGCATCTTGGGGGGTTTATCTGAAGAGATTACTAAGAGCAGGGGATTGGGGTTTGAACACAGTAGGATGGGGGGGAGTGTCAGGCTGGTGTGATTTAGTCCTGGGTGAGCACTCTGGGTGGGTTGCCCCAATCTGGTCTGTCTTTCTTCTATGCCCCTAAGAATACCATCTAGTGTCCAAGTGCCAGAAGTGAGGGGACTTGCAATTGCAGGGAGGCCCAGAGGTTCTGAGAGGACTGACTTAGAGGTATGGCTTCTCAGCATTTGGACCCAGGGACATAAATTCTGTGCTAGCTGGTCTGAACCCCCCACATCCTGTGAGACTCTTGCTACCTGCAGGTACCATCTTTGGACCAGCAACATCCTCCTCACCTGGGTACTCAACTGGGAACACACAGTCTCTAACCTGCATTTTGAAGGGATCACCAGGCAAGATGCGCACATTCACAGCCACATCAATATCCAAATCCACATTGCACATTCCGGAGACACATCCACATCCATGTCCATGTCCACACCCACATTCCATATCCACATGCACATTCCACATCCACATCCACATCCACATTCCACATCCACATTCCACATCCACATCCACATCCACATTCCACAT
>NW_006399867.1:7871873-7874647 GCF_000299155.1 Elephantulus edwardii
TCCACATTCTACATTCCACATCCACATCCACATTCCACATTCCACATCCACATTCACGTCCACATTCACCAGGCCAACTCTCACAGCCAGGCGGATATGCAAGGGCTACCTCTTTCCTCTCAGACTCTGGCTCTCGGGTAGCTGTACTGAGTCTGTTCTGAGGCAGGGTGACCCATGGCTGCAGATGGTACAGCTCCAGAACACCCACAAGGTGGTGCCCTTCAGTCACAGATCATGCTGTCTTTCAGGTCACATCTGGGTGAGTTTGAACTGCCAACCTTTCAGTTACTAGTGGAACACTTAACCACTTTGGCTTAAACACCAGAGACTGACATTGGAGCTTTTAGAAATCCATGTGCTCTAGACAAGATAACCGGGTGGCACAGTAGTTGAAGTACTGAACTGCTAACTGGAAGGTCAGTGGTTTAAATCCACCTGTTGCTCCGAGGGAGACCAGTGTGGCAGTCGGCTTCTATAAAGATTGTTGTTGTCACGTGCTCATAAACTGACTCTGACTCTCAGCAACCAAATGGACAACATATCAAAACCCTACAACCTTGGAAACCATATAGGACTGTTCTACTCTGTTCTGTGGAGTTGAAAGGAACTGGGATTGGAAATCAGACATTGTGTGTATTGTAATTAATGTTGCTGCTATGTGCTGTCAAGTTGCCTGCAGACTCATAGCAACCCTATGCAAAACAGCTCTGAGTATTTCCTCTCTTGAGCCAACTTCATTGTCTCCGAAACACGTACCCTACCCTACTACATTACTCTAGTTACTGTGTCAATCCATCTCATCAGGGGTCTTACTCTCCTGCTCTGCCCCTCCACCCTTCCATGCATGATGTCCTTCTCCAAGGATTGGTCCCTCTTGGCAACACACCTAAAATATGTGAGGTGGAGCTTCAAAATCTTTACCTCCAAGGAGCAGCTTGGTTTCACCCTCTCTAGGATAGACCTGCTTGTCCTCTTGGCAGTCCATGGTAGGTTCAATACTGTTCTCCAGCACCACAACTCAAAGGCATCAATTCCTCTTCTGTCATCCTTAGTCTTTGTCTAGTTCTCTGATGCATAACAAGCAATTGCCAAGACCATGACTTGGATCAGGTGCACCCTTGTCTCTAGACTGATGTCATTGCTCTTCAGCACTCTGGAGAGGTTCCTGATAGCAGGCTTTCCCAATGTAATTCATCTTATGATTTCCTACCTGCTGGCACCAAGGGTGTTGATTGTGGAACCAAGCATGCTGAAATTGCTAACAAGCTCAGCTTCTTCTCCATCTGTCGTGATACTCCACCTTGGTCCAGTGATGAGTATCTTTGTTTTCTTGATATTGAGCTTCAATCCGTATTGTAGACTATAGTCCTTGACCTTTGGGACACAATATGCGTGAGCAATTGACTGACTATAACCCCCTCCCACCCAAGTAATAGCCTTTGTAAACTTTCACACAAATCACAATTAAAAGTGTTAGAAAACTAGATAGTCAATAGGAATCAAGAGGATGGTGAAGGATTGGATTGAGTTTCGTTCTGCTGTACATGGCATAGCTATGAGTTGGACTCAACGTGAAGGCATCTAGCAACAAAAATATTATTGAGGATTTACAACATGCTGGGTACTGTGCTAAACCCTTTGGTATGTGAGCCCTTTCAGTTTTCAAACAGCTCTGCGTAATTGGTGTAATTATTATTTCCTCAACATACGGATAAGGAAGAGTCTCTGGGTGGTACAGTTGTTCATGTGCTTGGCTGCAGGCAAAAAGGTTGGAGGCTGAAGATCACACGAAGTTGCCTCAGAAGAAAGGCCTGGATAGCCACTAAAAGAAAATCAACCAGTGACAACCCTATGGAGAACAGTTTTACTTTCACACACATGGAATCAGTGAAAATCATTTTGGTTTTGAATCTACTGAGATGAGAAAACTACCATTTTCTTCACTCAAGAAAATAAAAATCCTCACCACTGGACCAATAGACAACATCATGATAGATGAAGAAAAGATTGATGTAAATTATGTCATTTTACTTGGACTGGCAATTGGCACCCAAAGTATCAGCATTCCTGAAATGAGAAGACATATTGCATTAGGAAAATCTACTGTCTGGTATGCCACCAAAGTGCTAAAGAGCAAGGAGGTCAGCTTAGAGACTAAGGTGCACCTGGCTCAAGCTATAATATCCTCAGTTATTCCATATGCATGTGAAAGCTGGGCAATGAATAAGGAAGAGTGAAGAAGAATAAATACCTTTGAATTTGTGATTTTGGCAAAGAGTATTGAATATATTATGGACTTCCAAAGAGAAAAAAACAGATCTGTCTTGTAGAAAGCGCAACTAGGGTGCTTTTTGGATACAAGGATGATGAGACTTAGTCTTACATACTTTGGGCATGTTGTTAGAAGTGGCTAGTCCTTGGACAAAGACATTTACATTCAGAAAAGTAGAGTCATTGATAGAGAGGAAGATCCTCAAAGAGATGGAGTGACACAATGACTGTAGCAAAGTTCTTGAGCCGTGGTGGGAACCATGAGAATGGTGCAGCACAGGGCAAGGTTTCCATCTATTGTACATAGGGCTGCTATGAGTGGTAGTTGACCTGATGACACCTAATAGCCACACTGATGAGAAGCCCAAGTCCTGGCACATTGCCATGTATCTAGGGGTGGACTCAGGATTTACATTTAGCTGGTTCTCTTCTCTTCTCTTCTCTTCTCTTCTCTTCTCTTCTCTTCTCTTCTCTTCTCTTCTCTTCTCTTCTCTTCTCTTCTC
>NW_006399867.1:7874747-7876724 GCF_000299155.1 Elephantulus edwardii
TTTTTTTTTGTCCCACAATGCATCAAAATACTTAACCTTTCTTGTTCTATCACTGTTTTAGCTGTAACAGCAGTGCTTCCCAACTAGGTATAGACGGTGAAACAGGCCAAGGGTTCTAGGCAGTAGGAGCGTGCCATCTGTCTCTTTAGGATGCCGGAAGCAAGAATCTGTTTTGAGTTTTCATTTTTCTGCTTGAGATTCAGTTCCTAGGAGGAAACCCAGGCCTCTCCCTTTACTCTAGGGTGTGTATTTGGGAGCGGAGGATGGGGAGAGGGTACCTGATTTATAGTCTCACCAAGAGGGCTCCAATCAGGGAGGAATCAAGCCCTTCAAAGTAATGGAGTCTTCAAAGGGACAGCTAAGAGAGTATTTTAAGAGCCAGAAATATGTGTACCTTGATTATGATGGTAGTTACCCCATTGACTGTACACCACCTAGAGTGAATGCTATTGAATGTAAATTTAAAATATATAAAACACCTCAAAAGGGAATATGGGGCAGGTACAGCTATCAAAAAGAGATGCTGGAATGGATGTCAGACAGACAACTGCTAGCAAGCATTTAGTCACAGAGGGGAACTCCTTTACTCTGAGTGGCTTTGTATATATTTGACTGTACTCAGCAAAGACCTGGACTTCTGTTCAATTTGCATTGCCTGCATCCAGTTTTCACTAGCTTGATGCTTGCTCTATTCCTGTGTCTCAGGTCATGGAGGCAGACACATATCCTGGGAAGACTGGTTTGAGAGTAGAGGAACCTTTAAATCAAATGCTGTGTCTGGAAAGAAAAAGGATTCTTTTCAGTCCTGGTTTGTCCCATAAGAGTGACATGCAATGGAAGGCGTATGGACTTTTAATCCAGTCAAACCAAGTATGAAGCCAGGTTCTACCTCTTGTCAGCTGTGTGACCTTGGACATGATGCCAGTGTTCCTGGTATGACCACATCTGCCTGCTTTCTCTATTAACCTTGTCATAGTGAACATCAATAAGATGTGTAAAGGGTTTGACTTTGACACAGCATAGCAAGTGCTGAATATAGGCTAATTATCATTAATATTCTCCCCCACTTATCTGTCAGTTGTCATAGGATTGAGGCTTGTGTGTTGTTTCCAGACAAATGGAGTCTCCAAAAACACACTAGAAAGAAAACGTCATGATTTGTCTCCCGAACACAAGTCAATGAAAACACTCTGGGTCAGTACAGACCATTGTCTTGCTTTGCTTTGGACACATCAACCAAAGCATCAATTGCTGGAGGTGGTCATTGTATTTGATGATGTAGATGACCAGTGAGGGTCAGGGATTGTCACTGTAAGTGCAGAGATGGACTCCAGTATGTTTGTGATCCTGAAGATGCTACAAGATCGAGCAACATTTGTTCCATATGCATTTGATTGTTGTTTTAGGCTTGCTCTTTTAGGCAAAGAAAACCAGTGAAGTGCGAATCTAGATTTATCTCAAGAAAATGACTCACATGAGATTGACAAGTCCTACGTTTGTGGGTCAGATGTCAAGATAGAGTCTTCTCCTGACCTATATAGCTGCAGGGGCTGATGAACCTAAGATTGGCAGGACAGACAACAGGCTGCTGGCTTTCAATGCTGAGAACTCAAAGATTGGAAGGCAATATGGCAGACTGCTGATTCAGGTAAAAAGAACAAGAGTTCAGATAACGACTTTTGCAAGAACTTAATATATAAGGAGAGTTCTCCCACCTCTTCTTGAGGAAACCCCCTTTCAACATACTCTGTGTTTGTGGCAAGTCTCATCATGAAGGTAATTAAATTATACCAAATATCATCATAGAAATTACTACATTGTAACTGTCAAACCAGAGAATAATGACAGTCAAGCCGACACACAATCTTAGTCTTCAGTTACTATGAATCAATCAATTCAATGGCAACTCATTTGCTCACTCACTATCATTACGTTGGCTTATTATGATATGATATGATATAAATTATATATTATATA
>NW_006399867.1:7876824-7891582 GCF_000299155.1 Elephantulus edwardii
TATTATTATTACTTTAAAGAAATGCTTTAAGCTGATGTCAGGGGAAGATGAGTTTGCAAAATCTGATGATTGGGAGTTCAAGGAAGGCATTTTCAAGAAGAGGTTGATGTTAATCATGAGATCTATAGACCTGTTAAGAGACTTCTGTATATATTTCCCTTCATCTCCAGGTTTCTCTTTCCTGGCCTGCCATATCACTCCTGGAAAACAATAATCTCTTTAACTAAGGTTAGAAGTGTAGAGGATATTTACAAAAAGATTAACTATTTTGAGAGAAAACCATTAACTTTGCCTTGGGTAAAACAAACAAACGAACAAACAGTGACCTTAAGCCAATACAATTTGTAGCCTCAATTTCCTTATCTTTCAGAGAATTGTGCTGTCAACCTGAAGGTCCGCTGTTTGAACCCACTAATTGCTTTTAGGAAAAAAGATAGGTAGCCTCTTCCTGTGTGATTTAAAGCCTCTAAAAACCCACTGGAGGGTTAGCTACAATCCAAGTCTGACTCGGTGATACATAATGATGACAACAGCAACAACAACAACAACAAGAAGAGATTGGGCCTTTACTCTATGAACCAAGAAATAATAGGTTTTTGATAGGCAGCATGAGTAAAAGGAATATATTAATTGGAGAACAAGTAAACAGACCCAGGGAACTAATATTTTAGTTCTTCCCTGAAGGATTAGCTGGAGATGAGAAAATTCTAGAGGGATAGCATGTGCAAAGGTCCTGTGGCAGAGTGGAGAGCAGTGTGTTGGAGGAACTGAAAGTTAATGCTGCTGAGGATAGAGAGCAGGTATGGACCACCTTAAAAGGGGCCTGATCAGTTATCTTCTTAAGATTTGTAATTTATTTCGTTGTTCCTGAGAAGATATGTAGGAAAACAGATTCTAAGTCAACAGTTTCTAAATAGACAACTTAGTGAGTGACACCAACTACATTCTTCAAATTTTGAAACCATTCTCACCCTCCTCCTCCTCCTCTTCCTCCTCCTCTCCTTCCACTTCTCCTTCTCCTCCTCCTCTTCCTTCTCTTTCTCCTTATCCTCCTCCTCCTCTCCTGCTCCTTCTCCTCCTCCTCCTCTCCTGCTCCTTCTCCTACTTCTCCTTCTCGTCTTCCTCCTCTCCTCCTTCTCTTCCTCCTCCTTCTCCTTCTTTCTTAGTTTCTTCTCCTGAATTGCTCCTCCTCCATCAACATACACTCACTCCCTTTTCTTATTGGTTCTCTTAGAGGTTCTGCTTAGAGAAAGTGCAACTGGAGTATGACTTAGAGGCAAGGATGATGAAACTTCCTCTCACGTGTTGTAAAGAGGGGCCAGTGCTTGGGAAAAGATACCATTCTTGGAAAAGTAGAGAGTCAGACAAAGAGAGGAAGACCCTCACTGGGATGGGCTGACCCAGTGACTATAACAATAAGTTCGGAGAGTGGCAGAGATGGTGAGGATGGCACAGGACTGGACAAGGGTCTGATCTGTTGTTCATAGGGACTCAAGGAGCTGTAATTGGCTCAGTGGCACCTAACAACAACAACAGCAACAATCATACATTTGTCCAAAGACGGATGAGCTGTAGTTAGGGGAGCAGGATCAGCAGTTTGGCCCAAGCTCGCCCTGAATGGGTCAGACCTCGTCATTTGGGGCGGAACTGCATTGTAACCATTCCCTTAGCCAAGTCTTCCTTGTCGCTTAGCGATGCTTTTGTTCATCCAATGGAGAATGGCAGAACAGTGCCTGGGTGGGAGGGATACAGTAGCCTTTCTGAAGAGAATGGCATAGAATTTGGGAGCAGAGAGAAGAATAGGTATAATTCAAAGAAAAAAAGAAAAAGTTAGGAAGACTTGGCTTAGTGTCTTCTGCCAGTAATGGTTACACCATAAGTCCTTGCTTTGGGATCATTCTGGTGTGAGAGGTGTAATGGTCTCTAGGCTGCTTTTTCAGCCCAGGGATGGTGTGTAAATGTGGAAAACAAATCCCTTTTCTAGGAGGTGAAATCCTAGTGGCTTCTTTAGGCTGTGTCTCTGGCCCCTTGACATGAGTTGGCTTTATCCAGCTGTCAGAGACAAACCCATTGCAACGGTTCATTTGTAGTGGCCTCGGCAAATGAGTGAAGCCAATTTTTCTGTAGCTTAAACCTGAACAACTTTGTATTTCCCAGTGTGATGTGATAATTATACTTGGTTAGACACCACTTTGCCCAGATTAAGTGTGCCAGGGGAGATTTCTGAATTTCAAACATGATGACTTTCTGCAGGATGAAAATCCAATCTTGGGTATGAAAAAAAAAAAAAAAAGTTGTTCTCAAGTTGATTCTGACCCCAGGTGTGTCTGAGCAGAATTACACCCCAGCAGATTTTCAGCGACTGATTTTTAAAGACAAATCACCAGGCCTTTCTTCTGAGGTGCTTCTGGGGAACTCAAACCATATTGTGGTTATCTGAATGTGTTAACTATTTGCACTAGCCAGGGACCTCAGTGCCTTTGAGGTGGGGGTTTGCTTTCCCGTATTCCACGTGTGTGAAATCTGGGGGGTTGTTGAAGCTCTGCCAGCCCCCAGTTTCCCACAGTCTGGAGTTTGAAAGAACTGAGAAGGAGCAGCCGGAGGAAAAACAGGTTTAGTGACTGCAGAAGCTCTGACAGCCACCGTCACCATAGCCGATTCTATGCAGGAGTCTCTGCCTCCGTGTCTAACTAGGTCGCTGCTCCTAAGCCCTTTCTGCACAGGAATTCTGGATTCTATCCTGGGGATATTGAATGCTATTCTATTCCATCCTGCTGAGATGTCTGTTAAATGAATGAGTGATAGTATAATTAGCAGAAGGTTTGCCATTTAAGTAACCACATACTTTTAATGTAGCATCCTGGAAATGGTGATGTTCTTAAGTGCTATTGAGATGATTCTGATTCATAGCAACCTAATGCATAGCAGACAGAAATATGACCAGGTCCTATACCCTCTTCACAATCGCTGCTGTGCGTGGACCCAGTTTTGCAGACATTGTGCCAATCCATCTCACTGAGGAGCTTCCTTTTTCTTTCCACATCCCCTCTACTTTCCCGAGCGTGTTCTCTTTCTCCAGGTTCCAGCCCTTCCTGATAACATATTGGATGAAGTCTCATCATCCCCTCTTCTAAGGAACACTGGGAATGCATGTCTTCCAAGGGAAATCTGTCCATGGCCTAGTCAACATTCTTTCCCAATATCATGATTTAAAGGCATCGATTCTTCTTCGGTCCTCCTTATTCATTGTCCAGGTTTCACATCCACCTGGGACAATGGAAGAGACCTTGGCTTGGGTGTCACGCCTTGATGCTCATCCTTGCTCCTTTGAAATAGGTCCTATGAAACCTGTATTCACAATGAAATATGTTGATTTATTGACTGCCACTTCTATGAGCATTAATTGTGGATCAGAGTGAAATGAAATCCTTGACAGCTTTGGTGTTCATCACGTTGTTTATTAGTCTAGTTGTAAGGATTTTGTTTTCTTTATGTGATGATGTAGTCGATTCTATGGTCTTTGAACTTCCTCAGTAAGTGCTTGCATTCTTTGTTTTCTGTAAGCACTTTCAGCACCAGCAGACAGGAAATCAAAGACGAATTGCAGTAAGGAAGTGTGCAGTCAGGAACCTCTCCAGAGTGCCGAGGAGCAATGGTGTCAGTCTAGAGACTAAGGTGCACTTGATCAAGGCCATAGTCTTTGCAATTACATGTTATGCATCAGAGAGCTGGAAAATGACTAAGGATGACAGGAGAAGAATTGATGCCTTTGAGTTGGTGGTGCTGGAGAAGAGGGTTCAATATACCATAGACCATCAGGAGAACAAGTAGCTCTGTTTTGGAGAGGGTGAGAACAAGTTTTTCCTTGGAGACAAGGATTTTGAGGCTCCATCTCACATATTTTGGACATGTGGCCAGGAGGGACAAGTCCTTGGATAAGGACACCATGCTTGGAAGGGTGGAGAGACAGTGCAGGAGAGGAAGATCCTGAATGAAATGGTTTGATATGGTGACTGGGTCAATGGGACTAGGTTTGTCAGAGTCAGCGAGACTGGTCCAGGATAGGACAGGGTTTAGAGCTGTTGTACATAGGATCACTATGAGTTGCAGGTGACTCAATGGCACATAACAACAACAGCAACAACAACAAGAAGCAAGATTGTACGGTCTGCATGTTGCTTGTTATTAATGGGTCTTTCTCCAATTCTGGTGTTCTTCTTCACACAGTCCAGTTTCTCAAATTATTTTACTCAGGATACAGACTAATAATAAGTATAGTGAACAGATGTAACCCTAAAACACATTCTCTGATTTTAAGCCATGTAGAATCTCCTTGTTTTGTTGCTATGACTGCACCTTGGTCTATGTACCGGTTCCACATGAGCACAATCTAGCGTTTTGGAATTTGTATTCTTTTTTTTTTTTTAAATTTCTTTATTGTGCGTGTACCGTCAAATCCGATCTGACTGGTACAGGAGGGAATTTTCCCCTCCTTCTCCTGCAGAGCATCTGGTGGATTTGAACCGTGTACCTCTGGGATTGCAGTACAACTTCTTGCCACTAGGCCACCAGAGCTCCCGGAATTTGGATTCTTGGCAATCTTATTAATAATTTGTCATGATCCACATAGCTGAACACCTTTGCACAAGTCTGTAAGACACAAATAAATATCTTTCTAGTATTTTCTGCTTTCAGTCAACATCCATCTGATATCAGCCACAGTAACCCTTGTTCCACATTTTCTTCTGAATCTAGCTTCTCCAGACTTTTCTTTTTTTTTATTATTATTACATTTTATTAGTTTTAATGAACATTTACAGAGATTTTGGGTTTTCATTCATTCATTGTTGCACTGTTTTCTCCACCCTTATCCCCAGTTCGTTCTTCTCCCCCCCCCCCGCCATGTCTGTTTTAATTGTCCAATTGGCACAGTGCTTGTCAAAGCCAGTTCTGATTAATCTCCTTTGTCAGTGTGTCCCTTGCCATTCCCTATCACTCCTCCCTGAGAGAGACTTCACCCTGATTAGCAAGACTTCACTTGCATGTGATATTAGTGAGAATGTTTGATAATTTTAATACTCTGTTGGATCACCTTGCTTTGGAATGGGAACAAATAAGATGGATCTCTTTCAGTCAATTGAACAGAAAGTCCCTTCTAAATGTCTTGGTATAGATGAGGAATCATGTCCAGGGCTGTGTCTATTTGCTGAAATTCCTCAACTGTTATTCCATAATTCCTGGGGCTTTGGGGTTTTTTTGCCAATACCTTCAATGTAACAAATGTCTTCTTTTATTACCATGATTCTTGATCATATGCTACTTCCTGAAATGGTTCAATGTTGATCAAGTCTTCTTTTTATTGTGTGTATCGTTGAACTGGATCCAGCTGGCACAGGAGAGATTGCCCCTCCTTCTCCGGAGGAGCATCTGGTGGATTCAAGTCATGAGCCTTCAAGGATTGCAGTGCAGCTTCTTGCCACTAGGGCACCAGAGCTCCCTTGATCAATTCTCTTTGACACATTGATTGACACTTTGTATTCCTTCTGTCTTCGTTTGATGTTTCTTGCTTTGTTTAATATCTTGCCGTGAAATCAGTCAGTAGTGTGATGTGAGGCCTGATTTCTTTATTCAATTCTTTCAGTTTGAGAAATACTGAGTATATTCTTCCCTATTGATTTTCCAACCCCACGTCTTTGCACTGTTTCTTGTAATTATTATCATCTTACTTCTCAAGCCATTCTTTGGAATCTTATGTTTAGCTCTTTTGTGCCACCATTTCTTACTTTACCTTTAATTTCTTTATGTTCTAAAGCAAGTTTGAGAGTCTGTTCTAACATCCATCTTGGTCTTTCTTTCTTGTCTTTTAAATTATTTTTTACTTTCTTTAGATATGATGTATTCTCAATGTCATTCCACAACTCGTCTGGTCTCTAGTCATTAGTGTCTAATGCATCAAATCTTTAATGGAATCGCTACCTAAAATTAGGTGGAATGTAATCAGAGTCGTATTTTGACTCTCATGGACATGTTTTAAATCTCTTCAGTTTCAATTTGCAATGAGCAGTTTGTGGTCTGTTCCACACAGCGTCCTGTTCTTGTGCTGACTGATTATATGAGTTTTTTCTACTGTCTCTTCCTACAGACACGGTTGATTTGATTCTTGTATATTCCATCTGGTGAGACTTGGGTGTATGTTCTTTTTGTGGATTTTGAGAATGGTATTAGGGAACTCTGGTGGCCCTAGTGGTAAGCAATTGCACTGCCAACCCAAGGGCATATGGTTCAAATTCACCAGCTGCTCTATGAGAGAAAGATGGGCAGTCTCCTCCTGCGTGATTAACTGTCTCTGAAAACCTGCTAGAGGGTCAGCTGTGAGTTGGTTCTGACTTGATGTCATACAACAACAACAGCATTTGTAAGGAATAAATCATTGGTCATACAACAATGTCCTAATTTCTGTCCCCATGGCCATATTTTTCAAACATCAACCCTTTTTTGTTTCCAATCACCAGCTACTATTAATGCATCTTAATTTCATGACTTATCAATTTTGGACTGCAAAGAAGGCACTATAAATTCTCAGCTCCATCGTCTTTGATTTTAGTGACTGGTGTATAAATTGAGTAATAGTCATATTTAACAGGTCTTCATTGTATACCTGTAGATAATATCCTATCACTGACAGCTTTGTACTTCAGGATGGATCTCGAAATGTTCTTTTTAATGATGAATGTGATGCCAGTCTTCTTTAATTTGTCATTCTCAGCATAGTGAAATAAATGATTATCTGATTCCAAATGGCCATTACCAGTCTGTTTCAGCTCCTATGAATGTGCCGTGGACATGGATCTTTATGTGTCCAATTTCATTTCTGACAAATGCCACTTTTCCTAGATTCAGACATAGTACATTTCACATTCCAATTATTAATGGATGTTTGAAGCAATTTCGCTTTGAGCTGTTCTACATTGGCAAATGAAGATCTTTCATTGACTGAAAGCTTTACTCCATCCAAGTCGACTGTCTTTTGAGGAAATCAACACACTCTTATTCTGGTCATGGCAGATTAAATGATTGACATGGTCAACAATTTATTTTACTTAGATCCACAATCATATCCATGGCAACAACAGTCAAGAAATGAAAAGATACATTGTTTTGGAAAAAAATCTGCAGTCAAGGATCTCTCCAAAGTGCTAAAGAGCAAGGATATCAGTTTGAAGACTAAGGTACGTCTGATCCAAACTGTGGGCTTATCAATGACTTTCTATGCATCTGAAAGGTGGACAATGAGTAAGGATGACAGAAGAAGAATCAATGCCCTTGAATTGTAGTGTCTATGAAGGGTACTGAATATACCATGGACTGCCAAAAGAACAGATAGGTATGCTTTGGAGAAAGTGTAGCCAGGGTGCTTCTTAGAGGCAGGGTTGCTGAAATTTTGTCTCCCTTACTTTGGGCACATTGTTAGGAAGGGCACTTGACTCGCTGGTATCTAACAACCACCACCACCACCTCAACAACAACAACAACAACAGGAACTGTTTTGAGGAACCAGCTCTCCTCAGTCTTATGTCAAGTGCCTTCCAGTATGAGAGCTTCATCTTCTGGCACTGTATCAGACAACCTTCCACTATTGTTCATAATGTTTCTGGAATGTTACGACCTATTTCAGGCATGGATGTCTAAGGCTGCCTCAGTCTGACAGCTCTGCTGAAGCCTGTCCCCCATAGCCACTCCTGATGGTACATGAAACGTCAGGGGTATAGCTTCCAGCATCACACAACACACCAGTCACCACAGTACAACAAACTGACAGACAAGTCACGGGCTACTGAGTTGGACACTAGGCATTTTATTACACCAATTTTACGCATAGGGAGCTCTGGAGGACTAGTTGTAAGGAACTGTGCTACTCATCCAAAGGTGTATGGTTTGAATCCATCGACTGCTCTAGGGGAGAAAGATAGGTAATCTCCTTCCATGCAATTTGTTGCCTCTAAAAACTCATTGGAGGGTCAGCTAGGCATCAGTTCTAACTCAATGGCATATAACAACCAACACCACAGTTTTATGTATAAGTTCATTCTTGCGTGTGCTATCCAAAAGGTTGGAGGTTTGAGGCCACCTAGAGATACCTGGCAATGTGGTTCTGAAAAGCCAGTCTTTGAAAACCTTATGGAGCACCGTTCCACTGTGATATACCTGGGCTCATCCATTGACTCCACAGCAGACTGCATCACACACTGGAAGTATAAAACGCCAAAGAAATGTAGAATGTGACTGCAATTTGAAAACCACATAGAATGCATATACAGAAGTCCAATATCAAAGGAGAGAGCTTCAGGTGAACAGATGAATCACCACACTGACTTTTCCCAAGAAAATTGTTGGAAAGAATTTTCTTGTTTGAATATGTTTCTGACTTGTCCTCTCTGTTCGTTCCTATGTGGATGCCTCTTTTAACATATTGTTCAAAGTAGTGAATACTGTTTTTAAACCTTTGAACCAGACACTTTGAAAGGATTCCTCTTAGGATGGGAAAAAGGAAGCAAAGGAAAAAGAAAATCATGACCACCAGCTATTGTGTGTGTATGTTTATATCTAAATATTAAAGAAAAGAACTTCTTACAACTATATGAGATATGAGTCTGTTACTACTGTTCACATTTTGTTTTTAGGTGCCATCGAGTCAAGTACAACACATGGCAACCCTATGAACGACAGATCGGAACCCTGTCCTATCCTGTGCCAGCCTTTCAATCTCTGACACACTTGAGCCCGTTGCTTCAGTCATGTGTCAGTCCACCTGGCTGAGGGTCTTCCTCTCCTTTGCCATCCCCGCATGTCTCCAAGTATGACGTCCCTCTTCAAGGAATCGCCTCTCCCAGCTACATGCCCGAAGTATGTGAGATGAAGTTTCATCATCTTTGCCTCCAAGGAGCATTCTGGCTGCACCTTTTCCAAGACATTTCTGTTTGTTCTTTCGACAATCCACAGAATCCTCACAATTCTTCATGTTTTAGTGAAGGAAAAATGATGCTAATTAAAAGATAATTTATCTGGTCATCAGGCTTCAGTAGAACTGTGTCGCTGTTGTTATTTATATAAAATCAAGTCAGAACTGACTTATCGTTGGCCCATCAGTGGATTTTCAGAGGCAATGGATTGATTACACAGGAAGAAATGATCCATCTTTTTCCACAGAGCCGCTGGTGCATTAGAACCGAGCACCTTTGGATTGGCGGTACAAGTCCTTATGACTAAGCTGCCAGAACTCCCTTGAGAGAAGTTTGACACGAACTTTGTAAATAAATGGGTATTAAAAAGTATAAAAAAATGTAAAATAGAATGTATGAAACACAATGCAAATGAAAGATTGTATAAAACAGTGTATATGAATGAAGCATACTATAAAGGTATTATTATGTGAAAATCAATATTGTAAAATAAAAATTAAAAAAAATTATAGAAATGGATAAGCAGTCTCTGACATGACTTTCCATGGCTTAAGGAGTCCTGGAGACCTAGAGGGACACTACCAACTTGAAGGGGAGATCTTTCTAGGGGTTGGGTTGGGTGCTCCTCAAGAGAAAGATAAGTAAGTCTCCTCTTATGTAATTTACAGTCTCTGAAAACCCGCTGGAGGATCACCTATGAGTTGGTTGTGACTTGACAGCAATGAGCTGAGTTTGACTGGACGTTGTTCCAGGATGGAGATAGTGTACTTTGACTTCCTGAATTTCCACCCCCCCCACACACACACCCCCTACTGCTTCTGGAATCAACAAGACTTATAAGGCTTCTTGGTGCAGCCATTTATGTTAGGAATTTGGGCAAGCTATTAATCTTTTTTAGCCAAGTATTTCTTATCTCTAAAATAGAAATAATGATAATTATCTACCATAACTGCTTAAAGATTGAATAAAAATACTTAACATAGTAGCTTTGATGTGTTAGTGTTAATTGCCCTAGTGTCAGCTCCTTTTAGCCTAACAGAACAAATGTTGTCCAATCCTGTACCATATTCACTGTCTTTTTATTGATATATCATTTATTATTATGATTGTGCTAATGTTTGCAGATTAGAAAGGTGTTTCATTCATTCATTCATTCACACATATATCGCTTTATGACATTGGTTACAATTCCCACATTGTATAAACGTTCTTCTCACTGTAGTTCTTCATTCATTTCTCCCCTCCCTTCTCTTTATCTTCTAAGTTTTATCCTTGGACAAATGCAGCTCCTCTGACTCTGTGTAGTTGAGTGTTCTTTGTGCTGAATGTTATGATTTACCTTATAAATCTTTTATGTTGCTTGGCTATGAGCTATGCCCAGAGATGAGGTTCAGTTCCAGACTCAAAGGGGAGGCCAAGGAACATAGCCTTGGGGGTTCCACTAGCCTCTCTCAGGCTAGTAAACCTGGTCATTATTGTAACTTTGAGTTTAGTTGTAAATGTATCTCTTGCCCTAAGTCCTCCTATTGTGATCCCTTTCAGAGCAGTTAGTGGTGTAGCTGGGCACCATCTAGTTCTTCTGATCTCAGAGTCATGGAAGTTGAGGATATTAAAATCCACTGGTACTATGGATTGTTTTTATACATCCTTTTTCCCCTTTCTTTTTCTTTGCTCCAGATAGTTAGAGATCACGAATCACAATTAAAAAAAAAAAAAAAAGAATCACACTCTTTAGATGGCTGTTAACAAGTTTTTAAATCTTCAGTCATTATTCACCAAAGTAGAGTGTAGAACATTGCTTTGTGAACTATGTCATGCCGATGTACCTTGCTGGAGGACCCATGAACAGTGGCTCATTCCCTCTAGGAGTTTGGTTATGGTTAAGAGAGTTGTACATTATTTACCCCTGTTGACTTTACTACATACATGGTTACATTTGTCGTGATCATGGATGTAGTCTCTTTCAAGGGCTTCTATTGGTTTGCCTTCTCTACCTTCCTATATATCCACTTGTAGATTGTTGTTGCATACCGTTGAATTGGAACTGGCTCATAGTTGACCCTCCAGTGGGTTGTCAAAAGCAATATAATTGCATAGGGGAAGATTGCTTTTTTGCTTTTTCCAGACAGAGCAGCTGGTGGATTGAAACCGCATGCCTTTGGGATAGCAGTGCAGTTCCTTACCACTAGACCACCTGAGCTCCCTATTACTGACAATGCAGAGTTAGATATGCAGTGCCTATTGTTGTCTGTAAGTCTTGCATATGTCTTCCTTTTCCTTAGTGATATTGTGCTAATGATCCCTTGTTTTGCATGCTCTGTCTCTTAATTCAACTTACCATGTATCTACTATCTAATTACTAATTGTCTTTCCCCCTCCCATTCCTGGTAACCAAGGGTGATAATAAAATAATATTTCATTCACTTTGTACACTTGTTCTGGGCTTTTTAATAATAGAGGATGCATACAGTATTTTCTCTTTGGTAGCCAGCTCATTTCTTTCAATGTAATATCCTCCAGGAGCATTCATATTTCATGGTGTTTTGTGAATTCTTTGCTATTTTTTGTTGTTGTTGTTTGCCATCTAGTGAAACACAACCTGTGGCAACCCAATCAACAGCCAACCTGAAATTTGCTCCATCCTGGGCCATTCTGATCTTCTCTGAGACACTAGAACCCACTGCTTATGTCACAGTGTCAGTCCATCTTATCAAGGGTCTTCCTTTCCTTCCCTGACCCTCCATCTTTACGAGCATGGTGTCCCCTTCTAGGAATAGCTTGGCCTGTCTACATGCCCAAAGTATGAGAGATGAAGCTTTATCATCCTGGCCTCCAAAGAGCACTCTGACCAGACCCTTTCCAGGGTCTGCTTGTTCTTTCGGCAGTCCATTCTCTTTGACAGAACACTCACTCTCCTCCAGCACCACAACTCAAAAGCATCAATTCTTCTCCTGTCATCCTTATTCATTGTCCAGCTCTCTGATGCATCTGATGGAGAAGACCATGGCCTGAATCAGGCACACTTTAGACTTCGAAGTGACATCAATATCCTTCAGAGTTTTGGAGAGCTTTCAATGTAAGCAGACTTGCCCAATGCAATATGTTTCCTGATTTCCTGACTACTGGTGCCACAGGTGTTCATTCTTGATCCAAGCAAGATAAAATCATTAACAGCTTCAATCTTTTCTCCATCTATCTAACGTTGCCTGTTGGCCCTGTGGTGAGGATCTTTGTCTTCTAGATACTGAGATGTAATCCATACTGAAAGCTGAAGTCCTTGATATTCTGCAGTGAGTAGGTACCTTTGTTTGCTAGGTTCAAATTTGCTTTTTAATGTGAAGGGACATTTACAAATAGTATTGGAGTTCATTCAATCATTCATACACGTGACTTTGTCTTCCTGTTAAGGACTTATTCTCAAGCTTCCTGCCCAAAGGTGAGGGAGCAGCCTTAAGTTTATTGGGACAACACACTGACCAGCAGAGATGAGCAGTATCCTGCCCTCCAGCCAAAGACCTGCAGGGCACCTTTAGTTGAGGAAATTGGGTTGTTACTCTCTGCAGTGACAGAGAAGGCAGAGCTTAGAGAACACAGCACAATGGTGTTGTTGTTGTTGTTAGGTGCTATTGAGTCAAGTACGTCTCTCATACATCGTGTCAAGGGTGTCTCTCATAGTAACCCTATGAACACAAGATCTGAACCCTGCTCTATTCTACACCATCCTCCCACTTCCTGACACACAAGGGCCCATTGCAGCAGTCACCGTGCCAATCCATCTGGTTGAGGGTCTTCTTCTCCTTTGCTGACCCTCCATCCTTCCCAGCATTATGTGTTCTTCAAGGAATAGCAACATGTCCAAAGTATGTGAGATGAAGCCTTATCATTCTTGCGTCCAAAGAGTACTCCAGCTGCACCTTCTTCAAGATGTATCTGTCTGTTCTCTTGGCCGTCCATGGGATGCTCAGTGCTCTTCTCCAACACCACAGCTCAAAGGTGTCAATTTTTTTTTCATCCTTATTCATTGTCCAACTCTCTGATACATAACAAGCAATCAGAAAAACTATGGTCTGAATCAGACACACCTTTGTCCTCAGACTGACATCATTACTCCTCAATAATTTGGAGAGGTCCCTAACTACAATACAGTGTTAGAAATGACTTATTATAGGATTTGGTTGAGTGATGTGGGAGAAGATTCAGGCAAGTTGAGGTTTGCCCTGGATTGAGTGATGCACAAAAGAGGAAGCACATTTACCTAATGAGTGTATATGTCCACAATGGACTGTTACACAGCACTGAAAAAGAATGCCTTAGTAAAACACTGTACAACATAGATGAGTCTGGAAGACATTATGCTGACCCAACTATCTTAGTCACAAAAAAAGACAAATTCTGTGTAAGATCACTTGTCTAAAATAGGATGGCAAAGGGTGAGAGAGGAGAAGGGGTGGAGGGGAGAATACGAGAAGAATGGATAGATAATTCTTGTATTGGAATAGGAAAAGAAATCTAAAATGAATAAACAATATGAACTCTGTCACAAAAGGACAAATACGTTATAAGACCACTGTTAAAAACAGGATGTTTGCGGCATGGGGAGTTGAAGGATGAGCAGGAAAAGAATGGATAGTTAATGATCCTTGCTCTGGAATAGGTGAAGAGGGGTGTGTGTGGTAAATCTGAAAGGAAAGGATGCTTAGACGTTATGCACATGGTAGTAACAAATGGGAACAGGACGTGCATAACCAAGTGAATGGCAGATAAGGAGGAAAATGTATATGAATTAATAAACAAAACCCCAATTTCTTTCTAAACTGTACCGATGAGGGAGTTTTGCTTTTGCTTTTTAGGGAGAGGAGTAAACGAGGGGGGGGAGAAGAGAAGGGTGCAACAATGAATGAATGGAATTCTAAAATCTCTGTAGATGTTCATTGAAATGAAAAATAAATAAAATATTAAAAAAAATTTAACATCCAGATCTAACCTCTTTTGTCACATAACCTCTTTGACCCAGATGTGAATTCACTTTCTTGCATTATTTGAACCCTTCATATGTTTATATCTTTTCCTCATTTTCTAAATTAGTTGGAGTGCCAAGTCAATTTAATGGAGAGCAGAAAAATCCTTTCAACAAATTGCATTGGGAGAATAAAATCGAACCTTTACCATAACAAAAACTCAAAATGGCCACAAGATCTAAATGTAAGAATGAAAACTATAAACCCTGTTAGGAAGAAACATAAATATAAATCTTTGCTGCCTTGCATTAAGCAATGAGCTATGACACCAAAAGCACTGTTAACTCAATGTCCCTGAAGCAAAAGTCTCACTTTCTCCCTCCCACTCCTGGAAACCAAGAATAATCTTTGGTTTCTATGTATTTATTTATTTATTTTACCTAAGTGTCCTGTGACATTCTGTTTATCCATTCATCTGTTGATGGTCATTTTGGTTGTTTCTACTTTGAGGGTATTGTGAAAAGTGCTGAAATGAGCACTGTAGTACAAGAGTCTGTTTTCATACCTCCTGAGAGTATACCTAGTATTAGTGTTGCTGGTTTAAATGGTAATTCTATGTTCAATGTTTTGAGGACTCACCAAATGGTTTTCCTCAAAGATTATACTTTTTTTAAAACATTTTTTTAAGATTATACATTTTACATTCCCACCACTAGTTTCTATCCACACCCTTGCTATAACTATTGTTTTCCTTTTTTTATTATTATTAATTTTAATAGACATTTACAGAGGTTTTGGATTTCCATTTATTCATTGCCGCACTTTTCTCCCTGCCCACCC
>NW_006399867.1:7891682-7904936 GCF_000299155.1 Elephantulus edwardii
GGTGCAACAATGAATGAATGGAATTCCAAAATCTCTGTAGATGTTCATTGAAATGAAAAATAAATAAATTAAAACATAAAAAAATAAATAAACATTTGTTTGGTACAATGATTTAAAAAAAAAATCACAATTAAAATCACAAAACCCCCACCAAAACAAAAGAAGGTGGCAGTTTCAAGTTTAAGTAGAATTTTTAAGCTATTATTAATTTTATTTTACATTGTGTTTCATTCATGCATATAATTGATTACTATTGATCCTTGCCTTTTACCCCATTGTCTCTTCAAGTCCCCATTCGAGTTTTCCCCATTCCTTCTCCCCACCTTCCTTTCCTATCTCAGTGAATTCCTCCCTTCCTCTTTCCACTTCCATTTCTTCCCTTCTCCTTCCCTGCTTGAACATCCATACATCTCTCATTCACTTATCCTCCTATTATCACAGTAGTGGTCTTATGCAATCTTGAGCATTAGATCAGCTCTACCTACAAACATTAGAACCAAGATTCCAATTCATGGTGAGCCAGTGTGTTTGCTAGTGTTTTCCTGGTTCACGTCTTTATGGGTGTGGATTTGCCAGGTCTTGTTTCCACGATGCTCCTGGATGGGTTCTCACCACCAGCCTTTAAATGAGTAGTTCATGGCAAGCACTTTGTGCCACTGAGAGATCTTAGAAAAACCAGCCGATGCTCAGGTTTGTTGAAGTTGATTTGAGTTGGGTAGATGCTATTTGCAAATAAGTGGCCCCTCGATGTCTCCTCACTTCATTTTGGAGCAAAATTGAAAGTCCTCCCATTGGTACAGACAAAGCTACATGGTCTTGTCCACTTCACCTAACTGATCTCAACTTCTAACCCTTTCTCCATTGCTTTCTCTGTTCCAGCTCTCTGGCCCCATGACTTCCTCAAACTCACCATTCATAACATCACACAATACATCAGAGTTTTTGGATGGTGCACCAGATTGGTATTTTTTTAAATAAAATTTTTATTTTATACTTGTTACAAAGTTCATATACATAGGTGTTTGGTTTTTTTTACACCAGACTGATGTTTTTGAAAGGGTGCTCAATGATTCCAAGGTATAATCTGGGTTGGAAATCACCTATTCAGATTGTTAAAGGCTTTTGCATGTTAGAGCACTTACTGTAAAGAAATAAAATTTATGTGTAATTTTGTCTCTAAAATTTATGTGTAATTTTGTCTCTTGAAATCACAGAGTTCAGTTTCTTGTAAATTTTATTGAGCCTCTAGGAATGTCAACATTTTATAACCTTGAGATGTAAAGAATTTATCATAGGGAGCTATCCTTGTTGACTATGTCTTGTCGAAAAGCCCATTTATCCTCTTGAGACCGTGAGCGAATGTGTCACTGGAGGTTGATTTGATGCTCTCTGCTTGTGATCAACTGCCTTCCAACTCAGCCAGCTGACATTGAGCCTTTTATTAAACTTGGTATTTAAATTAATTCTCCTTTGTGAAAATGTTATTTTGCAAATAACTTTGTGCCTCTAATGCATTGAATTTAAAACATGATGCAAAATCTTGATTTTCCATAAACTAATATTTTAAAGGAGATTCTTCTTTTTACCACGTATATGTCAGGAAGAATGTCAGCCTTGATATTTTTATAATTTTTAAATTTGTGGTTCAGGTTTCTTTGGAGGTCAAGTTGCTTTTGGTGACCTGGGTTTCTATGAGCGATCACTGAGTGATTCCTTTAATAAACTCTTCATTTTGGTGTATGCTGCTTGAGTGGATTTCTGTTACCTATGACCCTGTTACGGCATCTCACAAAGCCAATCATTGCTCCTGAGAGCAGTCCTGAAAAATGTGTCTTGATATTCCCATTCTGAAGTTGGTAAACCAAGTCTCAAAGAGTTCAAGCAACTTGGATCTAACATCAATCTCCATGAAAGTAGCCATAAAAGAAATATCAAATGATGTATTGCATTGGGCAGATCTGCTGCCAAGGACCACTTTAAAGTGCTAAAGAGCAAGAATGTCAGTTTAAAGACTTAAGGTGTGCCTAACCCAAGCCATGATACTAGGAAAATCTGCTGTCAGGGACCTCTCCAGAATGCTGAAGAACAAAGATGTCAGTCTAGAGACTAAGTTGTGTCTGATCCAGGATATGCTCTTTGCAATTACTATGCATCAGAGAGCTAGACAATGACCAAGGATTACAGAAGAAAAATTAATGCCTTTGAGTTGTGGTGCTAGAGAACAGTATTAAACATACCAAGAGAACTAATAGGTCTATCCTAGAGAAGGTGAAAACAAGCTGCTCCTTGGAGGCAAGTCTTTAAAGTCTCCGGCTCACAAATTTTGGGCATGGAGCCAGGCACAACTAGTCTTTGGAGAAAAAAGGGTGAGGGACAGCGCAGGAGAGGAAGGAATCCTGATGAGATGGATTGATACAGCGATTGGGTAGATAAGTCAGAGACAGTCAGATTGGCTCAGGATAGAGCAGGGTTCAGAGCTATTGTGTGTAGAGTTGCTATGAATTGTAGCCATCTCGACAGCACTTAACAACAACAACATATGCATGTGAAAGTTAGGCAATGAATAAAGAAGATCTAAGAATAGTTGATGTTTTTGAATGGCAATGAATGTTGGCTATACCAAGGGCTGTCAAAAGAACAAGTACATATATCTTGGAAGAAGTTCAGTGAGAATGGTCTTTAGAAGCAAGATGGTGAGATTTCCTTCCTTGTACGTACAATATATTATGAGAAGGGATCAGTCCCTAGAGAAGGAAATCATACTTGGTAGAGAAAGACCCTCAATGAGACTAATGACCACAGTTACTGCAATAATAAGTTCAAACATAGCAATGGTTATGAAAGAGAGTGCAGAACCAGGCAGTGTTTTTTCTATTGTACATAGGGCCACTAGGAGTTAGAACCAACTTGATGACACCTAACAACAACAGCAACGACAGCAACATTGTTTGGTTTTAAGAACACTTCAGGGCATGCTTTTGGTTTAAGGGGGTTGTTTTGTTTTGTGTTTTTTTTTTTTGTTTGTTTGTTTAGATGGCAGTTCTGCTTTATTTAGGATATGTTTCCAATAGAGTAATTGCTAGGTCAAATGGTATTTCTTGTTTTGTTTTTTTTTCCTTGAAAGTCGGTTTTAATTGTCTCGTTGCCACAGTGCTTGTCGAAACCAGTTCTGATTAATCTCCTTTGTCAGTGTGCCCTTTGCCATTCCCTATCACTCCTCCCTGAGAGAGACTTCACCCTGATTCATAAGGAAAAGGGGATGGCATATTCTCTTAGCTACTTCCTGCTGAAAAGGAACGCTGTAGGTTTCAGGGTGAAGATCTTCTCTCACTACTCTAAAGGGCCCCTTTGGCAATAGGAAACACATAGATTGTCGTGGAGATTGATTTTGGAATTTAGATGCACTGTTATCAATTGTGCTTAGCCATCCATGTTCATATCCTTGAAGATGTATCATGCAACTGTTGCAGCCTTGAAGAAACAAATTTAAATAACAAAAGTACATGAGTCAAAAATTAAAAGCAATAATATTCCAAGTAGAGGTTCTAACAGTGGCACAAATCAAATTACAGAGAGAAGGTAGTTCTTAAAATAAAAGGCTTATTGACTAGCACTTTGTCTATTATAAAGGTTAGGAATCACAAGATGTAGAGGCTCAACTATGTCATTTATTGTTCCTAAGTCCTGAACCAAATATTACTGAGTTGTTCTACAGCTGGGAAGTCCACATGCAAGGCAGAGGTGAAGTAAGGAACTGTTTATGAGGTTTTCCATCAATTCCAACACCTAAGAAATAGTGAGAAGAGTTGGGACCTCAGAAGGCTTTTAGAATTATCCCAGGGTAGTTCAAGAGTGCATTCATCCTTCCAAAACTCTGACTTTTCTAAAAATTTTAATTTCTGTTCTGTATTCCCCCCCTTTTGATGAAACTTCTGCTGTCAATATGTTGATAAAACCATTCTGTAATGTTGTCTGTAGCAAGACACCTTCCAATTCTTCTGGTCTCATGGCAAAGAAAGTAAATATTTATGTAGGCTGTCCATATCCTCTTCCTCTGCCTAACTTGTCTTTTTTCTCAATAGCTCTAGCAAATTGTCTTTTTAATAAAGAGCTCTAATTCAAAAGACATCAAATTTCCCATATTTGCAAGGTTTGCAACAACCACTACTATCTAATTCTAGAACATTACCATCACTTTAAAAAGAAACCCATCCCAACTTCCACTTCTGTTTGCCCTTATCCTCTTGCAAACCCTAATCTGCTTGCTATCTCTACATCAACTGACATTTCTATATGTGCAGTTATATAGTAAGTGACCTTTTGTGCTTGACTCTCATTGAGCATGATGTTTTGTTAAATGTAGCAATTACCAGTCTTTCCTTTGTATGACTAAACACTATTCCATTGTATGTGTGTTGGTTAATTTTGTATGTTTAAGTGGCTACAGTCTGAATATCTCGTGGAGCTCTGATGGCCTAATGGTATGGGAGTTCCACTGCCAACTCAGAGATAAGTTGTTCAAATCCACCAGCTGGTCTGTGGGAGAAGGATGGGCAATCTCCTGGACAATTTACAGCCTCTGAAAACCTGCTATGGAGTGGAGTTAGCTGTGAATTGGTTCTGATTTGTCAGCCATAACAGCATGGACTGCCAAAAGAATAAAATATTTTGAGTTTGTATTGAAGGTGCTTCTTAGAGGTAGCAATGGTGAGACTTTGCGAGACATACTTGGGGCATGTTGTTAGGAGGTGTCTGCTCTTGGAGAAAGACATCCTGCTGGGAAGGCAGAGGGTCAGCGGAAGAAAGACCCCCAAAGAGATGGATTCCAGTCTGGACCTTCAGTGGGAGAGTCCAATCCTGTTGGGGAAGAAACGGCAGAGTCAGAGTTCCCTTGCCTCACATCTTCCTGTTTCTCTCGCTGCTGTTTCTTGTCCTGCAGTTAACTTTCCATACAGCTCAGCAGCGCCAAGGTGAACACTGTCGATCTGAAGAAAGAAATAAGAGAAGATTCCCAGCTCAGGGAAGTTTCTGTAGTCTTCAAGTTAAAACTTCCACTCTCACCTGGTGCTTGAATTATCCTCAATTAGAATCCCCCAGCTTCCCTGCTGCTGTTGCTTGTCTCTGTAATTATCCTGTCATCATTAATTCAATGGAACCTATTAACCCACATCAGATAGTGTATTTATCTACAATGCATGTTACCTGTTCCTCAAGAAGAGACAGCTGTCACACTTCAAGCCTGCTGTCTCTTTGTGGAAGTCCAATATTGTCAGGTGGCAAGAGCTTCACATAGATTACAGACTGTTTATTAACAATGCTCCTATCACCTCCTGAAGACTCAGAGCATTCATTGCCTGCCAAGGGTCCCGCTGCGAAGGGAACAGTGACATACTCCATCCTGCCCCCAGGGGGAGCCATCTTTCATTCTTCCTCTTTCGCTTTTTCTTTCCATTCTTCCTTCTAGAGATCCTGGAGTTGTGCTGAATCCTGCCTCTGTCTATGACTTTGGACAAATGGCCTAATCTTGCTGAGCTTCTTTCCCCTCTGATATTATGAGGAGCCCCTTGGGGATGTTGTTGTTATGTGCTATTGAGTTGCCTGCAACTCATAGTGACCCTATGTACAACAGCCCTAAACCCTGCTCTCTTCTGTGCCATTCTCACTGTCTCAGATACACCTATCCCTCAGCCACTGAGTCAATCTATCCAGGGTCTTCCTCTCTTGTACTGCCCCTCCACCCTCCCAAGCATGATGTCCCTCTCTAAGGATTGGTTCCTCCTTGCAACACGCCCTTTAAAATATGTCAGATGAAGCTTCAGAATCCTTGCCTCCATGGAGCAGCCTGGTTTCACCCTCTCTAGGATGAACCTGTTTGTTGTCCTAGCAGTCCATGGTATATTCAACACTCTTCTTCAGCACCACACTTAAAGGCATCAATTCTCCTTCTATCATTCCTAGTCATTGCCCAGCTTTCTGATGCATAGCAAGTGATTGCAAAGACCATGACCTGGATCAGGCATACCTTAGTCTCCAGACTGACATCCTTGTTCTCCAGTACTTTGGAGAGGTCTCTGACAGCAGACTTTCCCCAGTGCAATTTGTCTTTTAATTTCTTAGCTTATTAATACATTCAGATGCTTGTTGAAAGGGTGGAAATTTGAGTCTACCCAGAGGGGCCATGGAGGAAAGGTCTGGTGACTTACTTTTGAAGAATCAGTAATTGAAAACCCTATAGAGCCCAGTTCTCTGACCCACATGGGGTGGCTCTGAGTGGGAATGAACGTATGCGTATCTGCTGTGCCATTGACTCGTGTGGCTAAGAGTTCTGAATATCCCATGGACTGACAAAGGAACAAACAAGTCTGTCATTGGAAAAGTGCAACCAGGGTACCAAAAATGGTGAAAAATATTCTTCATAAAGACTGCCCTGATTTCCACGCCCACCGGAAATGCTTAAAGCTCACAGCCCTCAAGTCAGTTTTGACTCATAATCACCCTCCATTGTGTTTCTAGGAGGAGACTCTTTATAGGAGGAAACTCCCCATCCGTTTCCCTTGCAACCATTGGAGGGTTCAAACCACTGACTTTTCTGTTAACAGCCTGATGAGTTACCCACTACACTACCAAAGCTCCCACAGCAATGCTTGAGAGCATCTGCACCCCACCACCCCTTTTTGACATTCACTGCAGCATATTGTCACATTCCTTTGTCATCTTAACAATCTGTGTTGGGTGAAAATTTGATACCTCAGCATAGAGTTTGCGTTTCTCTTGTGATTCCCTTAATATGAAACACACAGATGATTTTTTCGTTTGTGTGAGAATTGTTTATAGTTCTTTTCTTAGAAACTGTCCCAATCTTTAGCCCATTTTCCCACTGATCTGCTGTTTTTAGTACTGATTTTGTGCATGAGGGAAAGGAGCCCTTTTCTATGCTGTATGTCACACGCGTTGTACCCTGCTTTGTGTTGTGGCTTTGCTTAGGGCAGTGTTGCTCTGTAGAATCAAATGAATATGTATTTTTAATAGCTCCTGAGTTTGGAAAATGCTGGAAGAACCTTCTTGATTACAATGTTATAAGATGCCTCCAAATTTAAAGTTTAAAGACAAAAGTGTGCCAAATGCAAGGCCATGGTATTTTCAATTCCTTCATAGGCTTGTAAAAGTTGGACAATGAATAAGGAAGACAGAAGAATTGATGCCTTTGATTTGTGGTGTTGTGATGAGTATCAAACATTTCATGGACTGTCCAAAAAATAAACACATCTGTCTTGGAGGAGGGGCACCCCAAGTGCTCCTTATAGTTAAGGATGGTGAAATGTCACCTCGTGTCCTTTGGGAAGGTTGTCAGAAGGCACCTGTCCTTGGAAAAAGATATTATTCTGGGAAAAGTACAAGGTCAGGGAAGGAAGGAAGACCCTTAATGAGATGGACTGGCCTAGTGACTGCACTAATGTGAACTTGAACATGGTGGTGTTTGTGAGGTTGGCACGGAACCAGGCATGATTCCCATCTGTTGCTGATGAGGTTGCTGTAAGTTGCTATGAATAACACTGATATCCTTTAAAAAAAATCTTGAGAAATCATTATCTCAGACATGACTAGCCACACTTCCTGCATTTCTGCCCATCAGGACAGGACAGACACATGCCTTTCTAATCCCAGATTATCCTCAGTGCTCAAGCACACGCAAGTACTTTTTCCTCTCCTCCACAAGTATTTCCTGAGCACCTACTATGTGTCTGTGTGGAACAGAAGCGCTGGAGCTCCAAAGATAAAGAAAAAGGGTAAAAATCACTTAGAATTCCACTACACAGAGGCAATCACTGTAAAGACTTCGTATTTATTATTAATGAACTTTTTTTTAAAGTTTATATACATATTATTAAACTAGAAATGGGATTATTTTTATAGATAACATTTGATGATTCAATTAAGATAAACATCCTGGACATCTTTACATGTCAGTAACTGTAGGCTTACATTTTTTTACGTTTAATATCAATGGACATAATTTACACAGGACTAGCTGAGCGACCTCTTCTTGATGGCCAGTTAGGCTATTTTCCTTACTTCTCTAGTATGTACAGTGAATATTGTTGTGCCACAATCACGTGTCCCCCAAAGGACACCAGGGAGCCGAAACAGATGCAAGAACATGAGGGATTTTATTACAAGCTCTAGAGCAGGGACTCTACACACACTCCGAAGCAGCGGCCACGTGGCAGAGTCCCCAGCACTTTGAGACAAGGGTTTTTATTGGTGCTGGGAGTGGCAAAGACTGAGTGAGTGGCAGGGAGATACAAGGGGATTGGGGAACTTGTGAGGGAAGATGGAGGCGGTGCGTGGTGATTGGCTAATTTGTAAATGAGTGGGCTCATTAGCAAGGGCCCGAACATTTGGCACACTCTGATTGGAGTAAGGTTCATACAGGAGGAGTTAGAGTCACTCCTTTGCTCCTGAGGTCCTTTCAGGAAGTGAACTCGAGAAAAACAAGAACAAAGGACTTAAGATGGTGGCCAGACCAGAGATATATATAACAAATCTCGACTCTTACAATATCTTGCTACCATCATCTTTGCTTTCCTGTCTTGAATACAGAATTGCTGTGTCATTATTGCTAAACTACTTTGTAGAAGGATGATACTGGTTTATATTCTTAACCCCTCACTGTCTCACCTTAAGAACGTGATGAGAGTGAGAGAGAATGAGTTGGGCATGGGAAAGATGATTTTTAAAACTTTTGTTCCAGGAGTCAGCAAGCGATGGCTCTAAGGTCAAATCCGTTGCCTATTTTTAGAAATAAAGTTTTATTAAAACAGAGCCACATCCAAACACTTGTAGGTTATCTGTGGCTGTTTCTCGGCTTCAATGGCAGTGACGGAGAACCTATGGCCCCCTCTATCTCTCTCATGGCTGTTGAATTGGAATCGACTCACAGCTGACCCTCCAGCGGGTTTTCAGAGGCTGTAAATCACATGGAAGGAGATTGTCCAGCTTTCTCGTTGGGGGTGGATTTGAGCCATCGGACAAATGTCACCTTTGGGTTAGCAGCACAGCTCCCTACCCTCCAAAGCTCCCTTTAGCCTACAAAATCTAAAATATTTACTCTCTGACTCTTTACAGAAAAGGTCTGCGGACTCCTGCTTTAGTTCTTTTAAGTCATTCCACCTTGTGGATGCCTTTGTTCACTTCACTAAGGCTGTAGAGGCCTCTTTTGACATAGAAAGGAACAGGCTTTGCTGCAAGGAAGTTCAATATTTCAATCGACCCCTTAAATGGCCTTGTTGTCATTAAGGGCCATCAAGTCCCAGGCGACTCATAGCGACCCTATGAAGGAGAGTCCTTGACGCTTGGGTGTCTTTCATCCTCTCTCCAGGTTCATAGTGTTTCCAGAGGCAAGCTGTTACGGAAGTGGATGCCACTCCTGCTTCCAAGCTTGTTTGAATTGGGGAGTTTCACCCAACACTGTCCACCACGGGTTGTTGTTACTGTTAAGTGCCGTCAAGTCGCAGGTGACTCATAGTGACCCTATGAAGGAGAGTCCTCAACACTTGTGTGTCTCTCATCCTTTCTCCAGGTTTATAGGGTTTCCAGAGGCAAGCTATTACGGAAGTGGATGCTGTTCCCTGCTTCCAAGCTTGTTTAAATCGGGGAGTTTCACCCAACACTGTCCACCCTGGGTAACCAACCATTAACACGTTTGACACATCAGCGTCAACAGTGAATGGTCTTGTGAGCCTGGTCAAATTCTTTACTTTCTCAAAGACTTAGTTTTCTCACCATAGAATGTGAATGAGACTCAAACCAAGCAGAGGTTCACGTGTAAGGCACACAGCTCCGTGCTTGGCTGGTACGTATGTGGGTGGATGCTAGCTCCGGAAGAGTCAGGCTTGGCTCAGGGTAACATCATGTGTCCAGAGTAGAACTGCTCTATAGGATGTAAAGGCTGTGGCCTCTCTGAAGCAGATCTCCAGGTCCCTCCGAGCGTGTTGAAACTGCTAAGCTAATGCTTAGTAATTGCGCACTGACCCCCAATGTTAGTTCACTTTCACCTTCTCAAGGACTTCTGCGTCTGGGAGGCAGGCTTGGGGAATATTGACAGGGAAGCGGAACTGGGTTGACAGCTATTCCCTGCTTGGCTTCCTCATTTTCCAGCTTGGAGTTTAGGGAATTCAATCTTTCTTCCTTGAGCAACTTCCAAAGATTTTTACAGCGAAAACCTGCAAGTCCCAGGCGTTGTGCCAAGGCGACGGAGTGCCTTTATTTTTCTGCTGAATTTCAGGTAAACGGGATTTCTACCACATGTCTGCACCAAAACAGCCTTCACAACCTTGTAAACATTTTAGAGATATTTTGGATTTAGGGAGTTCAAGAGTGTGGGTCTGAAGCTGTAATTCGTGCAAAGATGTAGTATGAGGGTATGGAGAAGTTCTACGTCCTATTATGCCAGGAATTCTCAACCCCTACACAATCCTGATAGTCCAGACCAGGAAGTGCCGTGGGGTGGGGGGGCCCTGGAGTTGCTGTTTTAGATGCCATGAAATTGACTTTGACTTATAGCAGCTCTGAACAACGGATCTGGAACCTGCCCTGTCCTACAGCTCCTCAACCACCTCTTACAGGCTCAAGCCCATTGTTACAGCCAGTGTGTCAATCTATCATGTTGAGGGTCTTTCTCTCTGACCCTCTGCCTTTCCCAGCCTGATGTCTTGTCTCGAGAACTTGTACTTCCCCACAACATACCTGAAGTATGGGAGACAAAATCTTGGAGATAGCAGACAGAATAATGCTCCCTTTCCAAAGATACTCAAATCCCAGGGAATTTTCAGGGCAAACAGAACTTTGCAAATGAGATTTCAGTGAAGAATCTCCCTGGATTATTTGGGTAGAGGGGGCGGGTACAATGGAATCACAAGGGTCCCTAGAAGAGACAAAGTGATATGGGGATGGAAGCAGAGAGAGAAGAGAGGGGGGTGCTATGTCCTTGACTTTGCAGGGGCTGCAAAGCCAGGGAATGCTGGCTGCCTGTGCTGTTGGTAGCTGTTGTTGGAGTTAATTCTGACTCAGAGCTAACTGCCCTTTGTAAAACAGGTAAAATAATTGGCCCTGTTCTGTGCCATCGTCACAATCTCCACTGTGCCCAAGCCCTTTGCTAAAGTCATGGTGTCAGTCTATCTTGGTCAACGTCTTATTCTCTTTTGCTGATCCTCTTCCTTCCAAGCGTGATGTCCTTTTCCAAGGGCTGACTCCTCTTGACAACATTCTCCAAGCATACGAGATGAAGTGTCACCATCCTTGCCTCTGTGAAGCATCCTAGATGGACTTGCTTTCAAGATAGGTGATGTTGATTCTAGAGCCTAGAAAAGGAAAGGAAACAGATACCCCTCCAGAAAGAACCAGGCTCACTGACCCGTTTTGGACTTCTGACCTCCAGAAGTAGGACTGTGAATTGGTTGTTTAAGTCACAAAGTTGTGGATGTTTATTGCAATAGCAATAGGAAACTGAGCCACAATGCTGAGAAAGGGGGACAGTCAGAGAAAGAGAGGAAGCCCTTCAAAAAGATGAGTTGACAAAACCACTATGAGATATCATCTCACCCTAGTAAGAATAGCAAAATTCAACAGAGCAGCAAACAGCAAATGCTGGCGAGGTTGTAGAGAGACTAGAACTCTTATTCACTGTTGGTGGGAGTGTAAAATGGTGCAACCACTACAGAAGGCAGTTATGGTGCTTTCTCAAAAGATTGGAAATAGAAATACCATGTGACTCAGCAATTCCACTACTGCTAATATACCCTAAAGAAACCACAACTACCACCCAAGCAGATATATGCTCACGCATGTTTATTGAGGCTTTGTTTGCAATATCAAAGACTTGAAAAGAAACCAAGTGCCCATCAACAAATGAATGGATAGAGAAGTCGTGGTATAGTCACACAATGGAATACTATACTACATTGAAAAACAAAGAACTCATAAAATATTATACAAAATGGGTGACTCTGGAGGACATTATGCTGAGTGAAAAATATCTCAGTCACAAAAGGACAAATACTGCATAGGGCCACTTTTGTAAAATAGAACTGACATCGGGGTTGGGTGGAACATAAAAAAAGGGGGATAAATAATGTATACTGCATTTAAACAGATGAGGGAAAGAACTTGTTTAAAAGGAATATAGGATTAGGTATTAGTTTCGTGACAGGAGTCCAGAAAAAATGCAGAGTAAAGCAGACAGTGAACTCGGAGGAGGGGTGGATGAAAGAATTCCCCTCCCCCCAAAGATGAAAATGAACTGGATGGGGGAGGGATGTGCAGGGAGAAAAATATGCAAAAATGGTCTCTCTTGCCAATCCACCCAAAATGCCGAAGGGAAAGAAGGCCAAGGGGAAGAAGGTGGCCCCAGCTCCTGCCGTGGTCTAGAAGCAGGAGGCCAAGAAGGTGGTGAATCCCATGTTCGAGAAAAGACCCAAAAACGTTGGCATCGGGCAGGACATCCAACCAAAAGGAACCTCACCAGCTTCGTCAAATGGCCCCGCTACATCCGGCTGCAGCAGGAGAGGACAATCCTCTACAAACAACTCCAGGTGCCACCTGCCATTAACCAGTTCACCCAGGCCTTGGGCCACCAGACGGCTACTCAGCTGGTGAAGCTGGCCCACAAGTATCCACCAGAGACCAAGAAGGAAAAGAAGCAGAGGCTGCTGGCAAAGGAGACACCCTCACAAGAGAACCCCTGTCCTCCGTGCCAGGGTGAATACAGTCACCACCCTGGTGGAGAACAAGAAGGCCCAGCTGGTGGTGATCGCACACGACATGGACCCCATAGAGCTGGTGGTCTTCTTGATGGCCTTGTGTGGGAAGATGGGCATTCCCTACTGCATCATCAAGGCCAAGGCCAGGCTGGGCCGCCTCATCCACCAGAAGACCTGCTCCACTGTTTCCTTCATGCAGATGAACCCGGAAGATAAAGGCGCTCTGGCGAAGCTGGTAGAAGCCATCAGGACCAATTACAATGGCAGATGTGATGAGATCCACCGACACTGGGGAGGCAACTTCCCGAGGCCCAAGTCAGTGGCTCCCGTCGCCAAACTGGAGAATGTCAAGGCCAAAATACTCACCACCAAACTGGGCTGATGTACACACCGACTCTTCCGTACATAAGAATAAACTTATTCCACCGTCAAAAATGTGCAAAAGTGAATGAATGGGGAAAAAATTAAATGCTAAGAATACACTGTAAAAAAAAAA